>NC_034604.1:12880454-12956447 GCF_900095145.1 Mus pahari | reverse complement strand
TCTCTCTCTCTCTCTCTCTCTCTCTCTCTCTCTCTCTCTCTCTCTCTCTCTTTCTCTCTCTCTCTGCCTTTCTTTCTCTTTCTCTTCCCCCTGGTGACTCCTTGGGCCTCAATCTTTGGGGCCAGTGAACTAGCCCCAGCTTCCCAATCAATCTGTCTTTAATATAACATTATCTGGCTTTGATTGGTTCATTTTACCCTTGGGGAAATAATTCATCAGTGGGGAAACAAAGCCCAGTTGTGCCTATACAGGTAGAAAGGCTAGTAAACACACAGCACAGGTGGCATCCAGTCTCTTTGGATTTAAGCCCTAGTTCATACACGTGAGTGCTACCACCTGAATGTCGGAACTCAAGATCCAGCACTGTGAAAAGAAGTAGTGTTGGAGTCCCGTGCAGTGGCACAGGCCTGAGATCACATCTGGTCAGAAGACTGAGAAAGGAGGCTGAGAGGTGACTTGACTAGGCAATGTAGCATGACATTCTCTCAAAAATAAAAGATAAAGAGGGGTTTGAAGTATGGTCAGTGGCAGGGTGCTTATCTAGAATGTGCGAAGCCTTGGACTGGAAAGTTCCCAGCACTGAACCCAAATGTAGAAAAAATGAATCTAAAAATGAAAACAAAATCCTATTCTAGAAGCCACTAAGCTACCATACTTTGTTTAGGCCATCATAGTAGACAGAGTGAGACTACTGCATTTTATGTTTGGGATATTTAAAAATCGCATGTACTAGACTACATAGGATTTAGCCTAGAGTGAGAAACTGGTATCAGAGGTATGAGGAAGGAATAAAGGGTACAGAAGAGAGTAGGGAACAGAAACAGACCCCATTGCAGTAGGCACTTACAGTAGGGGTGAAGACAAACTTAACCCCAGTGCTTCTGGAATCATGTCATAGTGTCAGCATCAACAGAGGAGACCACCATCCTTCACCCATCTTCTGTCTCCCTTCGGCCAGGAGCAGAAGGGTCAATGCCATATTCCTGAGCTGAGTGCTTAGATCCCCACAAATCAGGTTCACTCCCATTTTAATGTCAAGATACAAGAAAATGGGACAATTTGGGAGTGTTTTTCTACTCTTAGCATAATACTTGTGATAGAAACATTCCAATATCCTTTTAAAGATATGATTAAAAGTTTGCTGAAAAATACTAAATATGGAGATAAACTGGTCTTAAATTATATAAATTGTTAAATTGTGGGAAGGAGAAAGATAGCAGAAGAGAAGCAAAATTAATACACATGCCATTATTGCTATTTTATTAGTAAAGAAATGATTGTGAATGCATTTTCTTTTAATTTGCAAGCCACCATTCACAAATGTTAAACAAGATCACACTTTCCAGAGCAATAAAATACAAATGTAAACAAAACAACTCAAAGAAGTTAAACAAAGTTGAGTTGAACAACTTAAAGAAGAGGCCAAAGGAAAAGGAAAAACAAACAAACAAATATAAATACACACATACACAAAACAACAACAACAACAAAAAGAGATAAGGTTGAGGAAGATACTTAAATTGAAACTCCTCTGGATTGAATGAAGTATAATCCCATGATCTATTTGTTTACGGTGCATGTGCATGTGGTGTGTGCATGCTTGCAGATGTGTGTGTTGGTATGTATGCGGTGTGTGTGTGTGTGGAGAGGTTCAGTGCGTGTGTGTGTGTGTGTGTGTGTGTGTGTGTGTGTGTGTGTAAGGATGCGTGTGGGCTCTATGAATGTCTTGGCATGCATGTTAAGCCCAGTGTCTTCTGGGTTACTCTCCACCTAATTCACCCACACAAGGACTGTCCATTGAAACCAGAGCTCTCTAGTTGTCTAGCCTGGCTTGCCCTGCTTGCTCTGAAGTTCCCTCCTCTCCAATTCCCCAATGACCCAATGAAGGAACTGCAGGCACAGTGCTTAGCCTCAGCCAATGCTTCCATGGGATCTGGGGCACTGAGCTCAGGTCTTCCTCCTTGTGGAGCAAATGCTTAATCTGCTAAACTGCATTGCTAACTCATAATCTAGTACTTTTAAGGGAACTCTAAATAACAATCAGAACAGATGTGGCAACTTATACAAATGAACTGAAAAGAGTTACTGCATACTGACATAAATCACAAGTGGTTAAAGCAGTAATGATACCAAGTACGTAAAGCAAAATAATTTTTAAAAATAAAGTTTTTAAATCATAAGCAATAACATTTAAAACACTTTTTAATTTACAAATCTATTCTGTTATCATCTACTTATTTTTAATGTACTGAAAATGTCTAATAAAATGCCAACTATGAAATGGAATTTCAAATGATAAACAAATATAATAATGCTTTTAAGCATAAGCCAAGTAGAAATTTTTATCAAGGTGATCTGTTAAAGGAAAATTAGCCAATAATCTTCAACCTAATATGCATTTTTTAACAGAAGGTAAATTTTTAGATATAGAATTTAACATTACATAAGGAATCATCTGATGAGTGTTATTTTAAGAATACAGAAAAAGAGTATTATATAATTTATTAATACATAAAATCACAAAGTCAATAAAGAAAAATGTGATCATTGTAATTTTTAAAAATACATGGAATAAAATTCACATCGTAATTGCTGAAATCATCAATGAGCTCATATTATGCTATCACTGTGATTAACAGTCATAAAAGAGACTAAAAGAGAGAGGGGGGAAAGAGAGAGATAGAAATAACAGAAAGAGAAGAGGAAATGGGAGAGAAAAAATGAAACAAAGATAGGGAGGGGGGACTCATATGCTCATGTAAAGTTGGTGGATGGAGAGGGGAGGGAGGACCCAGGAGGAGATGGGGAAAGGAGATGATTAAGATATGTATAACATTCTCAAAATTAACAATTTTAACAATATTTTTAAAATTGTCATAGTTATATATTTCAAGTGGTAAAGTCCAGTGGTAGCTACAATTAAAACTGAAAACTATAATAATTACATCAAACATGATTATGTATTACTCAATGTTCTTAGAACTAAGACAGAAAGACAAAGAGCTGAGGGACAGTGATGATCTAATTCAATTGCAAATAGCATCTAAAAATGAAAAATGTTACTCTATGGAAATGTATGACAATTATTCTATTACAATTGAAAAACAGTGGTCTACCTATGTACAGGCAATTTCAAGTGTGGAAATACAATCATATAAAGAATTATTTTGTTTTTGTTGTATCAAAGTCGTAACATTCCAAGTAACAATTTCCATATAAACATACTTGATATACCTTGATTTATCAATGAAATTCCAAATATGTTGTGATACATTTATAGATCAAATGATACTTTACACATCTCAATTTTTAGCAAATTATTATTATTATTATTATTATTATTGGTTTTTCGAGACAGGGTTTCTCTGTGTAGCCCTGGCTTTCCTAGAACTCACTCTGTAGACCAGGCTGGCCTCGAACTCAGAAATCTGCCTGTCTCTGTCTCCCAAGTTAATTATTTTAAATAGTGATTCAAACAAAAGCCCAAAGTGATTTTAGGTGCTTTAACAAAGTAATACTAAACATGTTGGGGGGGAAAGAATCTGGTGAGAATAACAGAACATCTTGATGTTAATCATAGCAATAGATGCGCTTGCATCTAACAAGTCAATTGGAAAGCTATAACAAACAAAGAGTAAACACAAAACTCCCTTACCGCAGACAGGAAAAGACATCATCCTGAAATGGGCTCTAAGATATGACAACACTCCAAATCACTAGGTAGGTAAGCATCCTTTTGACACTATGATACTAATTAATGATGATGTCATATAATTGACTTAATTTTCTGTCTCATCTGCAACCAGTAGAGGTCTGAAAGAGTAAAACCTCTGTTAATTTAATCCACTTACCGGAATAGCTTTTTTAAAAAAAATAACATACATAAGCTGTTCTGAATTGTGGACATGTTCCAAACCAACTTTGTCAGTAAGATTTAATGTTGACCTATTGACATGGATTTGAAATGCCACAGGGAGCACGGGTGTCTTCTGCGTCTAGGATGCGATATCCTGAGTTAACAGTAGGTGTCACCATCTACACTACTCAGTACAGGCTTAATGCCTCATTTGCCCAAGCACATGACTTCAGGTTTACTGTGAGTTGGATGCAAAAGCATCAAAATGAGGTAGGTGAATGTTCCCACCTCCTAGGAATGTACCCAAAGCAACCACAATTTAAAAAAAAAAAAAAAAAAAAGTCAGTCTCCTGTTTTTTCAGTTGTATAATTTAAACATGTTATACATATGTTTCTTTGAATATGGAATAAAAGATTTTTGGTTTTTGGGTTTTTTTTTTGGTTTTAGTCTAAGTCAGTCTTTGTCACTTTGAACTTGACAGTAGACACAATGTTTTCGAGAGGATCATTACATTAGTTAACTAATAAGCATACAGAATTTTATAATTGTAGAATCCATATGTAATCTGTAAACCCCAATTTCTCATATAAATAAGCAACCTGAAATCCTTTATTTACCCCAAAAGCTGCTTCAGGAGCCAATGGAAAGGCAGTGGAGCCTTGTCTTTTCTCCTTATGTGTCCACATCGCGAGCCAAACTGTCTAGATTGAGTCTCGCTGTAGCAAACAAAATATGCTGGGGATAGAACAAATAATTACTAGTCTCAATGTGTCTACAACACATAGTTGTAAACCTGCCTGGTGAAAGATGACTATGCCCTGTGGGCATTTTCAAAACATAAATAGCCCTTCTATGTGACAAGCTTAGGTACAGCCCCTGGGACACTCTCTAAAGACCCCTGCTCCATACCCATTAATATCAGTTCTCCCTCTCTCTTTGGCAGAGAATAACCATGAAGCTTTTCTTTCCTAAATACATGTTTTTCTCTTAACCTGAGATGTTTTTCAGAGGGCCTTTTGGTATTCTGTGATGATAGATGCCGCAGAAACATTTAGGTGTTTTTGGACTAATTGGATAGCTTCAGTTTCCAGAGCTGTCAGCTTCTCAATGTTTTATAAGTGGAAAACTCAAGCGAAACAAAATTTCTAAAATTAAAAATAAACCCTTACAGGACATTAAAAACTAGACCACAAGGAGCTGGGATGCCTTGGAGAGTTTGTCCAAAACTATGAGCACCTCCTAATGGCTGCTTCAAAGAGCAGCTCTCTACCCCTCCCCTCAGGGGGGCTTAGAAGCAAAGCTTTCTCAGAAAAGCCATCAGTGCATAGAATTACCTCTGTGTTCCTTCCTCCCATGCACTCCCGTACATTTTCCTGGCTTGGTTTTAAGATACTGTACTATGACTCAGCATAAATACAAAATTTCATTATTGTGTCCATCACAGAGCATGAATATTCTCTCAGCTCTGGTTAAAAGAGACAGGGAAATATGTATCAGCGCAGAATGATGCCAAATCCTGGTATTTCAAAATGAAAATAAAAGATGAAAAATAGTAACTAGATATAACCTGTCATTTTCATGCTCAAATTTTTGAAAGCATGAATAAGAATTTGGCAGGGCCTGGTGGTATTTGTGTGCAGTCTCAGTGATGGAACCAGGAGGATGATAATTTCAAAATCAGCCTATTCTATGGTAGGAGTTCTAGGCCAGCCTGGGCAACTCAGTGCAACCTGGTACCGCTACAAAAGGCTGAACTAGGTCTGGATGTGAGCCACTGGTAGTGCGGTTATCAAGCATGGGCAGGACCTTAGGCTGGGTCTCTGGTACCACAGAGATCTGGGAATTTAAAATATGAGAAATTAATACAATGTTATTTAAACATTTAGGGTAACCTTGTTTCCCAATTTACAATGAAGATTATTACTGTCTGTTTTTTTTTTATTATTATTATTATTAAATGTTCACCTTGAAAAGGTGCGAAGCAGGAAATATACTACTTTTTCTGTGTTGATAACCTGGTTCTGGTGTATTGATGACAGCAGATGCTGTCCGGCGGCGTCTAAGTCGCAAACCTCAGAGTGCTGAGGGAACGCCTGCAGGTTTGCAATGTGCAGGTGACTGGATTGATTGTGAAAGAAACATAGCATGTTCCCTGGGGTGCTGCCTTTAAGACTGTAGCCAGAGCTTTAGGCTAGGTTTCTTAGGTTTCTCTGACCAATCTAAAAGCTAGCTTCCTTGCTCAGTCGGAGGATGCTTCTAAGCAGAAACCATCAGAACGCACAATTTCTTCAGTACTATCAGGCACATCACATTTATAACTCCTACTGAAGCCATCGGGTGTCTCTGCTCTTATTCTGTAGGTGGTTCTGTGCTTCCTTCCCGTAATCCCAACAGCTGCTCCCAGCCTGCCCTCCAGCTAAGAGTAAAAGAAAGTGTTATGTTGGTCTCACAGTTGGTTCTCAGTCTCTGCTAAGGATTTTAGTTTGGGTACTCACTTTAAAAACAAAACAAAACAAAACGAAACAAAAAACCCAAACCCCCAAACAAACAGACAGAACCCAGAAGAATCTCTTCTTTAAAACACGTATCCTAGTCGGCTGTGGTGGCACATGCACCTGGGAGGCAGAGGCAGGCAGATCTGTGTAAGTTTGAGACCAGCCTGGTCTCCAGAACAGGTTCCAGGACAGCCAGGACTACACAGAGAAACTCTGTCTAGAAAAACCCAACAAACAAAACAAAACAAAACAAAACAAAAGAAGAAAGAAAGCAGAAAACAATTTTTATAGAAGTTGAAATTGCCTTTTCTCTCCTGTAAACTACTGGTGAATAGCCAGATTATCACTGTAGATGAAATAAGATGTCCATGAAACATGCCTTAAAACTGACTGGAATCTAATGTCTAGAAATGTTGACTAATTCATATATGTCTACAAATTTGATCTGAATAGCAGAGCCCCAACATTTTAACCTTATTAGGTCAAGAGATACCATGCATGAGGCTAGCAAGATGAAAAAACTCAACCTCACAAGGCTTTGAATGAGTAATAGAAGGTCTATAGTAAGTTAAAATGAAGAACAATTAATAATTTATGATTCTTTTTTTGTAGGAACATTTTTATTAGATATTTTCATTATTTACATTTCAAATGCTATCCCAAAAGCTCCCTATACCCCCCTACCAACGCCCTGCTCCCCTACCCACCCACTCCCACTTCTTGGCCCTGGCATTCCCCTGTATTGGGGCATATAAAGTTTGCAAGACCTAGGGGCCTCTCTTCCCAATGATGGCCGACTAGGCCATCTTCTGCTACATATGCAGCTAGAGACACGAGTTCTGGGGGGACTGGTTAGTTCATATTGTTGTTCCATCTATAGGGTTACAACCCCTTCAGCACCTTGGGTTCTTTCTCTAGTCCTCCACTGTGGGCTCTGTGTTCCATTCTATAGATGACTGTGAGCTTCCACTTCTGCATTTGCCAGGCACTGGCATAGCCTCATATAAGACAACTATATCCGGGTTCCTTCAGCAAAATCTTGATGGCATATGCAATAGTGTCTGCGTTTGGTGGCTGATGATGGGGTGGATCCCCGGGTGGGTAGTCTCTGGATAGTCCATCCTTTCATCTTAGCTCCAAACTTTGTATCTGTAACTCCTTTCATGGGTATTTTGTTCCCTATTCTAAGGAGGAATGAAATATCCACAGGTTAGTCTTCCTTCTTCTTGGTTTTCTTGTGTTTTGCAGATTGTATCTTGGATAGTCTAAGTTTCTGGGCTAATATCCACTTATCAGTGAGTGCATACCTAGTGACTTCTTTTGTAGTTGGGTTACCTCGCTAAGGATGATATCCTCCACATATATCCATTTGCCCAAGAATATGGGATATTTCAGACAGCCTACAGTAAAAACACCTACTGATCCAAATGTTTTCATATAAACTCTCATAGGGTTGTAGTTTCTTCTCAATTGAAACACTCCCTGTGGAGGAGAGGTACAACTGGCCTCATGTTCTCACAAGTCTTATGAGACCTTTTCTTGCTTTCCTATGACCAGTCAAAAGACAACTCTTCAGGAGCAGGTAAATCCTCAGGAGAAGAGCTACCTGCAAGTTACACAAGTGATTCTAATGATGCTGCTTTTTTTGGGGGGTGGGGTGGGGAGCTGGTCATCTCACAGGTAACCTGAGGCTGTTTTTTTTTTTTTTTAATTTTTTAAAAATTTACTTACATTTCAAGTGTTAACCCCTTACCCAGTTACCCCACTCCTGGAAACCCCCTATCCCATCCCCCACCCCTCTGGTTCTATGAGGATATTCCTCCACTCACCCACCCACTCCTGCCTTACCGCCCTCAATTCCTCTACACTGGGGCCTTCATAGGACCAAGGACCTCTCCTCCCATTGATGCCTGACAAGGTCATCCTCTGCTACATATGCAGCTGGAGCCATGTGTACTCCTCGGTTGGTAGCTTAGTTCCTGGGGGATCTGAGGAGGTATGAGCTCTTCCTATGGGGTTGTTCTTCCTATGGGGTTGCAAACCCCTTCAGCTCCTTCAGTTCTTTCTCTAACTCCTCCATTGGGGACCCCATACAATGGTTGGCTTCGTGTGTCCAACTCTGTATTTGTAAGGCTCTGACAGGGCCTCTCAGGAGACAGCTATATCAGGCTCCTTTCAGCATGCACTTCTTAGCATCCACAATAGTGTTGAAGTTTGGTGACTGTGTCTGTGATGAATCCCTAGGTGGGACAGTCTCTAGATGGATTTTCCTTTAGTATCTGTTCTGCACTTTGTCTCCCTATTTTCTTCTATGAGTATTTTGTTCCCCTTTCTAAGAAGGACTGAAGCACCCACACTTTGGTCTTCCTTCTTCTTGAGCTTCATGTGCTCTAAGCACACATTGCCCCCGGGTTGTTTTTGAGATGCAGTGTCCCAAATGATCTGCCTCTTACAAACTAACTCTTGCTCAAGGTCCTCTTGTAAGGAATCCCAGTAAACTCATTGGACAGATAGCTTCTGCTCTTCGTCTGCCATTGTTTCCTCTGGTGTAAACACAAATAGGATCCCCAGAATAAGACACCCAATAACTCCCACCAAAAATGACTTCTAGGGTATACAATCAAACACAGTATAAAGTAACAGAGATCTGAAAATCATCACAACCAGTTATTACATATTTCTTTCCCTTATACTATCAACTTCAGGTGTAGACTACTAATATTCTAAGTTTTCATTTCATACTGTCTTCTGCAAACATAAATCTCTTCATGTTATACAGACAAGCATTTTATTCAGGGCTGATTTAGTTAGAAGAAACTCAAGTGGAACACATTCAGGTGAATGTGCCTCCTTGGATTGCTTCAACATAGCTAATATTTAAAAAGTGCTTTTCATATCTATCATGTTATGTTTAAGAAAAGGCATTTAGAAATCGTTTTCAAACGATAAAACTTGCAGAGACTGAAATAATGATTTTGGGGGAAAGAGAATCTGTGGCAGTGACACTGTTTTATTAGTGAAAAATAGAGTTGCCTTTCGTTAGCATTTTTGGTGAAGGGCTGCATTCCAATGAGACACCTGCACTATAAAACTATCATGATTCTGCTTCCAAGAAGGGCCTCTGGTAAGGCTGATGTGTGTCTCATCCGTGGATACGGGTATGTGACAATCCTCACACAGGAAAAATTGTCAGTGATCGTGTAGCCTCTAGAACTTTGCACAGAACACTGAAGTGGATGCTCACAGCCAGCTATTGGATGGAACACAGGGCCCCCAATGGAGGAGCTAGAGAAAGTACCCAAGGAGCTGAAGGGGGATGCAACCCTNTAGGTGNAACAACAATATGAACTANCCAGTACCCCCTGAGCTNGTGTCTNTAGCTGCATATGTAGCAGAAGATGGCCTAATNNGCCATCANTGGGAAGAGAGGCCCCTTGGTCTTGCAAACTTTATATGACCCAGCACAAAGGAAGGCCTGGGCCAAGTAGTGGGAGTGGGTGGGTAGGGGAGCAGGGCGGTGGGGGGGGGGTATAGATAACTTTCGGGATAGCATTTGAAAGGTAAATAAAGAAAATAATAATAATAATAAAAATACAGAGACTAAGGGGAAAAAAAAGAACTTTGCACAGGGAGCTTTTTTCTCTGGCTGTGGGATAGTTCACCTTGACAGTGGTAAGCCATGCCAAGCCATTAACAGAAGTTAGTATGGCTGGAGCCTAAGCTGAGAACCTCTTCCTGTACTTTGCAGTGCAGAGCTAGCCCCAGGTACAGAGAGTCAGAGAGTAATGAGGTACAGCCTTCATCATGAGAATGTGAGATGCCACAAAAAGGCTAGTATCAGGTAACTTGAGAAAGCTTTGAGTTGTGGGCTCTGGACTCATGATCCCAATAAACCAAAGCAGATGGTAGCTTCGAAAAGTGGGGCACTAAATGGAATCCTGCCTACCCCTCACCAGTAATGTCTTTAATTTTAAAGATTTATTTGCTTTTACTTTATGTATATAAGTGCTTACCTGTATGTATGTCTGTTTATCATGTGCATTCTTGGTAGCCACATCGGTCAGAAGAGGGCATCAGATACCATGGAACTGAAGTTACAGATAGATATGAATTGCCTTATGGGTGCTAGGAATTGAGCATTGGTCCTCTGGAGAGCATCCAGTGCTGTAAATTGCTGAGCCATCTCCCCAGCCCCAAGACGGCCTTGAACATAAAATACTATAGACAGTGTGAGGCAAGCATCATAGATGACAGTAAGGTAAAGCAGGAGGCAGAGAAACAAAATAAACGCCACCTCTTTTCAGTACTATAAAGACTCAAGAAGCTCCTACATTAATATTGCACAAGCAATGACTATTAAGGAAATCATGAGTAAGCCACCAAACACTTTTAGGAATAAAGAACCGAACACATCTCTCCAATAAAAAACCTGGAAGACTGAGTGGAAGTAATCTCCAGAAAAGTATTTTAAAAGAGAAGGCAAGAGGTGGGGTTGAGAGATAATAAAATTGAACATCAATAATCTAGAAATCTCTACAGGGAAGAAAAAGGAACCCAAAAGAGAGGAAGAAATATTGAGAATCCAACTTTCACCTGCTTCCACCCATGCATATACCTGTGTCCACTCAAGTGACAAAACAACCTTAGGACAGATACAGTTAGGAGAGGTCAGGGGTGGACTGCTGGGAGCCACAGTGGGGAGCTACAATGTGCTGAAGTCATAGTTCTGGATCAGAGAATAGCGTACCGCATGCGTAGGTGCAGGCATCTGGTGAGGAACTTCCTTTCTGTCCAGGCTTGCTCTTATCAAGCCATGTGCAAATTCTGGGAAAGGACAGACTGAAATACCCCAGATTGCATATCAGCGGCCCTGTACTATGGCACTTTTATCAGCTCTAAGAGACAGCCCCATGCTGTCCTCCAAATCCCCTGTCCTATTTTCCTTTGTGACTCACTCTGAAAACGGGGCAAATATTTTCTGAGCACTCACAAAGATAAGAAGTTTGCCAGCATCCTGAGGTTTGGCCGTGGGTGTCATGAGTCCCTTCTGCTTTAGAGAGCACACTCAAAGATTTTTTTGTCTTTGCTGGGCAGTTGTACCCCTGTGTCCTTGACTCTGCCCCTCCTTTCTGTTCATTGATGAATGACATGAATGACCTGACTCTCCAAAAGTCCCTTCTATAAGCTGGTCCTTGCCTGTTCTCAAGCTTTTCTACGAAGATTTATATTTCATCTGCTTTTAATAAATTTACTTTCAATACAAATGTTTATTATTGGTTGTCAAAACAAGTTTAAAAAGGAGAATATTCCCATTTATTGCAAACATGTTTATGGGGTTAAAAAAAAAAAAAAGAAAAGAAAAAAGAGAACTCCCAGTAAGATGATCTTCTCTGTGGTAATGACTCACCACTTGGAGCTTCTATATAAAGAATGGATCACATGTAAACATTCTACAGTCTGTGATGTGATGGGGGTGGGTATCGTTGAGAGAGGTAGAGCCAGAGAGAGACAAATCCTGAGTGAGGCAGAGACCTGGCTAGACCATGTAGATGGAGAGCAGACATGGACACTGGGGTGTCTTCTTTAGTTACTTCTTCACCTTTTTTTTTTCCAGCCAGCACACAACATGTTAAATACCATTATGACTTTAGACCAAGTGTATTTTCTGGTTTTCTTGTCCTCTTTATCTACACTGATCCCTGTCTCATCTGCACTCTTCCCACACTTGGGTCTCTTTCATGTCCCATGTGTGTCCTTTTCCAATTATCTCCACTGACCTTATTTTTTGAGACTGGGTGCCTTACTTAACCTAAAGCTCCCTGATTTGGACTAGACTGGCTGGCCAGCTACTGACCCTTCTGTTAAGATCTGCCTGTTTCTTGTTCCCTGGTGCTGGGGTTACAGGTGTGAGTCACCATGCCTGGTCTCTACCTGGATGCTGGAGACTCAATCTCAGGTCCTCTTGCTTATATAGCAAGCACTTTACCTAGTGAACCATTTCACCAGCTTCTTTTTTTCTACTACAGCTATAATACTACTACTACTAATGATGATGATAATAACAATAACACCACCATCCTTACCCAGGTTGAACTGAAATATAAGGAAGAAGAAACATAATATATGGATTATTACAGTACAATTAATGATGGATTTTCTTACCTATCACTGAATGCTGCTTTTATATTTGGAAAGGCAAATATATTATTTTAAACATTTGTGGATAAGAGAATGATTTAACAAGCACTCCTTGGTTTGTTGATAACCTATCATTAATGTGTGACTTAAATTTAGATGTGAGAGAATTACTCCTCTTAGAGTTAAATCTTCAACCTCAAAGAATACCACAGCCTTATCTAGTCCTTCGCTCTAAAGAACTAAATGGGGTTTCACTGACATTTTCTTAATGCGCTCAGTATTCCCTGAGGGAAGGTAGCATTGTTTCCATTTGGGTAGATAAGAAAATGCATAGAAATTAAATGGAATTCTTAAGATTATTCTTCCATCTACAGCTTTGGGAAGACAGTGCTGGTCTCCAGAGCCCACACCGATACTTTACCCAACTATGTCAATCTTCACAGGAAGAAAGGGTGAGTGCCCAGACACTAAATATGTTTTACTGCCTCCCTCTACACAATAACAGTTGTATTTCAGAACTTTCCTGAAGGCAGACTTTTGCCTTTAAAAGGACACAAGGGCACAAGTTTGGCACAACTAACCCTTACCAAGAGTTCAGAATGATTTCTTTTATTTCCTCCTGTTCTGTCTATCATGAGAAATGGGCCTTCTGGCAGTTAAGTAATCTGAGTGCTTGTGTGACCCCATAAATAAATACCTTGAGGTACAGAGCTAGAGTCTTTGGGGGTGTCTCAGGAATCCTATTTTATTAAATATAATCTATGGATTATGTTTGTAATTTGCCCTTGAGGGTACATAGGCAAGAACTGGTACTAAAAATTAATTAATTAATTAACTAATTAATGGTTCAGAGAAGAAATAGCCTAAGCAAATCAAGTGTCAGTCATGACCCTGTTACCAATTCATGCAATAATTTGAAAATGAATTAATTTTTCAAACCATAAATCAATAAATACATAGAATATGTTGTTTCAAAAGAATATTTTGATATGGCCAAACTGGTGTTCCTGCACATTTACATAGTCACCAAAGTTTAAATTTTCTCTTGGTCTATATTTACTCAGCCTTGCTTCTTATATTACAGATTTTGTTGTTCAATAAAGCTAGAACAAACTAAATAAAGTTACTGTGTGTGGGTAGAGTTATGTAGGGGTGTACATATGGTGGGTGAAGTACTGTAAGGTACCTGTAGAGGTCAGAGGTCAATCTCATCTTTCTACTTTTTGTTTAAGACAAGGTGTTGCTAAAATTCCTTCCCTGGAGGGAGACATAAACAATGTACACCCTTCCTCCTAAGATACCAAAGGCAAAGTTCATTCTGGAGAACCAGTGAGCGTATTAGGCCCAATAACAGTGGGCATGGGGCTATGGTCAAGAGCTTTAAAGCAGCCACGCTGGAAAGTCAACACCCTTGTGTGGATGAGTTCCCCATGGCTGCAGAGATGGACACATGGGTGGTCATGTAAATGGGGTCCTCTGCCCTGTCCTCCTTACCTTAGACATGTGTAGCCCTTCCTAGGGACCACATGCACATAGGAAAGTGCTGTTGAGGGATGTAGCCAGATATCTGTGTGAGGATTCTCTGATTCACTCTGCTCCTTTTTGGGTGGAGGAAAGTTAATAGTAAGTCCAACTGTGGTGTTCTTTTGCAAGTGAGCACAGGTGAACTGAATAACAGGGCAGTTTTGACAAACAGATTAACACCTGGCCAGCACATTCCTGTTTCAGTCTCTTACCTCTCCACAGTTGATATGTTATTTCTGTGCATGCAGGTTTCTAGCAGCTGATACGGGAGCTGATAAGATATTCCTGTACATGCAGGTTTCTAGCAGCTGATGTGGGAGCTGATATGATATTCCTGTGCATGCAGGTTTCTAGCAGCTGATATGGGAGCTGATATGATATTCCTGTGCACGCAGGTTTCTAGCAGCTGATAAGGGATCTAGGGGGTTTCCTTTAGTCCCTATGGTTTTGAGGCATATGCTTTCTTTACCAACTGAGCCATCTCTCCCATCTTAGCTTTCTCTTTAAATCTTAAAAAGAAACACAAACTAGAATAGCAGTGTAGACAAAACTGGGGAAAGGGGAAGAGTATCCCCTGAGATCCCCAAGTAACTGTCCTCAGGACCTCTTTGGAAGTCATCATATTTAATATATGTATGTTAAATGCTGAAGCCCAACTGTGATCTTCTGTCTTCATTTATTTCTGAAGCAATACTGGAATTCTTCTCATGTTAGAAACATGAAATAAAAGAGCCACTGGGCTCTTAGGAAACATACTCAACTTTAGGTGTACTTGAATTAAAATCCTTTCTTTATGTGTGTTATGCTTTTCACTTTCCAGAATGAGATTCCTTTTTGGTCAAGTTCACTATAATCCAGAGGTTGCTTGTAAGTTACTGTGCTCTGCTGAACTGCTCACCAAATTTTCATAACTCACTTGAGCATGTGTACTTCATTATATTTTCCATGTGGATAATTGAGTTTCACTTTCAAATACTAAAAGGGGATAAATAATATACTTTAACAAGAACACTTGATATTTTTAAAAGTCATGGTTCTTCTGTTATCAGAACAGATCACTACTTCTCTGAGCCACTGGTATGTGCTTGGCAGCCAAGTTGTATTGAAGAGATGGATCTACAAATTCAAGAACCACATCAAATAAGGCAAGGTGATTATGCCAGAGAGCTGAGCTGGGAGCAAGGGATGAGATGCAGAGTTCGATTCCAAAGTTCACACACATTTTGAAAAACAGAATAATTGTCTCATATAGGGGGAACTTTCTACAGGGGCTCCCCCAGAAAAAAAAAAGGCAGAACAGAGGTTAAAATTAGTAGTAAGATAATATGGCTGCCATTCTGAACTCCACACTTGTACTAGGCAGGCTCCTGCCTGTGGATGCACCCATCTACAAAATGAGGGGCTGCACAAACCAGGTCTAAGGTTTCGGTGACTCCATGAATGGAATACCACCCAAGAAATGCTAGCTTCAATGCAGACTGAACTTAACTGCAGAGAATGTATAATCTGAGGATTCTTGGTAAGGGAGAAGGGTTAACCTAGTTTTCCATGGAGCCTGGGAGTAGAGGAAAGGATGCTATACAACATTTGGGAAGAACTCTGTTGGGCTGCAATGTGTTCTGCCCTAAAGGCATGTCTCAGAGGATGTAAGGAGGACAGGAAGCTACAGACTAGACTACTACTGTTTGACTTTTGTTTTCAAAGTGAGAACCTTTTACAAAAACATGATGCATCTGTACATTTAGTGTCTCCTGTCTGAGAAAACACAAAGCACGATTTGTTGTGATTGTGCTTTGAATGTGTTTGCAAATGAATCATGCAGATATCTACATCCTCTGAAGACTGGTTGTACGTGTTCAGTCTGTCAACAATGCTAGGCACATATACATTTTTGACATCTTCTTGTACTAAATAAGCTTTAGAATATTAGTTAGAAGTTAAGGGTTACATGGATTTGGTGTACAAACTCAGTCTTCATTTATACAAATTTTGTAATCTTCCTCCATTTCAACAAAACTAAATGCTGCCTGGTTGTTTCTCTGGCTCACTGGCAAGGCCCTTGTATCCTTGGAGTTCAATAAACCAAGGGAGAGAAAGCCAGCCTTTAGACAAGTAATATTCTAAGCCAGGAATAGCGTCTGTGAATGGGTCCATCACTGGCTCATAAGAAGAAATGCACCTGTTGGATGATTATAAGTACAGTATTATGGAAAAAGGGGTGTGTGCATATAACAGTCAATACTAGAATGACTTTATTAGCATCATAAAGATGCATGCAATCTTCAACAACATATTAGACTAGGCTATTCCTTCTTGCAATCAGAAACCAACTAAAACGGTTTAGCTGATCAGGTGATCAAATTAAAGTCAGGCAAGAATCCAATCCAATTCACAACTACTAAAAAGTGACAAGCATGCAAATTAGATTTTAAAGTGCTTACTCGAGTGATTAAAAAAAATGAAATAAAGCAAAACTGTTAGGCCCAGAGAAAGAGACCTACATAGCAGCTACTGAAAAGCAGATTGGGAGTCTTATAAAAGTTTAATTTATGGGAGCTGTGATGTTTAAAGCTTTATTCAAATGATACTAACAAGAACATATTATTCAAGTTAAAGTCTTTTGTGCCTTTAATAAGAATGATAATAAACATTAACCACTGCTACTACAGAGGGAGGGTGCAGGAAGAGCCCATGGCCAGGATGAAGCTTAATCACTAGGTGTGGAGATGGGAGTTACTTCCCTGACTGATGTCTTCTGCTATGAGTAACTCCCTGAAAATAAAATTTATAAACATGCTATTGTGAAGATAACTTTAGTGCTGTCAGCAGTCCTATGGCAATAACATTTAGAAGAAGGGAAAGGAACAAAGTGCCCTGATTACTACATTAGCCCAAGCCCTTCATCACATCTTTGAAATTTAATTAACATAACCTTTCCTAGTTTTTGAGAAGAAAAACCATGAAAAAATTTAGTGCCATAAAACTGATTTGCAATATTATGTTTTAATTAAAATCGAATAAGCCTTCCAATTAATATTAAAAATGTAAAAGCCCAGCTAGCAAACGTTCATTATTAAAAGCTGCATCACTTATGTCAAAGAAATTAGCATTTGATTTTTTTTCAGGTTCATTGTCAAATTCTTAAATGATCAGTGTCTTGAAGCTCGGATTCAAATGTTAATATTTCAGTTGCCCAAAGCTGAGTGTGAAGTGACAAAATATGTTCATTTACTGCAAATAAGTTAATTAACCTCAAACGTGTTGAGATGCTTATATAAGACAGATTGTTTTATTTACCGCTAAAGCAAACAAAACAACCCCCAATACTTCTACAAAGCCAACGTTGCAGGAAGAAAAAAAAAAGCTGTATTATTTATTATTTTGAAAAAAATCAAGAGCTCCCCAAATCTAACATTCTACAAAATGCTTGTCACCCAAACTTGTAAAGTTTTACACTTCCAAGTTCCTGTTTCAAAGGAAGCAAAAATCCTTAATCTGGTGTGAATTTGCAGCAGTCATTTTATCTTTCTGATCTAATTTTCACTATGCCTCTCTGTTTATTTTATTTTTAATTGCTGCGGTGTGCGGCAGGAGGGAGTATCAAAGTCCCTGCAAATGTTTGTCTAGAACTGCCACCATAAACCGGTAAAAATACAAATCCAGAGGTTTCAAATAAAATCGCACGCTCTCTCAAATTCCCATCGGAAGGGTTTGGGGGGCGACAAAGAAAACAAAACAAGAACACAGAAACTTGAGTCATTCCAGTACATCCGCAATGACGGGGGGCTGGAGAGGTGAGAACACCAAAGAGAAGCCTGGCCTGAGCTCCCCTGCCGGCAGGATGCTCAGACAACAATGGCTAGGATGGGCTCTGCTTGTGTCGCTACTTTGCTATGTCTGGCAGTGCCAGGAAAAATAACCTATCTGTAAAGAATGACAAAACAGCATGCTTTAGGCTAACAAGGAGATATCCTTCCTTTCCTCGCCACCGACTCCCCGCGGCGAACCTAACGTAGGGCCGGGGCCGCCAACTAGCAAGTTCCTGCGCAAGTAGTTTTATTTCCCGCAGCCCTCCACCTGCTGGGCGGCGCTCGGCGGAGCCCAGCCGCCCCTCCGGCGACCCCCGTGGGCTGCAGCAGAAGGAAAACCGAGAGCTGGGCAGGGCGGGGGCGGGCGGCTGCCGCGGATCCGGCCCGCTACCTCCGCAGCTCGGTGGCCTCCCATTGGCCGCGACGCGGGCGGGAGGCTCGGGAGGAGGGAGGCGGGAGCGAGGGCGGCGGCGGCGGCGGCGGGAGGGGACCCGGAGGCCCGGGCGGCGCGTGCGGCCAGGCGGGAGAGCGGCTGCAGCTCGCCCGGGTCGCGCCAGTGGAGACCCTTCGCGGTGTGCGCGAGTGGCGAGGAGCAGGCGGCCGGGGACGACGCGCGCGGGCGGCCAGGGGCACGGCCACCGCAGCTCTCTCCCCCCACCACCAGCACACCGCCCCCCCCCCCGCTTCGTGACACCCCTCACGCGGCCGCAGCCGGAGAACAGTCTCCAAGTGGCCAGGAAACGGGGAAGGGAAAGCCGCGGAGGCCTGGCCAGCGGGACCGTCGCCCTTTGTGGGCGCAACGCGCACGGCCGCGAGCGCCCTTCCCCCGAGGCGCTCTACCCCCGGAAGCTTTGTCGCACCGCTCGGCCCCGGCGAGGACGCCCAGGGAAGGGAAAAAGCAGGGGCTCGAAAGCTCGCGTGGGGGGGGGGGTGCTGCTGAGAGCGCCACCCGCCCAGCCGCCACCTCCGTATCCTCCATCCGCCGCATCTCTGGGGCTGCCTCCGCACTCCCGGCCGGAGCCCAACCGCCTGTGCTGCGGCCCGCACACACGCACACGCGTGCACACACACACACACACACACACACACGCACACACACTTCTCCGCGCTCACGCACGCCCGCCCTTCTCCCCGCCCCCTCCCCAGCTCCTTGATCTCCCGTCTGTTTTATTACTCCTGGTGCGAGTCCGGCGGACTCCGAGGCCCGCTATTTGTTACCAGCTCGCTCTCATTGGCGGGGAGCGCAGAGCAGCGGAGAAGGGGGTGGGGAGGGGAGGGGAAGGGAAGGGGTGGCCACTGCCCGGAGCCGTCTCCGCGCTGCTGTTGGTGCCGCTGCCGCTTCTGCTGCCTCTGCCGCCGCCGCCGCCGCCGCCTCCGGCTCCTCGCTCGGCCCCTCTCCGCCTCCATGTGCCGGATAGCGGGAGCGCCGCGGACCCTGCTGCCGCTTCTGGCGGCCTTGCTTCAGGTAAGCGGAGGTCCCGGGTGGGTCGGGCTGCGAGCGGGGTGGGGCGTGCGGCGCCGGGTCCCTTTGTTCCCCGCGCCGCTGCGGGGCCCGGCTGAGCACCCAGGAAGGGAGGTGCCACACCGCGCGGCCGAGAAACTGCACCGGCGTGAAGCTCGGGCCGGACTCCCCGGCCAGCTGCTCTACCGCGCCTTCTTCGGCGAGCCTCGGTCACAGGGTCTCCTTGGCTTCGCCTTTTGGGTCAAGGCGAGCTCGAGGGATGTCCCCCAAGCAGCAGAAGGATGAGGCAGGAGAACTCCTAGGTTTTGTAGTTTTCTGTGCTTCTAGCTCTCTCATATTGTACTTTGATCCGATTTTTTGTTTGTTTGTTTTGTTTTTTTCCTTCAGGGAGGGGTCGCGAGTTTGTACTAGGAATTCTCACTCTAGTGTCTTAGTTACAGGACTTGCCTCCACCCCACCCCGCTCCAGTACCCGCGCGCCTCCTGGTGCGCAGGGGCGCCGGTGTCCTATTGTCTTCATCCCAGCTCAGAGTTGCCTTCTGGCCTTTGGATTCTCTTGCCCTAGCAATATTCTCTGTCGATCCCACTTGGAAAGCGAGTCTGGTCCTCTGCCACAAAGAGCATCGGCCGGCAGGAGCTTCAGCACGCTTGTGGCCCCGGATCTTTGGTACCAGACCTGGCGATTAGTCCCCATTACTTGGCCGTACACACACACACACACACACACACACACACACACACACACACACACACATATATATATATATATATATATATATATATATATATATATATTCCTTTCTCTGTACGGTTGCCTCTTTCCTGCGTGGGTCCTGGGTACGCAGTTGCCTGGAGCCACCCTCACTTTTCCTACTCTCGGGAGAGCGCCAGCGAGCCTTTTCATTGACTGTACTTAGGGGCTTGGCTGCGACTGGAAGCACCTGCTCCACGCAGGTCCCGAGTTCTTTTGCCACTCCGCGACACGGGACCCCAGCCCAACTTTCCCGAGTCTTCCCGACCAAGGATGATCCTACCCTAGTCCCAGGCTTCTGCAGGTCCCATTGGGCACACCACACAGCTTTGAATGCGACCCTTGTCTGGGCGGGGTCTAAGCGGGGGTCCCAAGTCTGTCCCCACGTGCAGTGGGGTCCGGTGGAGGCTGCGAGAGAGGGGTGTGTCCGCCCTTACTGCGTGGCAAGGAAGCCCGCCTCGGAGTCCCGTGCACACCCCCATCAGGAGGAGAGGGTGACCAGCAGGGTGGAAGCCCCGAGTGCGGGCGAGGCTCGGAAGTGCCACCCCGCGGGCAGTGGGAGCGAGAAATGGGCACAGATGGGGCTGTTCACTCCCCTCTCAAGTCAGGGCCTGGGCACCCGGGCCTCGGGACTGGAGAGTGCTGCGGTCACCGAGGCGGGACGGGGCCGGCACGGCGGGTCTCTTTCTCCCGCTCTCTAGAGGGGTGTGGGCCGCGCCCGCGTCGAGCCCTGTCCATGGTGCGCGGTGCTGCAGAGTGTGGCCCTGCCCTGCTTGCCTCGCTGCTCCCAGGGTCGTGCTCTCCCCAACGCCCACTTCTGGGCCTCCCACTCCTAGGCCTCCCGGGTCCTCTAGTTCCCTTCCCCTTTCTTGGATTTCTCCTTTTGTTCTTCTGCTGGTCTTTCTCTCCCCCTTCCCCCACTCGCCAGTTCTCCACCCTCCCCCAAGGCTTTCCTGACTCTGGGATTTCAGAACTATTAGACTAGACATTTTTGGCCTCTGCAGTTTTGGAGAGTGGATGGAATTCTTTCTAACTTGGAGGAGACCTGCCAGTCACTTGCTAACAAAAGTAGCTCCTGTTATAAAACCGCCCTTTATCCTCCCAGCACACATTCCTCATTCCTTCACCTCCTGTCACTTCATTTATTGTCTCTTCTTTTTAAAATGGGCTTTTTGAAAGAGGTTAGACCGCAGGGGAAGAAGGAATAGTTCTGCTTCCAGTGTTTGAAGTTAAGGGGAAGAAAGGACAAACTTAAGAAACCCTGTGTGTATTGTATTTTCTTTCTCCTTATTTTTAACAAAAGAGACGTCATAAATCAAAAGAGCTCACTTTTTCAAAGCAGGGTTTTTATACATCACTGAATGTTTTTTTGCTTCAATACCAGCTTTAGATGATTATTTTGTTAATAACTCTTTAATATAAATATAATTTCTAGTCGAATATTGATCAGTGAAGTTGGGGCATGTGTTGGTCATTAATGCATGGAGACTCTCTTTCTCTTCTCTCCTCTATCTTGTCTGGTGTGAATTTTGGTTGTCCTTTTTTCATTAGGCATTAAAATACTGTCTATAAACATTAGATATTAGCTTAATATTTCCAATACATGTTCTTTCACATTGCCTTTGTGCTGATGCTGACATTGATAAACCATCATAAAACGGGAGGTTATAACTTTACCGGTGGAGTATGCAACAGCCTTACACTCCGCTAGTGCAGTCACACTGAGGGATTTCGAAAGGTCATTAGAGGCAGGCATTCCATTTTTGCCTCATGGGTTTTAGGGTTAAGTGTGCCATGCGGATTGTACAACTGAGATTAGCAGTGACTTTGAGCTAAATGTCTGCTTTGCACTCCAGAACAACAAAGATCTATCTGCAAGGTGAATGTGGCTCCTCTGCAGTCATCTGCTATTAAAAGTCTCTAGTTGCTTTTTTTTTTCTCCCTTTCCAGTGCAGACTAAGCAGCAAGGGTTTTAGAACAGAGAATGGACAGGCTATTAGTGTAAACAGAGAGGAATCTTATCTTTCAGACCAGTTACTTAGCAGTGACTGTTGGGAGGGCTCTATACCTTTGGTTCCTTACGGAATAGTCTGTGTCCCATGCTTCTCCCACCTGGGGTTTATTTAGTTATGCTTCTATCTAGATTTATGTAATTCTGATAAATTTTACATAACAAGATACTCACCTTCCAAGATTGCCTCTTCTCCTTCAGTACAATTGAAGGCATCAGCATTGTCTTTTTACATGAAATGAAACAGAATCTGAACATGAAACTTCAGTGGCTGAGGGGCAAAGCATTATACCACAAAGGTATGATTAGCATCCTTTGTAAAGTATGGAAGTAGCTTTCAAGCCATTACATGGACTTATTGTTGGGGGGGGGGATCAATTTTACTGTTATTACCAACCCAGTAATTAATAGATTAGGAACCTGTTTTGTTTTTCTAGTTCACGATTTAATTGCACAGCCTGTTGTTCTAATTTAAATATACTTGATTGTGTTATGTAGAATCAAGGCCAGTACCTTAATATTAAGGAACAGAAATCTAGAATCTTAGTTTGATCCTGTGTGGTTTCAACCCTGGATGAAGATTTTGAAAGAACCGTGTGCAGGATGAATATTTCCCATCTAGGTACTGATTTTGCAAAAAGTTAATATTCAGCATTTAAAGCACATAAAAAACTAAGCTTTGTTTCAGGAAGTGGGAAGTCTAGGATTCAATGATGACTTTATGTATAAAAAAAGGCTTTCTTCTCAGTGTTTGATTCTTATGTGTCCTGGTAGGCTACGTTCTTGTGAAAGTAAAACTCAGCTTAGTTTGTGTTCATGCTCGACTTTGCTCATTGGGCAGCGCGGTGCCTTTCTTTGCCTTTTCCTGGGGCACATCAGGTTCTAGCAAGAAATGGTCCATTCCACATGTACCGTGTGCGATTTGAAGAAAGACTGTTTCTCTCTCCTAAAATATTTTTGGCCATGGTTTTAAAAAGACACATGACATACATTTAGGCCTTAGTTTCAAGCTCAGATTACACACAGGGAGTGTGATGTTTGCCTGGAGTACCTTTGTGAAACTCTACTCCGACCTTCCACACGTTCAAGAGGAAATGATTTTTCATAGGTTTTTATTTTTTACAAAATCTCCCTGGAACACATTATATTGGTAACAGTATATTATACTAAACTGTCCTTGATATTTTTATTAAAAATTTGCAATCCATAAATCTGTTGTGCCTCATTAAGGTTTGGGGTTATTAATCTCGGAATGTGGAGACTTAAAGCAACATTTAATCTCATTTTAAAGTGCTTCTGCTTTTTCCTCATCCTAAGTGACTCAGATCCCATCCTGCTTGCAATGGGAAGCTCCTCAAGTTAGAAGAGTGATTTTAAGGGAAAATCAGGGCTGTTATTTAAGAAGTGGAGTGTTTATGTATACACTTCACAATTTCACCCAAGTTAACATTATTCAAATTTGTTCTTTTGGCTCAAATACAAAAAGTAATCAAGTTTAAGAACTGCTCAGATTTGGCAGGGGATTTTATCAACCATTTAAAAATATGATAGATTTGGAATTTGGATTTGTTTGAATAAGTATTTTATATCTGCCCCCAGAACATCTAGAACCTAAGTATTTTCCAAGTAAAGTAAAGAACTATGAATTGAAATATAGTTTGCACCAAGTTATCATCTGTAATGTGTTTTCCTACTAGAACAGCCCAGGCTTACTGGGTAAGAGGTATGCATAGATTAATATTCTGATAAGAGTTATATCCTATAATATAAAATTGATGGCTTTAAAGTAAGTGGAAAAGGTGATTTCAGACAATAAATGAGATCTTTTGAAAGATATGGGTTAACAGGGAAATTTAAATTAGACATAAATCCTATTTGATTTCTTTTTTCTTTTTCTTTTTAAAAGTTGAGGAGTTTCAAGTTGGGTGTGGTGGCGCACACCTTTAATCCCAGCACTCAGGAGGCAGAGGCAGGTCGATTTCTGAGTTCGAGACCAGCCTGGTCTAAAAGTGAGATCCAGGACAGCCAGGGCTATACAGAGAAACCCTGTCTCAAAAACAAACAAACAAAAAACAAAAACAACAACAAAAAAACAAAAAAAAACAAAAAAAAACCAAACCAAACCAAAACAAAACAAAACAAAAAAATGTTGAGGAGTTTCAATAGTCTTTTAGGGATGTTTTTTAAACATACATTTGTTTATTATTTATTTATTTGTGTTGATGTTTTGCCTGCATCTGTGTCTGTGTGAGGGTGTCAAATCCCCTGAAATTGGAGCTATAGAAAGTTGTGAGTTTTCATCTGAGTGCTGGGAATTGAACCCTGGTTCCCTGGAAGAACTGCGGGTGCTCTTCATCGCAGAGCCATCTCTTCTGCCCTCCCTGCTCAGTTTATTTCTTGTCAGTTATTCTTTGCTATTCAGGATACTTTCTCATGTGGTCTTTCAAATTCACATATAAAATTCTAAGTCCTTAGACCTTGGGTTGTATATGTGCATACACACACATACACACATATATACTACATGTAGAGGTCTAATATATAGAAGGGTATTTTCTTCTGTGTTAAGCGCAGTTTGATATCAAGTGATAGTGAATAATTGATACTTTGTATAGACACTGATGAAAAGCATCTTAAGAATGATTGTGCTGTGTACCCATGAGCTCCTCTAGTGTAGTGTCAGAGGCAAGAGCTTGTGTGGCGATCAGGAAGCCTGGGGATCTAATCTGCTCCATATAGTCTATTCCCTGTAAGCTCCTGTGATCCCATTTACCTCAATGCTACTATCCTTACTTGTTGGGCTGATTGGTTGCTAAGGACATTTTACCTCAATCCTCCTGTCCTGGGCCTGGCTGGGTTAATTGGTTGCTAAGGACTTTTCCACTCCTGTGATTCTTGGAATTGCTTTAAAAAAATACTTCAACCATGCCTCATTTTTAATTGTTTTGAAATAACTCTAATTTTAAACCTCAAATGTGAAAATATTTAGATACTCAGAGGGGCAGAAGGGATTTTTGAGGATTCACTACTAACAGTGGCTTATCCTACATGATCGCTGAGCAGGCGTTCATGTTTCATACTCTTGCCTTTTAAACTTGAATATCTTATACTGACTATGCTACTTTAAAGATAGAAGTGAAATATTTATGAGAAGGAAATAGACTTAAAGAATGACTAATATGACTAATATTACTTTTATGTCCCCATTTGCTTTGAGAGAAGAGTTTGCATGAAAACCATTTAATTGAGTGGTAGCTTTGGCATTAGAAACATCGCCCGTTGATGAGAAAGCCCTCAAGGTTTTTTTTTTTTTTTTCCAGTTATTTCTGTATGCAAGACATACACACAATGTATATGATGCTTGAAGGTAGCTACTGAAGCACTGTTTATTAGAAATGACTAGATTATAACTTAGTCACTCAATATCCCTCAGTAAGTAATAGTTTACTAATTTGTGGTATAATGTGCAGACAGACTTGAGATTTCCTACTGGGTGGAACAAAACATTTTAGTTTTACATCTTTGGAATTGTTAACGTAGTCCAAAGACCTAGAATAGCTACAGAAGATGCTGTGATAATAACCAGTGGGGTTGCGGTCTTCTGAGGATCAAGTGGATAATAAGATGGCATAGAAGAGAAAATTTAGCAGGGTATGAGTAAATAGAAGTTGACCTAAACTTGTGGTAAAGAACTCAAGCAGCATGTAACAGCACACAGTGGCTCCAAAGGATGACTGTGGGGATGACTGAGAACTTGTACAGGCTAGTTTTTCTCAGATTGTCACAAATGAGTCTCCTGAGAACACAGTCATGCAACTGCCTCCATGTGACTGGCCTACGATCACCTGTGTGAGGGGATTACTTGATTGATGATTGATGAGGGAGAGAGAACCCAGTTCACTGTGTACAGTGCTAACCCCGAGCCCGTGGTCCTGGACTGTTATTACAAAGAGAACTGAGCAAGCCAAGAGGAGCAAGCCAATCAGCAGCATTCTCCATGGTCTCCGCTTCAGTTCCTGCTTCCAGGTTCCTGCCTTGAGCTCCTGCCCTGACTTCCCTTATGGGATAGGAGGATAAGCCAAATAAGCCCTTTCCCTCCCAGACTGGCTTTGTTCAGTACTTTATCAGAGCAACAGGGAGAAACTGATACAAGTCTAAACTGCCACAAAACATCCTTGTTGACCTCATGGTAGGACCGTATTGTGCCGAGTTACTTGTGCCTGGGAGGTTATGCTAGCAGGAACCATTGGGATATTTCTTACATTCTCCTGACTGCTTGAATATTAAGCATTCATCTTTCTGTTGGAGAAGGTGGATGCTAAAGTGAGGTGGGAATATGAAGGCATCGGATTCCCTACAAATGGAATTACTGATAATTGTGAGCCACCCTGTGGGTGCTGGCTATCAAACCAAGGTCCTCTGGAAGAGCACTCTATCCAGCTCCCTGTGTCCCCCCCTCCTCAACAGAATATGCCTATGTGTGCTTGAAAAGCAGAAAGGAAGAACAGGAGGTTGGAGGGATAGATAGAAAAGAAAGAGAGACCACTTGTTAATGTACTTACCTGCTCCTGTGTACTGAAACTCATTTTAACACTGTGCTGTGTGAAGCTTTAAAATGATTATTAGACTGTTTAAACCACACATCCCACATGTTCCCCATCCCTCTCATTCTCCTCTTCTCTCTTCACAAGTTATGTAGTGTTTTGAAGAATTAAGAAATCATTTCTAAAAGAAAGTAAGTTGAAAGATTTATGCTTTGAAATATTTATAATTACAGAAATTTTGGAACAAGGATTGTCGACCAATGACTTCATCATTAAACTAAATTTTGATGTTTTTCCAGCCTCCTTCTGTTGCCCCGAGTTTTATACATGTTTCCTTTTTTGATTGCGATGGGAGTTGTTACAGTTGCCTTTTACTTTTCTCCCACATTTACAGCTTCCAGGGGTTTCATAGTGTGCTTGAGACTTTACAAAGGACAGTAAGTTGCTCTAATTTGCCAGAGGTGCTCACAGACCATAGGAAATCAGTGACACTTACATATTTGTAGTCAATTCAAGAAGTCTTTTTACAAAAATTCACATAATACCAAATAATGTATTTAAAATTGTTAAAATTTAGAAATTTTTATTTCAGAGGCCTGGGACAACTTTGTGAAATATTTATGTAGCCCTGCAGGATAGGTGATATTATTCTCCCTTTAGAGGTAAACTCAGGTAAGAATGAATATTTTTCAGAACCTGAATTAAAACTATGTCTATTACGAAATTCTTGGGTAAATGGATGTATCTGGAGGATATCATCCTTAGTGAGGTAACCCAATCACAAAAGAAGTCACTAGATATGCACTCACTGATAAGCGGATATTAGACCAGAGACTTAGAATACTGAAGATACATTATGAAAAACAGAAGAAAACCAAGAAGGATGACCATCATGTGGATACTTCATTCCTCTTTAGAATAAGGAACAAAATACTCATGAAAGGATATAGGTACAGAGACAAAATTTAGAGCTAAGATGAAAGGATGGACTATCCACAGACTAACCCATTCGGGAATCCAGCCCATCATCAGCCACCAAACCCAGATACTAATGCTCATGCCAGCAAGATTCTGCTGAAGGGACCCTGATATAGCAGCCTCTTGTGAGGCTATGCCAGTGCCTGGCAAACACCGAAGTGGATGCTCACAGCCAGCTATTGGATGGAACACAGGGTCCCCAATGGAGGAGCTAGAGAAAGTACCCAAGGAACTGAAGGGGGCTGCAACCCTGTAGGTGCAACAACAGTATGAACTAACCAGTACCCCCTGAGCTTGTGTCTCTAGCTGCATATGTAGCAGAAGATGGCCTAATCGGCCATCACTGGGAACAGAGGCCCCTTGGTCTTGCACAGTTTATGTGACCCAGCACAAGGGAAGGCCTGGGCCAAGTAGTGGGAGTGGGTGGGTAGGGGAGCAGGGACGGGGGGGGGGGGTATAGGGAACTTTCGGGATAGCATTTGAAATGTAAATAAAGAAAATAATAATAATAAAAAAATATTTGGGGAAAAATACATTTATTGTAGAAAAAAAAGTATGTCTATTGAAGAAGACTGAACTTGATTCAGGATGGACCTCTTTTTATATAATACTGAGAATGAATATCACATTAGAGCATTTCAGTTCTAATGTATGCGATTGGTTTTTTTCCCATACATGCATGAGTGCGTTATTGCGTGTATGTAGTGTGTGTGTGTGTGTGTGTATGTGTGTGTGTGTGTATATATATATATATATATATATATATAATGTAAAATGCAGGGACTACATGGGAACAACCACTTGTACACATGCGGATATGCATGGAGCCTGGAGGATCATATCAACTGTTTTCTTCAGGGATTCTCCACTGTATTATTAATTTTTTGAAATAGGGATTGCCAATAATTCTAGAGCTTGCTGATTGAGCTAGTCTGCCTGGCCTCCAAGCCCAAGGCCACCGTGACTCCCTCTACAGCCCTAGGATTGTATGGGAACAGCACATGGTCTTTTTGGGATTCTGGGGAAATCCACACAGCTCTTCATATTTGAATGGCAAGCACTTTATTGACTGAGTCATCTTCCCATATTATACTCCCTAGTTAATCTTAGCCTTAAATATTTTGCTCTTCTTTGGCATTTGAAGCCAAAATGTGATGCTTAATTAGGATTTTCATTCTTTTTATATATCGTTTTCTGTAGTAAGAGGAAATCTTAGCCAAGTGTCTTTTCAGTTATAAAAAGTTTTTCAGATTGTTGCTATTCAACAAATAAGATGTTAACAAATACATAAAACATGTTTTTGAGCCAACCTTGTAACTTAACATAATTTTGCAAAGCCCAGAGAGAGACATTTTTTGGAACTGTCCATCCCCCACAGTTTTTCACTGTGACCTTAAATCCAAGATATACCATCACCTAAATTTTGAGAATGTTGTCATTCTAATGGATCACTTTCCATGTATATTTTTAATTACTTTTGTCTCTCATAAATGAAGTTGTTTGGAAACTTTACACACACACACACACACACACACACACGCACGCGCACGCACACACGCACATGCACACACACACACTCACACACACGCGCACACACACATGCACGCACACGCACGCACGCGCGCGCACACACACACACGTACACACAGACACTTATATACATGCACACTCTCCTAAATCTGTGGTCCTTCCCCCTTTCTAACGCTGAGACCCTTTACTACTTCCTCATGTTGTGGTGACCCCAACTATAAAATCGTTTGTTGCTATGTCATAACTATTAGTTTGCTACTGTTATGAACCATAATATAGATAGCTGATAGGCAAGATATCGGATATGTGACCCTGTGGGGGTTTTGATCCAAGCTTGAGAAATACTGTGTAAGTCCTCCTAGATGGTGTGCTGGTTAGAGGATCCTGGATGGACACACAGTACCCTAGTAGCAGCAGTTGTACTAGTGTTACGATTGTAGCAGCCCCTCCAGTTCTAACAGTCCCCCAGTGGCAGCTAGCTGTCTGCTAGATGCGAAGCAGCATAGATACGTTTTACTTTTCCTTGTACCTTTTTAGAGCATGTGGTTCTGCTCCCTTTTATGTCTATTATCTTGGACTCAGTCATGACCCAAGCCATCCATGTATTTTTATTATTTACATTTATAGCTGCCACAGAAGTACAAAAGACTCACAGAAATAGCTATAGAAATAGGTTAAGGATGGTAAAAATGGATCACGGATAGCAGATTGCAGCGAAGGAGGATTTAACCTTTGTGGTGTCCATCCACTGAACACCTTTTGTGGATCTACCATTTGGATCGCTGTGTCTGTTGTCCTGGCCATCAGGCACGGTCGGCTCGCTGTGGTGGAATACTGTGACTTAGCTCCTCTACTTTCTTCTTCTTAAAAGGAACAGAACCAAAGAACCACCCTTCTGAGCACAGCGTTTCCTGCAAAAGCAGATCCTAATCTCTTTAGTGATGGTTCTTAGTATCTTCTCCAAGCTTACCAGTGACCCACTTTCAACAAGGCCCTCTGCCTAGTTTTCATGTTCATTTTTACTTTGAAAAAAGCTTACGCAGAGTGCTTTGTTGTGCCCTACACTGTTCCATTTCAGCTGTCCAGAGTGTGCCTGGGTGGACTTTACCCTCTGGTGTTTACCTAACTGTGTTTAAAGAGTTGAGTGGACGATGAGAACTGCACCACCCCCAGCCCTCACCACTTCCCACCTGCCCTCCCCACTAGTCTAGCTATTCCCTGAGACCGCATGGTCCATAGGTGAGGTCCATGGTCCATAGGTCCATAAACTACACAATTATGTCTCTTCTGTATGTTTGGTTTCGTTCAGGAGGGAAACTAATTTAATTTTCCTCTAACAGGTGCTTACTTGAATTTGAATGTGTTAGTGTGACAGTGTGCAGACGTGCCTGTTTATGGTGCCCAAAGGGCAACCTTGGCTGCCATTACTCAGGCATTGTGTATCTTGTTTTTTGAGACAGGGTCTCTCATTGGCCTTCAACTGATGAAGTGTTCATAAGCTGGCCACGGAATCCCAGGGACCTGTCTGTCCTCTCATCCCCACCCCCACACTCCCATCCCCTGCATTTCATACACCTAGCTTCTGTAAGTAAGTTCTGGATGTCAGATGTATCAGATGTAGGACCCTATACTTACTCAGCAAACACCTTACTCAGTGAACTATCTTCCCAGCCCTGTAATTTATTTTATTGCATTAAAAAGATTGTACTCAGCTGGCCATTAGTGGTATATTCCTTTAATCCTAGGGCTTGGGAGGCAGAAGGCAGGCAGATCTCAGAGTTCCACAATAGTCAGGGATACACAGAGAAGTCTGTCTTGAAAAACAAAAATAAACAACAAACCACCCCCCTCCCCCCGTAAAGTGCTCTTTTACCCATAAAAGTGATTATTCACACACAGTACTTAGGCTTTACTGTCTTCTCTGGTAGGTAAATGAGAACTTTGCAGAACGATTGGAGTAAGTATTGGTTTGATTTACAGTTAATCTCCACGTAGATGAAGCTATGATTGAGTTTATAAAAGTTTTGTTTAGAAGCCTTCTTGGTGGATCTGTATTTTTAATGGGGGGCAGTGGCATATTTAAATGTAAGTACAATGGATCACTCAACAGATTGCTTATAAAATTTTAGGTGGAAAATAATGGCATTTTGGAAAATGGTGAGTTTGCCATTAGTGATTTATTTGCATCGATAATGAATATTTTCAAGAGTTCAAGTCCTTATCTTCCTAAACCTTGGTACTTCATAATTAAAATATATACACATATAAATATGTATATTTTTGGCCATTGTGTCAAGATATGCAGTGACAAGTCTGTCAATATCACAATATCATACTACACCAGAGCTTGTATTCAAGTACAATGTAAAGTAATGTGGCTTGTGCTATTTTTCCAAGATTTACATATCCATTCACATATACATATATATCATTCATAAAGCATACATATGCATGATAATATATTTCTCTTCATTTGTTTGAACCCTCTGGATAGAAATGCTTCCTTTATTAAATATAACCTTACACTGAGTTAGTAGCCTTGAGTGGTGTTGTGGTTTAATGGTTAAGAATGATCACTCTACACAAGCAGTTTATCTGTGGCTTCATCGTCCAAGGGAGAGGCACCTTGTTTCACCCCCAGGACCTCTGTCCTTAGCCCTTAAAGGAGGGTGGGACCTGACGAACCCTTCACACTTCCTTGAAGAAATGTTGAAAAGGCAAGTCGTGTGTGGGTAACCATAGTGACAGACAGTAAGTGAGCACAGAGGCATGCTCACATCCAGAAGACACTTTCTTAGCATTCTTCCTTAATCTGGGGCTTTCATAGTCTTCCCTCAGCCTTGCCCCTTTTGTACTGTCCACTACGCCTTGGTGAGGAGAGGGATGTGGCCCAGATGTCACCTTTAGGGCCTAGCACTCCGAGTCAATTGTTTTGTGCAGTTTGACTAGGTTTGAGGCTGGCATTATCCATGCCAAAAGAAAATTTTCTGAGGAAGGCTAAAGACTGAGCTGGTCTGTGGGTAAAGATAAGTATTTAAGGAATTTTGACATCATGTCCATTTAGCAAAACAAAATTAAGTAGGTTCTGTCGGAGGGAGGTCTTTCTAGCCCAGGGTTACTGGCCAGGTTTACAGAACTAGGCACAAGTTCTCTTTTACGAATCAAGCCTTCCATCCAGCCGGAAAGCTGTTGGTTTCTCCCACTGCTACAGTGCGAGTGGTCTTCACAGCATGTCAAGATGGTCATCATTTTTAGCTGGAAGGTTTCACAGTTGGATAAGGCTACCAATGATGTTTCGTCTTCCTCCAGCAGCCTGCGCAGTGCCTTGCAGTACAATGAAAGCTGGCCAGCAAAGAGAGAGCTTTGGGTCATTTCTAGCTCGATTTCTCCATCTGTAATCACAATATCCTCTGTGTCTTCACACAGATTAAACTTAACCACAAATTCAAGTTAATAGCAAAGACCAGTTACAATGGACTGCATTGTTTGGGAACCTCTGAGATTTCCCTGACCAGCAGCTCTTAGAGATACATCCATGTCTGATACCAGGGTTGCTATTTAATAACCTGTATCTTCTATAAGTACCCCACAGAGGGTGCTTATAGCCAAGCTCTTTTTTGTTTTTGAATTTTCATATAAGGGCATAGATCTTCATGCAGCTTTTCATACTGTTGGGGCCCCTTCACTCCTTTTTCTGCCCTTTTTTCCCATTCCTTTTCTAGCTATACTCTCCCCTCCCCACTGTTATTCTCCTTTCTGCCTTCACGCCTGCAGTCTACTGTCCTGCCTCCCATAAATCCCTTCTTCCTTCTCCTTGGCCCCTTTATAGTTTTCTGGCATCTATAGATACTCCAGGGTTAACACACAAGTTTAAAGACTTGAATCTATATCTTACATTTGAAAGAAGACAAACAACCTTAATTAAACTAACACACACACACACACACACACACACACACACACACACACACACACACGTACTGGGAGGGGGAGAACATGAAAGTAAGAAGGAGACCTTTGAAAAGAAGAAAAGTTACAGTAGGAAAACAAGGGTGATACAAAGTAATGGAGGGTGAAAGGAATAAAATAGATTATATACATGTATAAAACTGACAAAGAATAGCCAGCAATAAGGAAAGAAAATATTTGTCTGTGTGAAGTTGCTGGGCAGTCTATGTTGGTGCCCTGGCTCTGATACCTAGTCAAGAGTGGGAATGCGGTTTTTCGCTATGTCCGTGTGTAAAGTTGGGGTAATGAATTCTATTTATCATGAGGTTGCTATGAAGAGCATATTGTGTATAAAGAATGTGCCCTCATGTAGTGAGTGCAATTTTAGATCCTTGGCTGAAGATTCTGTGACCTAGTCGCAAAATTATAACATTTTATATAATTATGTTATATAATTAAAGCAACATCATTATGTTATGCAAACAAAATTAGTCAAGAGGAAATGTAACGATTTGAGTAGGCTTGAACATTTAATCTGTGCATGGCTTTGTTCAGTGCTCAGTATTGTAGCTGGTTTGTGACAGTATATGGGTAGCCCCCACACCAGCACTCCTAAGACCACACTTGGAAACCAAAGTTGAAAGCTATATCTCTTCGTCATCTTTCCATTCTAGCATGTAGCCTGATAAGACATCCACCATCATTATAGTTAAAGGAGGAATGAGTATAGAGTATGATTCTCTCAGGGTCCACTTGGACGCCACACGTGATCAGACAGGCCATTCTGTGGTCTTTGACAGTTTCTTCCTTCTCTCATTTACTGTTTTAATGTCCTGTAACGGATACATGCACATAGCTGAAGATGCAGGTTTGTATTGAGACCTACTCAGCCCCTGAATACCTTTAACATGAGAACCCAGCAGGGGGGACTGGGGAATGTCTGTGATGGTGTTGCTTGATGGTAGCACTGTTCCTGCAAAGAGAAGGCTCCGTTGTTCTCATTATCTGGCCATCATTTATTGACAAATAGCATACCTTGCTTTAAATTTAAGTGTTATCATGTCATACTTGTACCTTATTATTTTTCAATAATTCGTACTCTAAAGCAAATGTATTAAAATACTATATTAATTCATTGAATTCTCAAAGACATACACCTACTCTATATTACAACACCAGTACACTATGGTGCCCGTGCTTCTTTTACTATGTGAAGGGGCTTGAATCCTATGCAAGCAGCCCAATGTTGTGTTTTGAATTCCTGATTTGATACATATGGAACTCAAGAAAAGAATTAAAGGTTATTGACACCTAATTTTTAATTCATTTGAAGATCATCTTTTCTAAAAGTGTCTTTTTTTCTAGAAGGTATGGTGTGGTGAAGGAGAGCATATATAAGTACTACATATATACTTATATCTTATTTATTTGTGGGGGTGTGGGGTGCCATCTTACAGGACATTCATGTGAGAAGTCAGAGAACCACTTGGGAGAAAAGGTTCTCTTTCATCAGGTGGGTTCAGGTGATCCAACAGAAGAACTTAAACTTGGTAGCAAGTGTCTTTTTCTGCTGAGCTATTTTGCCAGCCTTACTTTTAAAAATAAAGTATATAAATATGTCAGTATAACTACTAGGCAGGCTTAGGAAGAATAGCTTCATTATTCTTCAGAATTCTGGGCCCATCCCTTCCTTTCTCCCTAATATAAAACTTACCTCTATGTTTCTAATATTTATTTCTTGCTTTCCATTATAACTATATCTTCTCTAATTCATTCCTTAAATGTGGAGTGTGTGCATGTGTATATATATATATATATATATATATATATATATATATATATATATATATATATATATATATATATATATATATATATATGGGGGTGGGTATGTGTGTGTGGGTGTGTGTGGGTGTGTACTATGCGCATGTCTATGTGCTGTACTTTCATTCGTCATTTAGTTTTCTGCTTATTATGTTAGCAAAATTCATTCCTTTGAGTTTTGTAGCTATAATTTGTTCATTTGCACTAATGTAGATCATTGCATGCTATGAATATGGTACAGTTTACTTATTTGGTTTGTGGTTGATGGGCCAGAGTGTGACGCTTCTGGTTTTTTGTTTTTTTTTAACCTCTGCTAACACTTTTCCATGTGACCTGGGTATGAATGCCAAAGATACCCCAGAACTGTGTTTTCAAATTTTAGCTTACATAAGAATCACTGGAAAGCTTGCTAAAAACAAACCCCATTGCAAGCTTCTGATTCGGTAAGTCCTCAGCAGACCCTGAGAATTTGTATGCCTAGGAATTTTTCCAGCTAATGCAAGAATTTCCGGACGTGTCCACCAAGCAATATATACACATTTCCACCATTTTTAAAAAAAAGTTTAGCTTTAACATCTAGAAAAATGATAGTTTAGGCATTAGTAACTCCTTTTGATGTAAATTTGAGTTTGAGAGTGTTTGCAATGAAGGATGAAGTTCAAAATCTCCCTGTCATTTGGCCTTGTTGCTCAGTACCTAGGCCTCATAGGAAAATGTGCTTGGGTCTCTTTTAAAATGGAATCACTGGTTAAATATAATATTTGCAGAGTACTTACTTTGTGTCGGGTGAAGGCCTTTCCCTGCATTGTTTCATGAAGTCCTTGCATCAATTTCCTGACACCAGTAAGTATTATTATCCATATCTATCTTACAAGCCTCAAACAGAGCCTGGCTTAACTGATGCTCCTGAAGTCTCAGGAGCTTGAATGGGGTTGTGGCTCCTAGGTAACCACTTAAGGAGTTCACAGGACAAAAGGCAACACTCAGTGGGATCAAGGTAAGTCTCTTGTGGACTTTGGAGACTTACCTCCTGGAGGGGGATTTGAACTTTCGAATGAGGACTTAAGGGATTTCATTTTCAAGGAGCACATTTTTTGTTTTGTTTTGTTTTCTTTTCTTTTCTTTTCTTTTAAATGGAAAGACCTAAAAGACTGAGACAGACATGGGATAGGTGACTTTTGAAGAAGATATTTGTCACTAGTCAAGTCGCTCTTGATGATTTCTTTAAATGTTAGTTTTGGATGAGGGAGCTGGTTGTTATTTTCTGTAAATTGTCATTTTGTTGTTGTTGTTGTTGTTGTTGTTGTGTTTTGTTTTGATATACTAGCTTGCGTTCCCAGTAGCCTAGGGAGAAGGGATGCTTTCTGTTCCTAGTAGTTGATTCCCCCAAGAAATTACGTAGTCCTGACTGTCTGGTCTCAGCTCTTCAGCCTCACACCACCATGTAACTGACCATGCGACTGACCTGGATGGTGGAATGGTGATTTCATTTGGTCTGATTCAACCCACTCCTATCTGACAGTGCTGGAATTGAACTCTGCTCTCTCTACACCACATTATAATTTTAGCCAAAACACTGACCTGGAGGTTGTTTACCCTTGATCTTTGAGCATTTGGCAAGATTGCAAGTGTGTATGAAGGTGATTCTGTTGTCCGTGAGAGGACCTAAAAAAAAAAAAAAAAAAACTTTTCATCAATCTAAAGCTAAATAAGACAAAGGAATCATCAGTTGAAGAAACAAGTTACAGTTTTTATTACTGATAAAAATTAGGTTGGGGAAAGTGGCTTAAATGTTTCAAATTAGCTATTTATCTGCTTCCATCTTTGACAAGATGACCTGCATACTAGGTGATTTAGCCCTATAAGTTCAGCAGGATAATGGTATTGGCTCTGACTTCTCCTCACAGAATAGAGCTGACTAATAGCTGGAATTTGTGTGCCCAGTTAATCAATCCAAACTTGTCAGAGAAGTACAGAGAGCGCACAATGTTATTGGTGGGCAAACTCCACTCCATGAAAGTAGGAAGTACAGATTCTATGCAAATGGTCTCAGATTATGTATTAGCCATTGAGCACAAGTTCTTAACCATCTTGTATGTGTTCAGCCAGAAATACGGTGAAGCCCCGGGGGAAATAGGCATCAGTCAGTAGGCTCTTTCCTCCAGCTCCATTATGTCTCCGCAGGTCTATAGTTTCACATCTTAGAGTCCCAAGTGGGGTATGTGAGATGATTAATGCAATCATCTTAGCAGGCTACAGAAAGCAGACGAAGCCCTGATCTTGGAAGACTTACACCAGCCAGAACTGTTCCCTAGAGCCAGTCTTTGTATTTCAAAGGCCATAACAGTAAATTCGTGATGTGTGGGGATGCCTGTGAGTGGGCTGAGAAGAAGGTTCAGTTTTGGTTTTTCTTTATGGATGTGAGGCTCTCTGAACTTCTGATCTGTACTCTACATCCCTTGAACTAAAGAGTTCATAGGTGGAAATACAGACTCTATGCCATAGAACATACTAGATAAGAAAGAAAGACCAGTGTAAAGTGGGCCACTGGATAATTCAGAAACTTAGGTAAAGGTGCTTACATATCAAATGTCAATGTTCTGAAGAAAAACCCAGTATGAGTGGATGACCCCCTCCCCTTCCTCCTGGGGTGACACAGTTGCTGAACTTAACCTACCAAAGGACACCTGTCCCAATGGAGTTTCACTTCGTAGCTAGTACCGCCAAGGAGTTTCACTTCATAGCCTGTAGAGTCAAATGTCCATTCCCTTTGGGTTTCTGGATTGTGGCAGCTAGTGCTGGCACTAGTCTGGGCTCAGCCTGGTGGTGAACAGGCTGCCCAGGAATCAGGCATTCTCTGCTTCCTGCTACAAAGGTCCCCTCCCCCGACTATTACAATAATAGTATTTCCTTGGCCAAAGCAGGCCACCTGCAAGGGTAGATTTCTCTTTTGTTTGTAAAGGTTATCCTGATCACATGGTTGGGGCTGACCCTTGGCTTTTGGCCAAGTCTTTAGAATCCAGGTTGTGCCCTCTATGCCCCTGAGTGTGGAGAGGAATTTGAGACTAAGATGGGCAATTCTTTGCAGCTTTCATTGGGATGTCACAAATAATTTAAAGTGAGATCCTTGCTAGGACTCTTGAGGTCACTGTTGTTTAAAAATAGCAATATTGTACTCTTTGCTAGTCTTTAGGCTGAAGATATTAAAATAATCTCCCTCTCCCTCCCCCTCTCCTCCCCCTCCCTCATACCCCTCCCCCTCTTGGTTCCTCTGTGACTTCTTGCTCAGACCAAGGCTCATGGAAACCTCTGGGAATCCCACACTATCTCAGATCATTGCCAAGGCCAAACTGTAGCAGCACTTGCCCAAAGTGTGCAGCATTGACTTAAGTCACTGCATCCTGGTCCCTTTGTGAGCCCCTTGGCCTGGGGCCATCTCCAAGGCCTGCTGTGTTTGCTGCAGGCCCTCCATCTCTCTCAACCACTTTGATGGACCAGGTAGTGGTCACATACCAAGATCAAAATGCCATGTGGTTTATGAATTAAATTTTTTTCATCTTGAAAGCTACCTCCCCACCTACGAAAACCAGCCACTGTATAATCTAACCTGCGTACCCACCATGTTTAAATGTGTGCAGGAATTGAAAAATGAACTTTTTACTTAGCCAGAAGGTCAAGTCTCTCATGAGTATTTTATGCCCTAATAGTTGACTTTTTTTTTTTTTTTTTTTTTTTTTTTGTGGTCAGTGTCCCAGTGTCATTCACCAAATGTTCAAGTCTTTGAAGTTGCCCAATAGATAGGACCTCTACTGTCTCTTAGACTCGGAACCAAGTGAAATATAAACCTGAAGCCCGAGGAATCAGTTGGCAAGACTTGGAAAACATCAGCCAGCAGGGGTTCCATAAGTGCAGTGTCAGAGGGCGTGACCCTGATCCCTGGATGTGTCCTCAGTGCTAGAACTGAGTCCTGAAATCCCACATGCTCCACCCCTGAATCCTGCAGGGGATCTGTGATCTCCCAGCATGGAAAATGAGCTCACCCTTCTTGTTTTCTGAGGGCCCATGACTCCCAGTGGGGAGCAGTGGAAGACAGGCTGCTCAGGTGGTTCTTACATGTGCAGCCTTCAGGCAATGCCAGTTTGTCCCCCTTTTCCCTGGAGCATCAGTACTCACAGTGTTTAGTTCCAGCACTCTGTGGTAGTTGAAGATCCCTGAGTACTCCAGTGAACATTTATAATGTGGGTATTATATACCAGTGTTTACTTTTGCAAAACTACCCCGAGAAAATTGTATGGTATTTATTAATCCATTAAAATATTCAATTTATTATCTATGAAACACAAGTAATAGTTGTTATGAAAAGATGCCTTTATTCTCCAAATTAGAATTTGAAAAGAAGAACTAGTGGGAAGAGTAAGGGCCTCTCTGTGGTGCTCGCCACTTAAATGTCTGGTTTAGGCGGTTCTGTTGTTTTTCGGTTTGTATGCGCTGTGCATTGATGGTGTCGTGCAGCCTCTGAAAACTCAACTGGCTCTGATGACACATTGAGAGTGAAAATGGCAAGTGAGGTTGCGACAAGATGAGAGCACTTTGGCTTGTGCAGATCTCTGGAAAGGATTTCGGAGAGTCCTCCGTGTCTCTTCCAGAACTCACTGTGATATTATCACTCAGGGCCAACTGATTGGTGGTTCAGGCAGAGCCAAGAGATAGAGATTTTAGAGTTTCCTCCCCGTCCAGAGTCCTCACACTGTAACTGCCCAAATGCCAGGCTGAAGTCCTTTCTGACACCCATGGGGGAAGCTTGCTCTTCGGCTACTGAGTTAGAGCTGGAACTGAGAATCTCAGCTGGGCAGGATTTCTGCATGCGCACTACCTTTCTCTCCGCTCCTTTCTAGCACGATAGGTTAGCTCTGAGCAGGATGTTGCTTCTGGACCAACAAGAGAGGGCTTCTCATTCTGCAGTTACTGGAGGCTTCCTCCTTTAGCTGCTGCCTGCTTCTGGAAGCTGTGCCTTCGATGTTATCTTCATTCAAGACTAATGTTACAGCTGAGTTGTGTTTGTTTATCTTTTCAGGAACATAGAATTAGATAAATCACCACCCCCCCTTCAAATTAAATTAGAGCTGCTGATATTGTAAATATGCGCAACCATTTTAAAAGTGCAACTGCCGTGCAGGTTTCTTGGATTTTACAGAAAGAGAAGGGGCCCTGGAGGGCGAAGAGGGCAGCGATGATTAAAGAATGTCATCTTGTCATTTTCTTCTCATCAGTTTCACCACTGGGTGTCACAGACGTCGTAGTAGGATTAGAGTAATTTCTATGTGTACTCCCCCCCCCCCCTAGAAATATTTGGAAGTAAGTAGGGTTTTGATTTTGAAAGATAATTTTTTAAAACTTTAGGATAGTCTTTTTCTCTGTATTTTTCACAGTAAATAGAAGGATGGAAGCAATTTTACCATTGTATATCTTATATGTCCCATGTGAGCATTGCACCTTATTGTACATGTCCTCTGTTGTTCCACATACCATACAGGAATGTCAGACGTGCCCTATATTCTACCACACATCAGAGCTGATCATCATATTTTAGGAAATGTTAATTATGGGAGTAGGCATGTTTCTCAGTTGATAAGGGTCTTAAGTGTTTTTTCTTAAGATTTATTTATTTTATTTTATTTTATGAGTAGGGATGTTTTATTTTATGTGTATGAATGGTGCATGTCTATCCATGCACCATAGGCCTGCTTTGGTACCGGCGGAGGTTATACAGTGGTGTAGGATCCCATGGAACTAGTTACACATGCTTGTGAGGTGCCATATGTGTTCTAGAAATCAAACTCTGGTCTTTTGGGAGAGTAGAAATGCTCTTAACTGCTGAGCTGTTTCTAGCCCTAGCCTGTTAGGTTTTATCTTTCAGTATCTGTCACAGACTAGCTACTGGATACTATGGTGGGGGGGGGGAAGTGGTGAAAAGTGATCCCCCCAAACCATTTGGTGTTGCTGTGATTAACATCTCTAAGCTAATGAGATCAACTTCAGAGGAAGCACCCTCTTAGCCTTGCTTGAAAAATACCTTACTAGCAACATCTACCCTATAGCATTGTTTTGTGGTAGTAAAGGTCTCAGGCTTGTAAGACATATTAGCCCACTTCCTGAACCCAAGGTAAGCACTGAGTAGATATCAGCCTTCATTGATATTCAGTGTATTTAGTTGAATGAATTCCCAAGTTGATTATAAATTCAGTCTAATGCCAAGCACTATCCTGTTTGACATTTTAAATATTATATATAAGCATGTTGCTGTCTCTGGCGAGTGTAATGAGTTGATAGGGCAAAATCAATCTAAGCTGGGATTGACCATCTCTTCTGGAATTGCCTTAGGCACTTGTGAAACTCTTAATGGCAACATAATTATATAGCAGCCTGTGCCATCATCTGCTGGTTGTGTAAAACTTTTGGAGAAGCCAGCAAAGTGTATAGGTAGATTGTTGTTACCCATTCTATTAACCATACAGTACACTTATTGCTAAGCTCCAGACTAGAAACCCATGCATCCTTTTTCCTTATGGACAGAGTTGGTCTGGGGTTGCACAGATCCACCTGAACAATGCCTGGAGGTGTGGTCTATGTCTTGTTCCCAGTTATGATAAGCTCATCTCCTGGGATGGTGATATTCTCAAGCACGTTCTGGTATAGTAGACCTGGACTCTCTAAGCTAGTATATGGTAAGGCTGACTTGGGGTTGGTAGCTCATTTTCTATAGGGTCTGCAGCTTCTTGTGACAATAAAGTTGCTGTTTGATTCTATTTTGTCCTTTCGTGATTAAATGAAAGACATCAGAAGAATAAAAGCAACAATACTAGAGCTTTTCAAAGACATGTCTTAATAAGACAATGATAGCAATGGAGGAGGTTATGAGATGGGCAAAGAGGACCATGACTCTGACCTGCTCAAGAACATAATAAAGGGGAAGAAAGAATAAAAAAACATATGGTGAGATTTTTCAGGCAGATAATGCAGCCTGTAAGGTAATTGATGTGCAAGCATGAGGACCCAAGTTTCATCCCTGGACTCTTTTTTTTGTTTGTTTGTTTGTTTTTTTTTGTTTTTTTTTTTTGTTTTTTTTTGTTTTTTTCGAGACAGGGTTTCTCTGTGTAGCTCTGGCTGTCCTGGAACTCACTTTGTAGACCAGGCTGGCCTCGAACTCAGAAATCTGCCTGCCTCTGCCTCCCGAGTGCTGGGATTAAAGGCGTGCGCCACCACGCCCGGCACATCCCTGGACTCTTGTAAGAGCCTTAGTGTAGTGGTGCATACTTGTGTTCCCAGTGCTGAAAGGTAGAGAGGGGCAGATCCCTGAGCCTGCTGACCAGCCAGCCTTGCCTTATATTTAAGCCTAGGTACAGCAGAAGAGACAATTTCAAAAAGCAAGGTAGGCCGTGTTCTGTAGAACAGTACTTGAGTTGACTTCTAGCCTACATGTGCATGTATACTCTTATACACACAAGTGCATCAACACATATGTTAACACACACACATGCACACACACACACATACACACACACACACACACACACACACACACACACACACACACAGCCTGTGTAAAATACTGGATGCTTCCTTAAGAACACTTCAATGTCATTGCTGACACAGGAAATATAAAGAGTAGCAGTTGTCCTTCCTTGAGAAAAAGCCTAGCATAGCTCCCAATACCATGGATGAAAGCCCATAAAATATAAGAAATTTGGCATATTTGCATTCTGATAAATTGGAATAACAAATGACAAAAATTCAGTCATCCAGAAATCATCTTTAAATAGTTCCATTATTCTATTATGCTCCTATCAAAGCCACCTTAATACTGACTTCATTAATTGCTTATATTTACTTACATAATTTGGAAGGTGTGTAATGAAAATATTACCACAGTTGTATCCCTCTTTCTCATACTCCCTGCACCTTATTTTTTTATGTTTTTTATTAGATATTTTCTTTATTAACATTTCAAATGCTATCCCAAAAGTTCCCTATACCCTCCCCCCACCCCTCCCTGCACCTTATAACCCCCAAAGCACATACTGCAAAGAAATGCCACTCTGTTTCCTTCTCCCTACTTTGTGAATTAATTCTTGGTTTTAGTACCCTTTATTTCTTTACTGTCTTTCTACTTTCCAAATTTTGTTTTCTTTTGTTGCTGCGGGTGGTGGTGGAACACACTGCATTGTGTAGAGTAAACCTATACTGTACCTACTGAACCTACTCCAGACCCTCTACTATTTGCTTTTAAAGTATGTCTCAAAGTTTTGATTGACCATCTCTTACAGTCAGGTAAGACTTTCAAGTGGCAGGACTGGGTTGCACTCAATTGAATTGTTGGTCAAGAGCATCCCATCAAAATCCCCCAAATAACCTAAGCTGTTGCTAAGACCAAGGGCTGCTCTCTGCAAACTGACAGTGGGCTCCATTGCTGATGGAGACACCCACGCAACCCACTGAACATGGAGAAGTGAAGCTGGTGCCCACTTTGAGCCTTCAGCCCTATGTTCTGACTCTTTAGTGCAGGAAGCTACTCTGCAGAAAGAAAACATGGACACCAACCCAGCCACAGGACCTTTGTTCCACATCTGTCTTGTCTGCAAACTATGCTAGGTGAATGGTAGCACAGGACTTGTAGCAGAAAACAAACCAAACCAAACCAAACCAACAAACAAAAACCATGCCCAGTTTGACTCAATTCCCACTCTATGAGAAGAAACCCCAACCCAACCCAGCTTGCATAACCGAGAACCACAAACTAGATAGCCTAGAGATGTAGGGTAAAAATCAAATAATTCTTGTAAAAAGAAAAATCAGTAAGATGGTTCCTAATGATATTCTGCTGTGTTTGTGGCCTAGTGCCTTATCCAGTGATCATGGGAGAGGCTGCCTCTGGAATCAGATGGGAACAGATGCAGGGACCCACAGTCAGACATTACGGAGAGAGTCTAAATGGGAGGTCTCTAGCATATCCATCCCCTCAGAGCTCAGGGAATCCAAGGAAGAGGGGGCAGAAATATTGTAAGAGCCAAAGGGGAGGGAGACTACCAGGAGAACAAGGTCCTCTGTATCTGCTAAGCAAGGCACACATGAGCTCACAGAGACTGAAGCTGCAAGCACAGGGCCTACATGGGTCTATATCAGGTCCTGTGTGTGCGTGTGCCTGTGTGTGTGTGTGTGTCTGTGTGTGTGTACGAGTGTGTGTGCATGTGTGTGTATAAAATAGCTATTACTTTAGTATTTTATGGGATTCCTGACTGAGGATGACTGAATCTCTGACTCTTGGACCTGCTCCTGGGATTCTTTTCCTCTTGTTGGATTACCATATTCAACTTTGATATGATAGTTTTGCTTTATCTTAATACATCTCATTTTGTCATATTTGTTATTTCTTAGAAGCCTGTTCTTTTCTAATGAGACAGAAAGGGAGTGGTTCCAGAGGGTCAGGGAGGTGGGGAGGAAATGAGAGGAGTAGAGGGAGTGTGAACTATAATTCAGATATATTGTATGAGAAAATAGTCTATTTTTAATAAAAGAAAAACTATGTAGCAAGTAGGAGACATATTATACAGTGTAAGGCAAGTAGAGCCATGCCTTACCAGAAAACCTGGTAAGGTCAGTTCTCCATGCTAGTGAGGTATCTAGATGGGGTGTCCCAGGGGGTTTACCCTACAAGCTTTCCTGCCTGGACATTCCTTCCTGTTAAAGGATCCTGATCCACCTTGAGTATGTTGTATGCATCCACTTCACCATAAATAAGCAATTTGGATAAGCATGGACTGCCTTTTTCCTCAAGGATCACTGTGGGTGGAAGCCTACATACAGAGCAAAGCCTGAGTCTCCCCCAGAAGGCCCCTCCCCACTCCAGGTGCTCTCCCTGAGCTAAGATGGATCCCCTCTGGCCTGGGCTCATCACAGGTCCAGGACTCCCCATCTTATTCCCAAGTGCTTGTGGTTCCCAGAGGCCCAGTCTGCACAGTTTCTCACCAGGAGAAAAATGTGTTGGGATCCCCATCTTAGGCTACATTTCATTTCCCCTGAGCCGTGTGTCACCATGGTAGCCTGGAGTCTTTGCGTTTCGACTCCCTGAAATGATCCCAGCACCCTAGCGGCAAGATGAAATGCAGACCCACAATATAGAACATATTTTATAGAACAGAGAGACCAAATCTTCAAAATAGTAACATAACATTAGTTAACCTTGACTTTGTAGTGAATATATGATTATCTTTAAGCTCTTTGTTGCTTTTTATTACAATCTTATGAAGTCCAAAAGTTTTATTGTCATCATCATCATCATCATCATCACTATTGCAAAGGAGGAAGCTGAATTGTACATGAGTCTGTATTACTGAACATTGGGATCTCAGAGAGTAGGGGCTGGGTTGAGCCTTTGTAGGTTTGAAAAAGCCCTTCATTCTTAGCACTCTACACATGGCTGTTGTTCATTCTGTAAAGGGTAGGGGAAGATGAATTTTAAGGACAAGTGCATCTGCATATGGTAATCTCTATAGTCTTCTGAATGGATTATTATCACAGGAATCTGAAGGGTTAAAAAAATGAGGAGAAATCTCTTGTTGTTTAAGGGCTTATGATAACACAGGGTAGTCTTTAATTAGACACCACAATTAGTCTTCATGGTACAGGCTTGCTTTCAGATGTGAAACTTTGAGGAATCATCATAAATAATTGAGAATAAGACAGATAGATGAGGTGGCTGGAGAATCACTTCACTGTATCTCTGCTCAGAGTATTTTAAAGCTTAGATTCAAGAGTGGAGAAAATTAGAAAGCAGATCCACCCCCAAGAGGAGAGTAAAACCTGATCCCAAGAAGAGAAAGTTAAAGAATAGATTCAGGTTTTAAAGCACATGATCTAGAGACGGTGGAAAAATTTAACAAGGTCAAAAGCCTCGGTGCTATGAGTTCAGAATCAGAAGAGAGAGACTAATGGTAATAGGCAAGCCGAACTCCTCAACTGCTCTCCCACTTCTGCTGCTGTAGACAAGAAGGCCGGTCTCCAGCCAGGAAGAGGAGAGCAATGACTTGTAAGAGGAAATTGAAACTCAAGATAGGTGATCTGATTGTGTGAGAGAGCAGAGTGGCAGTAAATGAGTTCAGATCATCTGACCAGCATGGATTTTGTCCTGGTCGTCTGGGGACTGGCCAGCGGCTTGTCATTTTTGAGCAGTGGTGCAGAAGAGCGTGATAGCAGGGATGAGGAGATGTCTCTATTAATAGCAAAACAACAGAACGAAGAAGGTGTCAATTTTAAACCAAATAATGGAGATGCTGGTGTTTTTGTCCCCCTCAGAGGACACATGAGGAGAGTCAGGTGAGGCAGTAGTATTCTATAAAACTTCTGGACACTGCCCTAGGAATGATTATTGACTATTTGCTGCTGCAGACGAGCAAGGCTGTCTCTACCCTAAGTAAGGAGTTCTTACTGTTTTGCTCTTTTTGGCTTTCCAGACAGGGTTTCTTCTGTTCTGTTCTTGAAGAATGTTTTTCAGGTCGGGCTTGGTGGTCTGTCTCTTTAATACCAGCACTTGGGAGGCAGAGACAGGCTGATTTCTGACTTCGCTCTCAGCCCTGTGTACATAGTGAGTTTGAGGCTAGCTGTGGCTATGTAGTGAGACACTGTCACAAAAACAAAACAAAGACTGCTTTTCACATTTAGGTTCTAAAGAATAGAGATAGGAGTTGTGATGGTTTAAATGATATTAAATGTAATGGTTTTAATCATATTAGCCCTCATATGCTAATATATTTCAATATTTGGTCCCCAGAGAGTAGAACTATTTGAAAGCATCACAAGGATGAGGGGGTGTGGCCTTGTTGGAGAAAGTTTTGTCACAAAGGTCAGGCTTTTGTAGTTTCAAGAGCCCATGCCAAGCCTTGTGTCTCTCTCTCTCTTTTTGTCATGGCAACCTTTTCGCAGCAATAGGATAGTGCTGTGAGAAGACTAGGTTCTAGAGGGATAGTTCAGTGGATAAAATTATTTGCTTCAAAAACATGAGGACCTTAGTTCAGATTCCCAGATTCCCATGTTTTCACAACATGGTATGCTTGTATGGAAACCTGGTACGCTTGTATTCCTGACTAGACCCCTGCAACTGTTGGGGCCAGAGAGGAAGGATGGATGGAGCCTGCTGACTGCCAGCCAGATTCTTGAGAGACCATGTTTCAGAAATAAGGAGAATGACAGAACAAGTCACTTCCCATCTTTCTGACATGTTCGGAAGCATTCGTGTACTGCAGGCATGTGTGTGTGTGCATGTACACATACACACAATTTTGAAAGCAATATAAATAAGAACATAAAAGTAATCATTTCTTTATTCCTTTTTCTTGTTGCTAACTTGTTAATCTGGAAGAACAGAGAACCAAAAGATAACTAAGTTAAGAGATGATTGTGAAAACAGCTGCTTGTTAAATACCTACTCGCATTCTTTGAGATTCTGTGGTTGTGAGTCTTGGGTTACAGGAATCTGTATTTAAACAAAGGTGCCAGATGGTGTGCCAAGCTGAACCAGCGTGGGACCTGCTGGGCTGTAGGGCAGATAACCCATGAGTCAGAGGCATGGTGTCTTAGCAGTGCAAATTCCACTCTGACTAACAGCTCGTCCTCACACCTGTCCTGAGAATGGGTGCTATCTTTAGTACTCTCATTTTTCACATGAGGAGTTAGGATGTTTTGGGGGGTCTCAGAGCAGTAGCAACTGGTGGGGACACATAGCTAGGCAGTCTGATATACTGATTTACATACAGTAAACATTCAGCATTCAGGATTCAAATGTGGGTACCATTCTCAGGAATGTGGCCTATAAGCCTTTGTCAGCTAGGAAGAAATATACCTGGACATCTGGTCATGGTCTCTCTCTAACATCTAAGTAGCAACTTTATAAAGACGCGGGAAAGTCTCCTGATAATTTCTTGATGTATAAATCTGAGGTGTGCAAAAGCCAGCTGGAATAATAATTCCTTGAGATCAAATTTTGGAGGCCTAAATGTAAAAACAGACTGCTCCTGGAGGCCCAGATCAACCTCACAGGAAAACTACTAGTAGGACAGGAAGCTATGATGTATCAGTGCTGGGGTGCTGTGCCACAAGCTGGGCACAAATCACTGGGGACTTTGTTCTTCTGGAATCTTTTGCCTGGTCTTTTTTTTCCTCCTTCTTCTTCTTCCTTCTGGAAAATTTGTAATCATCTTTACAGGCAAGGCCTAAATGTCACTTTAGCTATGGAATCCTCGTTGACTTCTATGGCTAGATTAATCACCCCATTCTTTCTGCTTCTTTAGCACTTTCTCCCTGGCATTAGAATTTTAAGATGATCTTTCCAGTTTGTGGCACCCATGTTCAAAGTCACTTGGCTGGGACAGAAGAAAATCACTTTACCCTTCCTTCTTTGAGCCCCTGTTCTCACTAAGGGCTGTTGATTTTAATTGACTGCATGTTGATAAAGTTTATCCATTCTTCATTCCCAGCCCTGATTTAAGTCTGCATGCTAAAGGGGTCTCTCCAGCTGTCACTCCTTACCCAACCCCATTTTCCACAAAGCAGTCTGGAGAATGCCCTATCAAATACAGTTTGCTGGTGTGTTCCTGGTCACAAAACATCCCCCTTGCTCTAACTGGAAGGATAACCCCAGGCTCCCAGACATCTATGATTTGACCATGTGTTACTCCCCAGCTTCAACCTTTGATTTCCTGCCTTGCATATTGGGTCACACTACAGGGAGCTCATTGTCCTTCCCTAGGCATGTGCTATTTCTTGCTGTCTTGTTTTAGCTCAGACAGTGAGCTCCTGCCACAGTTTCTCGACAAGCCCCTCTGCTTTGCTACTATAAGCTTCTTTTCGGGAGACCTCAGGACCCCTTCCTTTGATCCTTTATATTGATAACCTGGGGACAAACACATCTACACTTAGGAACTTTGAGCTCTTGAGCCTCATGCATTTTCCAGTGGCAAATGGACACTCAGAACCAGCTTTTCCAATGGATGGTAATTGTTTTTGTTGTTGTTGTTGTTTGTTTGTTTGTTTATAATTGGAAAAGAGGTGGTGTTAGAACTCTGGTGGAAGTGTGGTCTTGGATATTTCACTTCCTGTGAGAACCAATTTGCTCATCTGTAAATTCCTGGTATTCTTCCCACCCCAGAGTCTGAAGGATAATCACCTGAGTATCCAATGCTGTCTAAAACTTAAGTTATCCCAAGGATCTGCAACAGATAGTTCTGTGCTTTTGCCTGGTCAGAACCAATTCCTACATCATTCAGTGTGCTTATGTTGGAAATCAAGGTTCACTGGATGAGTGTAGTGTTGTTTATTTGTTTGCCAAAGGGTCTGGCTGCTTCTGAGTTTCAGCAGTGGAGTTGAGAACTTGCAAGAGATCAGCAGACCTCAAAAGCTTACTGGTTGACCTATATAGAAAAAAAAGCTTGCTTACCCATGAAGCACATACATACAGAATATGGGGAGTTCACAGCTCCTTTCAGGTACACAGCGAGCTTCCTTTCTCTGCATCTAATTTCCAGAGTTTCAACCAGGTATGGAATGAGGGAGGTGTCACAACAAAATTTTAATGGGCTAATTGAGACCATGGGCTTCATACATGGGAGTATGAAGGGAAGGAGCACACCCCTTTGTTGAGGGTTGTCATATAACATACAACTCTGGCTTTGGGGGCATTTGAGTTAAATACGTCATGGTGAATCCTGTCTTGGGGGTAATACTCTTTGTTAGCATCTCTGATGTCTCTATCTCTAGAGGCTCGCATTGCCCCTCCAAACTGTGACAAGCTAAACTATGAGACATCATTGGTTGTTCAATGGGACAAAAACACTTCTGGTCAAGAAACATTAATGTAGAACAGTCCAACATTGAGTGTGGGTTACACTAGAGAACTTTCCACATCCAAAAGCTGCTTCTGTTAGTGCAAGAGGCTTCAGGCATAGATTTGCCTTGCCCAGGCAGGTCCCCTTCCCAGCAAGCTAGTCTCTGCAAATCTAAGACCGGATTCCAGCCTAGCATGAATCTGGGAGAAAGTAGTTAAACAGGGAATTTACTACCCTAGTACTTGAAATAATGTAAAGACAAAATCTCTCTAGATGATTATATTTACTTAAGTGCTCAGTGTTTATTAACATATTGATTTCGTTAGTTTGAAAAGGAAAAAGAAGATGTATCTCACAGATACATACATATATACCTACATACAAGTACATACAAGTACATACAAGTACATACAAGTATATACAAGTATATATTATATAGCCCAGAATAGCCTCAAATTTGCTATTTGTAGTTGAGGGTGACCTTTAACTCCTGGCCTTCCTGTGTCTACCTCCCAAGTCCAGAGATTATGGTCATACACTACCATGTCCAATTTGAAATAGATACAGTGATAGAAATATTTACATGGTTTAGTAACAGCATGCCTTTTGCAGATCCTTTTTTGTCTTAGGGAAGGATAATTAAGAAGTTGTTGGAAGTGGGCATAAAATCCTTCTGTTAATACAGGGCTCCCCTGGTGTCTGTCATGAGCAGTAAGGGCTGTGAGGGATGCTTCTTATTACTGTTGTGTTGTCATTCTCATGGGCAGATGAGGCAGGTGGACACCCCTGCATAGCTGAAGACTATGAATGTAGAAACCAGGAAAAGGGCAGCAGAATGAAATCCTTTTCTTTGATGCAAAGGAGACTAAACAGTTAGAAGATAACATCCACCTTATTCCTGATGGCCTTAAAGGGGCCTTGAGATCTCCTTCCTGTGAGATTGGACAAAGGTATTATTGGTGCAAGTTCTTCTACATAGGTAAACACATGAATCTTAGAGTTGAGCACACACACACACACACACACACACACACACACAGACACACACACACACACACAGACCAGTAACTAGTATCCAGGCTGAAATGAGGTCATTCTTACCTTGTCTTTCAAAGTTTGCTTCTGCCTGGTCACCCCTCCAGTTCTGCCACATCCCTTGACAAGAACCTGCCACAGCTCCCTCATGGTTCTAAGTTTGTGCTGGGGATGAAGAGGCTAATCCCCAACACTGAAATGGGATACAAGCCCCACACTCCGTCCCACAGAGGTGGGGCAAAGATAACACATACACCAAGGCAGGGTTTGAGCAGCTTCTGCAGCTTCCCGCTGCAGCTTCCTTTATTCTCCAGCTTCTGCCTCAGCTCTATACCATTTATTATGGGGGATCACCCAATTTATTCCCCTCAACCCTCTGCACTCGTCTGTCATTAATCTTCATCATCCAATCAGCATTCAGCACTCTCTGTACACAAGCTATGCACGCAGACAGGGTGCACGTTGATAGGCCAGTGACTCAATATCATGCTGTATGACACTATGCGTCAGGCAGGCAGCATGTGATCACTCAGGTGCACAGCATGCAATCATTCAGGTGTGCAGCACATGATCATTCAGGTGTGCATAATCAGGTTTTTGGTAAACAAGCAGGGAATCACGGGATTTGGCAATGAGCCAGGGTGCTGTCTTGGCTGCAGTGCAGCTGTACCTGCTTCCTACATCTCCCCCTTTCTGTTTAATCAAAATGGCTCTGGGATCGCATCTGTCTTTATTAAAAGGTTGGGGGGTGGCTGTAAAAATAGGGTCAGTGAATCACCTGTTTTAGGCCATAAGGCTTACATCTGCTTCCAGCATCCAGTAACTAGGCCTTTTTTAGGTCCTAGGTGGGCAAGTTCTCTGTCTTAGGCTATTCGGGGCTCGTCCCACAATAATCCTGTCATTGAATCACCTTGCAGCCAAAAAAGGGGTGTGCATCTGTCTCATGGCACCTCAATATTCCCATCATTGATGACTTCACAGCTTATGGCCCTCAGTCACTATTAGGAGCCAAACATGGGGCGAATTACCTGACTCTATAGCCACCACAGCTTGAATCAACAACTGTTTATTGGTCAGCACCCATCTGCGCATGCATATCATCCACCACAGCATACCAACACATACAGCACACAGCAAAAATCCCCAGAAGGCCATCCCTCCCCAATCCTTGAGGAAGCTGAAGGTCCCCTGGATCATTTTCAACCACTGTTGAGCGGTGGCAATCTCCACACAGGTGTTATTCACTGCTACAATGGATGCCCGTAATTCTTTCATCTTGTTATCAAAATCATGACTCCCAATTTCCTAATAGCATGGATCCAAATTCGCAGGACAAATTAGCTGCACAAGAAAAATTCTGAAACAGCACAGAGGTTACACAAATTCCTGACATATGGGTTACACATGACACAAAGACTAATTGCTCCAGAATATCTATCTGCTCTTGGAGCAAATCCACTCTCTGATTTACTAATAAGATTCCAGTTTTCAGCTGAGAGTAAATCTGGGATAAACACTAGCATCATCTCTACTGCTCATCTGAACTTCCCTCCTCACTCTCTTGTTCTTTAGCCTCTTTTCTTTTTTGCTGGCTTCTTGTTTGCCTTTTTCTGCTTCTGCTGCATGAGCCTTTATGACACCGTAGACATAATTTTGGATGTCTCACAGGAGCTGCAGTAGTTGGCTGCGTGCGATTGGGACAATCTCTTTTAAAACGCCCAGCCCTGGCCACAGGAAAACTTTTCTAACTCTGTAGCATACTTGCCACTTTTGTCTGCCAGGCAAGATTTAACTAAATTCAAAATTGCTAGCAGCTGCACTAACACCGCTCTTATTTTCATTTTTCAAAGCAATCTCCTCCTGCTCTCTTCACTTTTAACTTTGTCCCTGTGCCTGGAACCTAACTCTGAACCTCGCTTAACTTCGTCCCTGTACTGGGAGCTTAACTTCATCCCTGTACTGGGAGCTTAACTTGTCCCTATATCGGGAACTTCCTCCTAGGAACTTCCTCCTAATGCTAGATTACTATTCTCTACCACGGAACTCACCATAACTCTTCTTAATTGAGCTGCTCTTTTCAGAGTTCCCCATACGGGCCACCAGATGTCGGGGGCCCCAGCCTCCGGCCAGCAGAGGTGGGGCAAAGATGACACATACGCCAAGGCAGGGTTTGAGCAGCTTCCGCAGCTTCCCACTGTAGCTTCCTTTATTCTCCTTCAGCTTCTGTCTCAGCGCTATACCGTTTATTATGGGGGGATCACCCAATTTATCCCCCTCCACCTGCACTCGTCTCTCATCACTCTTCATCATCCAATCAGCATTCAGCATGCTCTGTACATGAGCCATGCACACAGACAGGGTGTGCGTTGATAGGCCAGTGACTCAATATCATGCTGTATGGCGCTATGCGTCAGGCGGGCAGTGTGTGATCACTCAGGTGCGCAGCGCATAATCAGGTTTTTGGTAAACAAGCAGGGAATCACAGGGCTTGGCAATGAGCCAGGGCGCTGTCTTGGCTGCTGCATGGCTGCACCCGCTTCCCACAATACAGATTTATGGCACATCTCTCCCTTTAATATCTCAGACTGGAGAGTTCTCTTTATTTGTTTTGGTAAGCTAAGCTTTCCTTTTACCAAGTATCTTCTCTGTCTCAGGATACATGTAACTGCGATCTACATGAGTATAGTACTATAATACCTTCTTGCATCAGAAACTCAAGTGTGGGAGACCTCCCTTCTTACTTCTCACTTGGCTCTGAGTTGTATCTCTTTTATTATGAAGTTGATAGCATAGGGGCATATTGGAAACAATGCAGGCTGTACTCACATGCCCATGCCAGCCTTTCCATCTTACCTTGCTGCTTCACCTGCTTTACAGAAGTCATGAGTTACTATGGATAAATTTGAAGCCTTTTTCCTATATGCCTTTTTTTTTTTTTTTCCTGTTGCATGTCCTAGCGTTTCCTTTCTGGGGATGGCTGCTATTATTTCCTTGTCTCCTTCTAGTTGTATGGGTCCATAGCATTGACTACCTTTGTGATGAAATTTTGTATAAATGGAATCACCAATCTCATTTTTATTATTTATTTCTAAGAGTGACTTCTATTGCTTAGCCTTCAGGTTTAACACTGAATGCCACACAAATGTGTTTTTTACTTACTCGAAATAATGCTAGTACTGAGTTTGATGTATAATTAAATTTCTCTCCCCACATTGTGTACGACTTTAAGGTACTGATTCTTTTTGCATGTTATGTTGTTGCCCTATGGACAAGTTTCCTATGTGGATACATGTTGAACAGTTTTTCTCTTTTAACATTGTTAGATATTCCTCTTTTTGAGTGTGGGAAAGGGTATTGGTCCATTTCCTGTTGATGGATGGGTAGGTGCTCTGTAAGTGCTGAAGCAGCCACTGAAGTGAACTCCTGTATATATATCTACTAGGGCACCCAGATGAGAGCTTTTCTGGGAACTTAGTACAGTATAGGGGGCAGCTATAGTCATCCTCTACAGACTTTGCCAAATTGTACCTCCAGTTTCTATACCCACTCTTAGGTAAAGTGCTTGGGTTCTCTATCCCTGATTATATGTTCTCTTTTCACACATACTTCACTTGAACTTGCCATGAATGTGATGCATTTTGTACTGCTTCTCCTTTGTCTGTTTGACTGAAATACCTGACAGAAGCAACTGGGTGGAGGAACCATTATGCAGGCTCCTGGTTTTCTAAGTGTCTCTATGGACAGTGTCATGCAGGTGTCATCTGTGGCTGAGGCTGGTCTTCACAGTAGAAAGGAAGCAAAGAGGAGGGCAGGGTATACCTGGCTGTCTGTTTCCTTTAGCCCATGGAATGGGCCACCGACATTCAGCCTGCTGCTTCCCCTTCAGTTGACCCTCTTTGTAAATGTCCTTACAGATTCATCCAAAAGTGTACCACAGTGGTTCTCTAGTTGACTCTACATTTTGTCTGGATGACAATCAAAATCTACCACCAAAAAGCTAAACTGCCATCTCTCTAGTTGCTTCTAATAATATTTGGAGATAAAATACTGTGAATTATTGAGTACATGGTAAATTTGTTTACTTTTTTATTTCCTTAGACATGAAAAAAGCAGATTAGCTATTAGATGAGTGGCTTTTGGCAACATCACTATTTTCAAACTTCATATGTGTAATTCATGCATTCTTTTAATTAAGAAAAAAGATTGTATTGCTTCATCCATCATCTGTTTGGAGTTCTGTCTCTTTGGGATTGGAGCTGGGAAGCAGTGATGGTTTCTTTATGATTCGTTGTGTTATTAAGGACTTTCCTTAACACTCTGTCTACTGGATATTTGATGAACTTTGTGTATTCTTCCTATTTCTGTGCTTGACCATTCATCCTGTAGTTAATAAGAATAGGAAAGGTCTAAACATCCTGAGGTTGGACCAATGAAGCCAGGGGTAGTAGTGCAGACGTTGATGATAAATTCAGCACCCCTTTGAGCAACTGAGTTTTAAGCACCCTATGAGTAACTGTATATTGATACAGACAAAGATACAAAAATACTTATAACTACTTTCTTAAGTATAAAAAAGAATATTAATTGACTTGATTTTTATAGTTTTAATATAGCCCTATCCTTTGAAATAAGGATTCTATACTTGATATTGTTTGGTTTGACTTAACATGCATTATTTACCCTGCAATGAGTTTATTATAAAGTTTTTCCATTAATAAAGAGTGTTGAAGCAGACTTCATGAAGAACTGGATGAGAATGTATATGTTTGAATGTATGTTTTTTTCGCCCATGAGCCTTCTAGTTACTATGGGTGATGTGTGGGCCCCATGGACTATTTGGCTGACTCCTAGCTCCACACCCTCTTGGCCTGCTTCATTCACAATGGCCATTTTAATGGAAATGGTCAGTCCTTAGAAAAACCTGGAATGTGTATTATGTCAATTTCATAGGAATAGACAAGTGGGATTTGTTCCTTCAGCTCCAATTATCAAAAAGATTAACCCTTTGCCCTCTACATTCTAATTGTAACCCTTCAGAAACAGAGGTTATTTGTACAAGATAGCTGAAAAAAAATGGGGCTGAATGCCAAGAGGACTGTTTCTTAGTAGAAGGAGGCAGCAGTCATTGCCCACATTTTTCTCTTGTGTTGCAGGCATCTGTGGAGGCTTCTGGTGAAATTGCATTATGCAAGACTGGATTTCCTGAAGATGTTTACAGCGCAGTCTTACCGAAGGATGTGCACGAAGGACAGCCCCTTCTCAATGGTAGTATCTTAAAAGAAACGCTTGTCTTTACAGTGTGTTCAGAGTTCTTCAGAATGTCTCTGAATCATCTCTGTGGCAGAGGGAGTGTGGGATTTTCACAGTCTCCCTAATGAGACCCCAGGGAGTTTATCACAGGACTAAAGAGAAGCTTATATATTTCCTATGTATATTGTTGGAAGGCTCCTGGCCTCATGAAGGTTTTCATGTTTCTTCCTTGTTCAGTTTATACTAAGAAACCTTAGGCAGGTGCTCTCTCTGCTTTTTCTGCATACATTTCATGTAGTCTGAAGAACGGTATTTATTAGAAATCTGATTCTAAGGGTCAAAAATGATTTCTTTGAATTTCAGAAAGGGTCTTACAAATGTTACCTTGGATTAAAACATGCTCAATTCTAATATTTCAGCTACATTATAGTAAACAAATTCAACAAGTAGAATCTCAGATGGAAACATGAAATCTGTGATTTTTGTTACAGCATTGTTTATAGAAAGTACTAGAAAGCTCATCTACATAGAGCACCCGTGAATCTCAGATACAGACTCATTTTTCATGTAAATGTGATCAGGTTCATTATGGTTACTGCCAACAAGACTAGATCAAAATCAGAAATGAAACCTACCAAAAACAAACTTTAAAGCCCCTTCCTTTAGTTCCATTGGGAAAGAAATAAAAGCGGGGAGAGTAGCATTACAGTATTGCCATGAACACATTTATCATTGCTCAAATGCTATTGAAATATAAAAGCAAGAATTGTTCACTGAGTCACGTTTAAATTTTCCTTCCCTGCAAATCTTGCCCATCACTAAGGGTGTCTGAGAGAACTGCATTTAGAAAATCTGTTAACCTCAGCTAATTAATTTGCACAGAGCTCTACCACATAGCCTTAATTGAAGTGTCTCCATGGCAGTGACAAACCTGGTGCTCTAATACCTAAGAATCCTGGAGGCAGAGGACTTTGAAATGTAAATGGCCTCTTAGCTAAGGAAGTTCTTTCCTGCAACTTACATTTTATTTTAATTTCTATTTAAATTATGATTTGCTCCCACCTATGTGGTCTTTCTGAAGTCAATTTTTAATTTTCTCAAAAGCATTCTCCTGTCCCTGCCTCATTACATGTTCTTTTAATGAGCGAGTGTAAAACTGTCACAGCACTGGATCGTTCTCTTATCTAGTGGGCAATGAGTGACTTGGTGGCTTAATTCAAATCATAGAATGTCAACATTATCTCAACGAGACTCTTGAAGTCCTGCATGCTTTCCATGTTCTTTGAATCTGTAAATTACTAAATAGTACCCTAGAACCTGTTTAGTGAGAAAATACTTCATAAGTGCACAAACTATATTGACATGACTGAGCAATAGTTCTGCTAGGCAAAAAGAAATTTTAGGGAAATAGGTTGCAATTTTTCATTGTATTCTTGTGACTTTTAGTGAGTAATGCCTTTTCCAACGAGCTTTAATTTGTTTATTACCAATAGGCACATAGTCTGTCATGTGAAACCATAGACTTAAAATTAATTAGTTGGGCATTTTGAATAATTTTTAAAATGAGAGTTCATTTTCTGGTTATTCAATAATACTAGTAACAGAAGAAATAGGACTTTGCTTTTTGCTCATGTCTTTTTACTATAACCTAGACACTTGTGATTTCTGCTGACATTGCTATTATGAAAGATTCAAAATATTTTTGGCTTTCAATGCCAGCCATCCGTCATGAGAGAAGAATATATGATAGTGTGTTGTTTTCCTCAGGCTATACCATTACTGGTTTCTTTATCCTTCTTAGAAGATGTTAAAGAACATACCACCATCTGAAAGCTCAAGGAATTATTTTAAAATGGCCAATAGTAAAAAGAGTAACTTTGGGAAAGAAAGGAATTCACTCAAACTTCTGAGGAGCAGTAGACTTGTCTTTCCAAGAGTCACCAATTATTTTCCTGTCAGAGATCTGACCATAAATGCTTGCAAGGTTTTATCTTCTATATATTTTTGGAGTCTTTAGTAGGCTGATAATCCAAAGTTGTGCCATTCACGGGAGCCAAATGCCATGCCGTAATTAAATGCATTAGTTTGGATACTGCAGTAATTCAATTTACTTTATACACATGACACTGCTAAGCCAGTGAGGGTGATTGCTTCTGCTGTGTGCTAGTGCTCTGTAAGATTTAAAGAAACAGTTGTCTGTGAAAGTCCTTGACCCTTTCCCAAGCCGTTGGCAGATTGCGGTGTTCTACCATATGAAGGTTAATGAGTTACCACCGTTGAACTTCATCTTGTTTTTATTGTGCTGTCTTGCCTCTGTTGCAGGACATTCCTCTCTCAATCCTGTAGCATATATGTGTCCTTTAAAGGTAGAATCAGTTTCGTTATTCTAGCCAGTCATTTTAATTCTGTATTTTCAGTATTCAATAACATCATTCTTGATATTTCCTTTGGTTTCTTACTGATGACATTTTCAAAGAGGACAGTGGTTCACTCATTGAATGTTGTGATGTCGCAGGACACGTATGACATATAAAGGTTCAGGAAAGACTTGAGAGTTTTGGTGTTTAGTGGAGAGTTTTGGTGTTTAGTGTAGGGCTGCTGATCATTTTTCAACAGTTGAGTAGTAATCTTCATGAAGGTGCTTGGAAAGTATTAAGCTCTCCTTACAGACGTGAGATGATGTTAGAGAAGCCACAGAGGAGCCTGGCATGTACCATGGACAATCACTAAAGGACAACTTGTCCCCATCTTCCCATTCATTCATCAGACAACACATTTCAAGAACTAGTTAGACAGTCCAGTGTCTCTTCCAGATTTCATAAGTTTGTGATTTTGTAAAACCATGAAGAGAATGATGTGCCTTATGCTCAACCTTCGCCTCTCCTGTCATAGTATTTGAATACTTTAGCTCATTAAAGAGAGTCCACAATTTTTTTTTAAAAATAGCTATATAGCCATTTTATATAGGCTTTGGTTCTATGTTGTTAGCAAAACCAGATTTTTCTTAGCTGTGTGTCTATTTTTAAACATACAGGTTGTTTCCAATTTTCTTCTCTGGTGTATAGTGCTGCTGTGAAGATCCTAGAGAAAGTTAATGTTTCTTTAGGGACATCGTCTTCTGGAACTTGATCAAGGTAGAATTCCCAGGTCAAAGGAAACATAGACTTTGGGAGGTGGATGTTAGTGTTCTTTTTAAGTTTGTGTGCGTGCATGTGCCCGCCTTGCTGTGTTATAACTTCATATGTTGGTCCTTGCCTTACATCTTGCTGGAGACTGTATTTCCTGCTCCTGCTGGTTATCCCAGGTTTAGCTGTACTGCGAGTGTCCAAAGCCTCTGCTTCTCCTCCGCCGGCTCCCCGTACTGGGATTCCAGCTGCTCAGTGCTCTGTTCCTTTTCTGGGGATCCAAACTCAGGTCCTCAGTGAAACTCTCTGCCCATTGAACTCTGGTCCCCAGCCCTGGAAAGGTCTGCTTTGAAGGATAAGTTTTTTTTTTTAAAAGATTGAAAGTATATGTTACTTCATTTTAAGATCTTCATCACCATGTAATTTTGTAATGTTTTCTAGTTTTGTTTTTTTCCTTTCTGGTGCAAAGCAGTTTTCAATCTTATGAGATATATGTTTGCCTTCGTGAATTAGGATCAGATCTATCATGTTTAGGGAGTCATTTTTACTTTACATTTTCCTATTCCAGTTTCAAAGCACTTATTACCAACTCTCTCATTTTCCAGACAAGCAAATTAGAGCTCTGAGAGATTATAGGCTTGCCCATGATTACATAGCTCCTTAGTCTGATAGCTGCAGACCTGGAATTAAAACTCAGTTTTTTTCCCCTAACATAGTTCTGATGATGCTGATAATTAAAAAAAAAAAAAAAAGGGCCCACCACAGAGATGGGGGAGGTTCTGGGGAACTAGTCCACATATCCAGGTGTCTTGTGCCAAGCTTATAGGAGATCCACTTCCTCTCCTGACATAATGATTTACATGTTGCTGGGTAGATTTGGACACCATCACATAAACAATACCTGTCTCTTTCTCCTTCTGTCTTTGTCTTTATTGTCTGTCTGTCTGTCTAGATATGTATCTCTTAATAATTTTTCACTCAGTCACTTATACATGCCTACTTATCAGGAAAAATATTGAGCTCTGGAAGATAATAATTAATTTAAACTCCACTAAACTAGAAAAAGAAAGCTTTGTGAGAGTGCATTGCTTGAAAAGAAAGGAATTACTATCTCTCTTATGTCCACAGTATCTGACACAGCAACACCAACCAGCTTGACATTGCAGAAGATCGTAGGGTTTTTCAGTGTGCCTGGCAAGAGGGGGTTTCACCAGGTCAGCTCCTCCAGAGCTGGTTAACAGAAATAGCAACTGGCAATTACCATGAATATGTTCAGTAATCCATGCTGTTGCACAGCCTCTGGGCAGCTCCTGACGACTGTGTTCAACTCAATAGGACTTCACTCAGATTACTTGGCTTGCTGATCAGGCCTGCGCTGCATTAACATGGGGCTGAAGGATGTTAGCTGCAGATGACATGACGGAAATAGTTTTAATTTGTGTAGTAGGAGTATAGGGCTAGAACACTGTGTGTGTGTGTGTGTGTGTGTGTGTGTGCTGTGTGTGGGGGAATGCATGTGTGTATAGAGGACAAAGGTCATCCTTGGGTATTTGCCTCAGTTGCTCTCCACCTTGGTCACCATGGCATGATGAACTGAGGTTCTCAGATTGAGGTAGACTGGCTAGCTAGTGCAGACTGGGGATCTACCTGTCTCTACCTGCCATTGGTACAATTGCTTGCTCTTGGGTCAAGCTTTTAACCATGCCTGAGGATTGAAACTTGGGTCCTCTTAGATGGCAAGCACTGTTACTGACTAAACCACCCTCCTCCAGCACTTGCTGTACTATATTTAAAAATAATATTAGTGCCTTGGAATGGCATGTCTCGCCAAATTTTAACAGAGACTTGTTCATGACACACTGTTATGATTATTTTGGTAAATTCTATTTTTATTTAATATGTAAAATACTCTAAAATATTTGAACTGTATAGCATTATAAAGCTCTTGTTAATAAAGCCAAGCAGGCCTTTACAGCCCACTGGCATGTGATGGATTGTGGGAAGTGGCACAAAGCATGGGGGTTGTTCTTTCTGTTCTTGATAAGCAGCTGGGTGCATCCTTGGTGATCATTTTTCAAAGATCTTCTCATGACAGTAGCATTCTTGTTTTTTAAAGTCAGGGCCTTTTAAAAAACATAGTTTTAAAATGACTCATTTATTTTTTTTTATGTCTTTACATTCTACTGTCATCCTGTCATCCTCCCCAGTTCTCTCTCTTTCTCTTTCTCTCTCTCTCTCTCTCTCTCTCTCTCTCTCTCTCTCTCTCTCTCTCTCTCTCTCAGCTGGCTCTCTTTACACCCTGTTGAGGCAGGGCCTGTCTTGTCTCCATCACACTGTATTCTCCAGGTTAGCTAGGTCTTGAGCCTCTGGCTGATTCTCCTGTCTCCAGGTCCTCACTCCAGCATCCCTGGAGCTTTCACCTACCATGCCAGCTTACAAGCCCTGGTAAGTTTCTTTTCTTAGAACAATATAATTAATTATATAGCAAATAAAGGAAATTGGAGACCGTTGTCCTTTTTATGGCCATTTAGACATTATTTCCCATTTGTAAGTTTTTCTAATGTTTTGAGTGTATTTTAGATCCTGTTTTATCAATACGAATGGTGACAAGCCTGTTCAGGTGTATGCTTCCTAGTTTAGTTCCTTTTTCAGGTATTCCCAACCTTGAGCAATTTGGAAGAGCTATATAAACTTAAAGCAGGAGAGACTAACAAGCAGGCTCCCAAATATTTTACAGAGCTATCCTCATAAGGTCAAAGAAAACCTTTCTGTCTCTCTGCCTTCATAGCCAGCATCTATTAGTATATGAGTATATTTGGCAGAAATCAGTGCCATGAGACAAATGTAGCAGGACCAGGAAATGAAGAATATGTGCTTTGGCAGTTTAAGTTGCGTGGTCAGGTTATAAAAAAAAACTAAGTTATAATTTTGCTATTGTATTGTATTGTCCAACAGCTATAGATCGTTATAGATCCAGCTATAGAACGTTAAAAACAGCCAACAGTTCTTATTAGGGCCTGAAGGAGAGTTCCTGGCTGACTGGAGTGAAGACAGGAAGGGGCTGAGGTGAAATGAGGTCACTGTAGTCACAGCCCCTTTGTGTGAGGCTTTGTAGACTGTTATAAGGACCTTGGCTTTGACTAAGAAGAGGTAAAGAGTTTTGGAGGGCTTTCAGCAGAGGGAGGACATGATCTGACTTCAGAACAGGATCATACTGGCCATGACACCGAGAAAAGACAGGAGGAGAGGCCCGATGGTGGCTCGTGTGAGAGGGTAACAGAGACACGGAGGTGGGAGCAGGGCTTGAATTTAGATTTTACAAGAATTATATATGAAGTAAAAGTCATATAACATAAAATCCACTATTTTAAAGCGACTGGATGATAGATAGAGCTTAGTCTATTCATGTGTGGACTCATGGATACAAGAATCATGTGAAGTAAAAGTCATGTAACATGAAATCCACCATTTTCAAGTGATGGTAGTGCCTAACCTATTCATGGAGTGGTACAAGCACTAGCTCCTCCTACTTCCAGACCATTCTACTACAGCAGAACAAAAGAGGTTTTCTCCAAAAAGCACTGTCACTCTCCTTTTCGTCTGACTTCCATCACACAAACTTTCATGGTTGCTTATTTCACACAACATAAAACTCAGGGAATTCTTGGAAGCTCTGGCTATGTCATCCGAAGCTCATTCTTTCTTCTGGTGAATGGTATACATGCTATGAACCCATTCACACAAATGGTGGGATATATGGTTATATATATGCACACTCACCATAGTGTATTCGTCCATTCTGTTATGCTCCATCTGTTGATAGACATTGACACATTCTCACTGATGGCTCACTGAGAATCCTGCTAGTGTGTATACTGTACAGTCAAGTAGAGGAGAGACACTGCAGAAAGGTTACACTTTTCATAGGGAGAAGTGGGGATTGAGTGGGTGTCAGAGGGGGATTAAATAGATACTAAATGTTTTTATGGTAAGGAAATGAGTCCAGTGGAAGGAAAAATGCCACAGTCCAGTAAACGGGAGTCAGTGGTTTGAGAAATGAGATGAGGTGGAACTCTGGAACCTGGACTGCTTGCCAGCCTGCATGTGCTTTACACACCTGCATTTGAACCCCCTCCAAGGCTGTTGGTTATGGCCCTCAGGTGGCTACAGGTCCTCATTCCAGCCTTCTGGTTTATCTGAGCAGACTTCCTCTAAAGAAATGGCAAAGAGCATAAAAATGAAACCTTTGTGGCATTCCATGTTGCAAACAGTATTTTCATAGGTAAGGTATCCTTAACAGATGGTTACCCAGTTTCTTGATATACTGCCACCACTCTCTCCTCTTCAATGGGAAGGCGATCATTTCAGCATCTGTTCCATTTTTGGAGCATTTTGTTAAAAAACTGACTTCTTAAAAACTGTAACAGAATCATGTTTCTGAAATTTTTATCTTGTATACCATCGATAGCACAGTTTATTAGTTTATGCTTTTGATCATTTTTTTATTATTATTCTGAAAAGTGTTTTGAACATTTAACACACAGTAGGCCCTTTACAAGAAACCGGGGGATGCTGATTAACAGAGACGCAAAATCCTTTTGGGGATGACTTGAATTCCATATTCTTAACACACATGGGCATGATTGCCTGGGTTCCTTCATTCCTCCAGGTCCCTTGGCTGAACATCAAACAGTTTTTTCAGTGGTGCTTGAGCACTTTAGGTCACTCTCGTCTTTAAAAGAGAGGAAACTGAGGTTTTTCCCCCAGTAGAACTTAATACCTTGTGCCCTGATGCGTGTGACCATGGCACTCCTCCTGGCTTTGAGGCAGGTTCGGCTCTTCTAGGTAGGACTGGCATTATTTATGGGAACATTACTTTAGCTCTGGCTAGAGTTGAAATTAACTCAAGCTCCTCCCTGACTCTCAAACAAGCTTATTTACATCTTGACTGGTAAGATTTATTTTTTATGCAAGTGCTGGACATGTAAGTTGAGTATTTTCTAATAAAGAGCCTAGCTCCACAATATACAGAGACCCCGTGACATGCCAGATACTCAGTAGCCCTAGGAAATCATGCTCGAATTTATTTTTATAAGGAACCAATTGAATAGAGGAGCAAACGAAAGAAATAAAGAAGTTTCAGGTGACATTAATTGAGCCTTTACAGATAATTCTGGTCACACTTCCTCTCGTGGAAGGGAAGTCATCCTCTGGAATGCTTCCTTCTTTGGGACATAAGATTCCTTTTGTGGATGTTTGAGGATGCTGAACTGCATTATTTTTGTGAGAGGGTGGTCTTTCTAGGTGCCCTACCAAATGAGATTAACATTAATTCAGTGTCCATTCTTTGTGATGAATTGAGAGTGAAGTTGAAAGTTGAACCACTTTTTAAAACTTGTGTTTATAGTACCTGGCCGACCCCACCTCATGCCCTTCCTAGGAGGAGTTCCCTGTGCCAAGATATATTCCACATGGGTGGAAGGTATCCGTTAAAGCAAGGAAGATCCCTTTAACTAATGCACTTGGTTGTGAGACCTTCCCTTCGTTTGCTCTATAACTTTGCTTGTCTCTTGCTCATTTTCTCTAGTTCAATTTTTGTTTCTAAGGTTTGTATTAAAAAAACAAAACAAAACAAAACAACAACAACAAAACCCACAGCAAGTAACTCTCCCAAAGTTCCATTAGTTTAGCTTCTTAAACTCCAGGACCATTAATGTTCAAATTTTAGAGTATGTTAGTTACTTCAGGAACATATGATGGGCCAGCGGCCATGGCTTCATGATAGACACTTGGGTACTCGTGTCATGTCTACTAGTATCATTCTAAGGGTGATGATGATAAAGGTAGCAGCGCCAACACTAGCGACACTAACGCTATTGGCCTTCATATGCATTTCAGCAACAGGAATCAGGTGCTTTTCACCCATCTGTGTTCCATGTTTGGATGTCAAACCACATTAGTCCACATGTGGAAACAGTGGATGTTGTAGATTTATCTTCTCCCTGCCTTTTAGGTAGAATCTACTCTCATCCTTGGATAAGTGGCTTCTTCTAACATCTGGTTCAAATGATATCTTGTATACACTCTTAATTAGTTTTATTTTAAGCATCTGAGCATCTATTTCTTTCAAATAAAAAGAATTGGCAGTTCTAATGAAAATGTTAAGTAAATGAAGACTGGTTCTTTTCTTACTCTATGACAATTTAGGATAAAAGAAGGAAACTTATGAAAATAGCCCCTAAGTTTTATTTCTCAGTCTTTTTAAAAAGAATATTTTCTTTTTATTTATGTGTCTGTGTCTGAATGGATGTATGGTACAAGAGTGTGAGTGTCCACGGAGGCCAGGGAGGGTGTATGGGGATCACCTGGAGTTAGAGTTACTGTGAATTGTAACTCTCCTAATGTAGGTGCTGGGACCCAACTTAGGTCCTCTGAAAGTTCTCTTACGACTGAGCCACCTCTCTATCCTTGATCTCAGTCAATTCTTGGTGCTCAACCTCCCTCAAACCTGGCTGCTTTGCTTACCTGCAGAAGGTGTAGTCTGAGCAAAGGTACTCTTGGGGGAAAGCAGCACCTAGCTGACTGTTCTACCTTTGATTTGTAACTGGGAATTAGCTGGTCTTCCCAAGGTTCTCTTTTCTCCTCTATTCTTGGCCTCAGTTAGCACTCTGCCATATTTTATTCTCAGAACTTACACAATAGGACCCACTGATTATCATGTAATTTTGAATTTCAAAAGGAACCTCAAAACAAAGTCTTATCAAATTTAGCATGAATTGTATGTTTAAGAAAGGTATGGAGATAGGGGGAATTCTCGGGACCTAGGAAATATTCGTGTTATGTATATTCATTCAGCAAATTTCTCTGCATGAAGAAATTGCTTGGAAAATGTTATTGCCAATTGTGACGGTACGGAAAACACTGATAGTTTGTGATGTCCATTTACATTAAGTGCTTTCCTATGCAATTTTAAAGGGCAAAAAAAAAAAAAATAATGGGGTACCTCAATGAACTCTCAGAGAAGAGTCTCCACAGAATTTAATATTTGTTATCTTAATTCTTTTGTGAAATCAAATCCTCCAGATTTTCAAATTATGCATGTATGTAATTATTCCATCAGTTCAGTCACTTTGCCCTGGCATCCTTTGCTGACTTGTCATTCATTCAGTGTAACAAAGTCACTGAAGCAGCCTCATGCATTTATACTGTAAGGAAATGGTCCTTTGTGAGCTAAGTGCTACTCTACTGTAAAAGGCCCAGCGTGATGTTCTGGGCAGTTACTAATTATAGACACCAGGATTTCTTGGCCCATTGTGCTGTCCTGTTCTCTCAGGGTTAGTAGTTTTACATTTAAACATCCTAAATACTTATCTCATCCTGAATAATTTTATAGCAGGATTTTCCATGCAATCATTTAAGGAAACAACTTAAAAGGGGGTGCTTTTGTAAATAGTTGGTAGATGGCTTCAGTGGTCAGGTGGCATGTCAGAAATCCTGTGTAAAAGTTTGTAAGGAGCACCTTCCTTTGACATTCAGAGCTATTCATGTGTGTTTCACTCTCATAGTACCTCATAAATCCTGGACAGTTTCACTTATGATATATTAGCTTCTGAGCTCTGCAAGTCAGGCAGTTCAGGATGCAGGTGTTTCCACTCGGTGCTAAGAGTGGCTGATTGGGATCAGGGACTGTGTTCCAACTTCTTCCTTCATACACAGTCCTGTGACATCAGGGCTTCTCCAGGACTTGCTTTGGATAGAACATTTTGGGGACCTAGACCTTGCTTGTGACTCGCACCCAGTACACACGTGTTCAGGTTTTTAATCTTCATGCCAGGCAGGGTACAAAGTCACTTTTTCATGCCTTTGCCTGGTGACTACAGAAACTCTCTAGATTTCCTGGAGGAACTGCTGAGGGTCCTCAAGGTTATGTGGGGTTCTCATTGCTGGACTTCTGCCTTTACTCTGAGGGCTTTAGTTTTATTATAGGTTTTTAAAGTTCTGCTTCTTAGTAAAAAGGTCCTGGAAACCAGGGTCAAGTAGCTTGCGTGGCAAGCCTTTTCGTTTCTTTATTTAAGAAGCATAAATTTGTTTCTGTGGAGCATATGAGAAGACACACACAGGCCCCGTGGACCAATGCTTTCTTATGTAGTTCACTGGGGGCAGCAAGCAGCTGGTCATAGCTAGCTACAGAAAAAAAAAATCATTTGCCACAAAATACTGAAGTTATAGTCTATGCGAGCAGTATAAAACAACAAAAAATGCATGCTTTTCAAACAAGAGATTTTCTAGATTACTAATGATAATATATTTTTAATCAGTGTTTTATCTTCCAAATCCCATGGTCAGTCTTTAATTATTATTAATAAATATAATAATTTATTTATTAATATAAACATAATTTTATTTATAAATAAATGTAAAATGTAAAAATGCTGATATAGATAAATGTATTGAGATGCAGAGAGATTTATGTGTTTAAAGGTGAAACATTTGGAAGTCAAGGTTCACAATTTGAACCCATGTCTCTGGTGTCTTTGTGCCTGCACTGATTTACAGTGAAGCAACCACAAGACATGCCTGAAGACGCCTCACAAAGTAGGGATCCTATGAGATAAAATGAATGTTTCAGATAAGAATTTAGAAGTACCCTCTGAAGAAGAGAAATTTCCAAATATGAGGAGTGTATCTATGAGTCCAGATTGTATATTTTATATTATTACTTTGGAAATGTATATTTATGCATGTGCATGCTATGTGTATGAAGGTGTCCACAGAAGTCAGAAAATCGTGTCAGGCCCTATAGGGCTGCAGTTATAGGTAGTTGTGAGTTACCCTATGTCAGTGCTGGGAACTGAACTTGGGTTATTTTCTAGAACAACAAGACAGACCCATCACTACCTGTTTTCCCCCACAAATTTCATTTAATTTCATTAAAGAAGACTTATCAGAAATACAGACCAAGTTACCTGAACAACTGAGTGGGGAATGAGTTGCCTTGGGTGGGCATTAGAGTACTCTGAATTTGTGGAGAGGGCAGTTTGAGTGATGTTCTTATCTAAAGCTGTGAACAAAATGGCTGCCATTCTGGAAATCACATGTGTTGTGGACATCATGATAGTCTCCATGGAGAGCTATTCCCTCAGCAAGTATTTGAGAAGCTATGTTCTGCTAGTTACTTGGTTCAGCTTCAGGAGAAAATGAGTCCATCTCTGCTTCCAGCACTTTGCCTTTCTTTCTCTTCTTTGGTTGAAATAAAGGAAGCACTCTCAGGAGTCCTTGTCAGCTGTACACTTCCTAGTAGAGTGGAGAGAAATCTGTCCCTAAGTGAAATTACTGAACTGCTGAATTAATATGATCCAGGAGCGCTTTCTACCCCTGGGCCTCTAGTCGTGTTAGCCGATAAGCTCCATCGATTGTGTAAGGCAGCGTGAGATGAGTTTTCTGTTACATGCAGTGAGTTGCATCCTAACTGATACTAGGTCCCACGGAAGGTCTCAATGAGGTTGTGAGCACAGGCTTTGAGCCTTCTGGGGAATTAGAGGCCAGTGCATAGGATGTAGTTGGAAAGGGAAGGGAGGGAAGTATTAAGGGAGGAATACAGACTGTTGCTGTGCGTCAGGAGACTGGATTGCCGGGCTGCTCTGCGCAGGGTCAGCTGTCTAAGGCAGGGACTGTCTATGCCAGGCTCTGTCCAGTACTGCCACTATGTATTGTAAGAGCAAACCCCCTTGCCGTCTTGGTATTATTGCACACAAGAAATAAACAAGTGTGAAAGTAAGTGTGTTGGGGAGATTCAATGTGAAGCAGAAAAATTATACCGAAGAGTATTAGTTTTTCTAGACACCAATATTGATTGTTTTTAATGTGAAGAACTTAGAAATTTAGAAAGATGAAAGACAAACAAGATGCTAGTTTGGATGTGGGTAGGTGTTCGGGTCAAAGGAGATTTTAATGGAACCGTAGAGACTCCTTCTCAGGTCATAAAAGGCCTTGGGAATGGCTTCTTTCCTGCCATGGCCTGTGTATCTTCATCATCTCTAAATGCACTTTCTTTGGTTTTGTTGTAAAATATAACATTGAGTGTAAAGGATAAAGATCCAGAGGTTTTTCTAGGTCACATCTCAATATAAACTCTGCATGGCGGTGAGGGAAGTGCCATGTTGAAGATGCTATCAAGGGTCCTTAGCCTTTGCTTAGGTGGAAGGGAGGAGGCACTGTCCTTCAGCAGCAGCTGTGTGCTGATGAGGGACTTCACTCGCAGGTCTTCACAAGTCACTGTGAAGCCTTCATGGTTGTCAGGGACTGACAACCTGATAGAAAACACACAGAAACCCAAGAAAAATATCTCTTTTCCTGGCAGAAGGTACTCTTCCAGCATTTTCTACTTGCCACTGTTACAGGCTTTAATGTAGGATACTCCTTTGAGCTTTTAGATATAGGCTGTCCGGCCAACAAATTATAAGGCATTTTTTTGGTCTTAAATAGCATCTGCTTTCTCAGAGTATTCTGTAGATGTCTGGCTAGCTGAGGAAATAGTGTGAACAGCACTTTCTATAAATGAAGACTCAGCTGAGTGGAGAAGCTTGTGCGCGACCATCTCTGTATCTGATGTCCATGTTTAATGCAATCTTTCTGAGGTAGTTAGCTCATGGGAACATGGGATTGCTGTGACTCGGGATCCTACACATGCTCAATGCTCATGGCTTAGGTTTTTCTCTTCTAGACCGTGTTACAGGAAGCATAACCTCTCCCCCAATCCCTCTCTCCTTTTGAAGTCTTGACAGAGTTGTAGATTTTTGTATCCCTGTGGCGTAATCTCCACCTGGATACTGGTATGGTTTGTGTGGATTGGCTCTTGTCTGCCTTATCATCACCTGAGAGGTGGACACACTGTGACTGTCTGTTTTATAAAAGAAAACTAAAGTCGTGAGATGAAGGAGGTTATCATTCCCTCTGTGAAATGGTGGAGCTCAATGTCCTGTTATTTGACCAAATCTGGTTTGTTGTTTAGCACACCATTTTGGGTAACTCTGGGTCCCCTGTAATGACTGATTTCTAATTGCTAAGAAGCATGGCACTTAGGTTTGTTACATTAATTTCTATTTTTCAACTTGTGGAATAGAATATAGCTTAAGCTACACTCTCCTTAAGTGAAACACAAGTTTAACATGTTAGTTTTGCTCTATATACTAACTGCACACAAGACTTACTTAAAATGTTGTTTGACAGTTATCACAATTAAAATATATTTCTTTAAGCTGTAGGTAGATATTTATATTTAGTGGTTGTGTTTTATTTGCAGTCTTGAAATCTTACAGCTATGACTGAAGAATGTAAAACTGGTGGTATTAAACTGCTATAGAGAAAAGTATTACTCAGCTTTAGCAGAACTTTAGCTTGGTTTTGATGTTATTTTAAAATGCAAATAATAATTTTTCATCTAGGTGGCTATTAACCAGAATCGACACAGAGGCCATTCTAGGATCTGTTTGCATATTACAGAGGTTGCCTAATAAAAGGTGACTGCTTCTTCTCGAGTATGACCAGGATACATACAAAACTGTATGTGAAGGTCTGCGGTAATTAGATATTGTGGTGGGGGAGCCTGTTATTGTGTCTCAAATTATCTTCCAAATTGAATTTTGAATCTAAGCAAAACAGAAATTCAAATTGGCTTCTGGATTATGCCATGGTCAGAGTGGAATAAGTGACATGCTTGTTGAAGGTACAGCTAAGTTCATCAGGATGGGCTGCTTCCTGTTCTTCTGTGGAATTGATTTTGTGGTTGAGTCTTAATAGGACCTTCATTGAGCTTTGTAATTCTTTGCATTAGAGTAAAACTTTCACTATTGTAGCCAAACAGCAAAACTTCTTTGGAGGGTAGGTATAAAATTCACACTTAGGAATAAATACTGGGGGCTTTAGGTTATTCTATTACCCACATAGTTCTTGATGCTTATTGATACTTTATATAAGAGATGAGATTACAAGACTTGGTGATGAGTTTTTCAGACCCAATGACATATCCTGGTGCAGTCTGTATTTGCTTGATTTTTTTCCCCACACTTAACTGTAGGAAAGTCAAATGAAGAACTGTAGATCTACAACATCAAACTAGTGGTTAAAAGTTTAAAGATTATCAAACTATGACAATTTAAAAATATATGGAACTGTCACAATAAGACTTTTATAAAATAGGATAAAATCCTTTAAAGAACTAAACAATATATCAGGTGAATTTAAAAATAGATCAGGTGAACTGCCATCAATGACAATTAAATGTATCTTTAAAGTGTCATGGTGTGCTGACCTTGTATAGTGGTCACTTTGCTTGTTCTTCTGGGCCTCTGGCCTAAGCAGATTGGTGATATCCCAGAATGGCAGTCTATCTGTCGAGTATTCTTTTATCCCTTTTTCTATTACCTCAAACCTTTGTCCCTCAGTGTTCTTTGATGATTGTAAGTTGATATTTGATAGCTTAGTTTGGCAAAGTCTTTGTGAAGCATTGTCCTTGGCTTCTAACGGCTAATCACTTGATCCCTGTGGAAATGGCCTCATGATGGGCTAATCATGCAATCTGTAGACTGTAGTTTTCTATGACCAAAGGGAAGAGAAATGTCACACATTTCTGTTCTTTGATAAAGAATATTCTGAAGTACTCTTGAAGGACTTCTGTATATGTGAAGGTGTCTCTACTTTTTAGCACAATGAATCTGTTTCTACATCTAGCTCATATATATTTAGTTGTGTGTGTGTGTGTGTGTGTGTATGTGTGAGTTTTAATGTTTTGGCATGACTCAATTAAATGTCTGCTTTTTTTGTTTTGTTATTAGAGAATCATCTCTTTGTTATTTTAATACTGTTGAACAAACTCTTCTGGTTAGCTTTGAGCAAGTAAGTGGATTTGACCATTGTTTACTATGAAGAAATTTTTTTCCATTTGCCTCAGGGCATCAAAAACATCCTGTTAATATGGCTACCAGAGATGAATCCTACTGTTATTAGTGGGAATTTTGTTGACTTGGAGCTACCTATTATTAAGGGAAGGGTTATAAAGGCTTATAAATTTCTAAGTCACTCCAAGTTAAGTTCCATTGGCAAAACCCACACCACTTCTTTTGAAAGCTCAGGAGCAGGCCTCCTTAGATCTTATGGGTCTATTTGTTTCTTTGTTTGTTTCTTTTCTTTTCTTTACATCAAATTAGTGAGTATGTTATCACAATTGTTATTTTTTCTTCTAAAGAAGATGATTTCATTACTGCTACAATGCTTATCTTTTTTTTTTTTTTTCAATTCTTTAAGCTACCCTCCATCCTGATGCTTAAATTCTTCACACAAAGCCGATTCAATGTCTTCCCTCTTGCTTAAGGAACCCAGCCATGAGGCCATGGTGAAAGTGGACCAGACCAGACACACTTGGGCGCACCAGGGCCAGGCCACACATACTTGGGCATTGCTGTAGGAGCAGCCTGTGCTTACGCTCTGTCATCCATGGCTCGTGTAGACTCTGTCACTTGGGATCCTCACTGATGGGTCCATTGTGATCACATTGCCTGGAAGGACTCATACACACATTAGGCTTGACATGCCACTAAATCTCTTATGCTGTCTCTCTAGAACACATTTGCTAGCTCTTCCCCTGTCAGGTCTCAGAAGTCACTTTCCCATCATTCTAGAGGTCTTGCTAGGGTGGCCTGAGTTTCACCTCTGACTTCTGTGCCAAACATGGCTCTCTCAACACATATTTGTAATAAATAATGTGTAACACTCATTTCTCTTTTATGTTTATGACACTAGAAAATGGGAGTGATATACCCTAAGTTATGAAGTTTGAAAAGGTTGTTAATAAGAGATTAGAGGTCTGTTGACTGTATAGGTGAGTTAAATACCTAAACACATACCAGTTTAGGGTCTTTACATGAGTCAGTTTACCTATAACAAACACCCAGTATTTATGAATACAATTAGCCTATAATAGCAGGTAAATGTTTGTGTATATTTTAAAGGATTCAGTATGCAGAGCAGGAAAACCCAGAGAATGTGCAAACGCCCAGCTAGTAAATGGGAGTGTCCATGCTTTCCATAGTTTTAGTGCCATCTTCCTTAATCTAAGGTATAATGTGCTATGGTTAAAACAAATCTTTTTTTTTTTTTTTCAGATATATTAACACTCCCTATTACTCTACTTAAATATCATTTCATATTCACATTTTTCTCGGGAGGCAATAGTCTTCAAAGAAAATATATTTGAAAAGTTTTAAAGCGCATATATGTCAGTACATGCTATGGACTAAATAGTATGTGACCTTTTAAGAGGTGACATTTTTATTAAATATTTACCTGTTTTTCTTTAAATGTGAACCACTGTCCTGTCAAACTGAGTTCAAAATACTGGATAATGTCCTTTCCCATTGACTTTCTTTTTTTCCCCTGTAAATAGTATTCTTCAGGTACTTTTTTTTTTTAACCATCTTCAATACAAAAATTATTAAAAATAATTTTTTTTCATATTTTCTAGTCACCAAATTATTCTTTAAAGGTAAAAGTTAACATAGCATACATTTTTTTTTTATTAAGTCAGGAGCTGTGATGTCATGAATACTAGTTGAGAGCTAATCCTTTCCTCTGGTTTGAATACTTGTGATAGATCTTACATGTCTGAGTTGGCACTTGAATTAACATGTATGAAGCAGTCAGAAGAAAAGTTAGCACATACTAAATGCTAAATAAATGTCTTATGATGACTTCCATGTTTTCCTTCCATAATTGTTGGGCAAGTGACAGTTTGAAATGTATATAGGTTTCTTGCATATTTATATGGAAGAAAAGGTAGATGAACCCATGGTTGTAAAATGAAATTTCAGATTTAGTTTGTCTCTACTCCTCTTAATATAATTCAGTTTAATCCAGGTCCCTATCTGAAGGAAAGTCAAAATTTTACGATCTCTTTTGAGGGTTTTCCTCCCTTCCTTCTCTCATCTCCTTTGCCATCACAGTAGGTAGACACTAGTTATTACAGTCAGTGTCCCATTAAGTAGCACTGTTTATCCTGGTCACACTGTCAAGATCACCTAACTGAATCAGTGATGGTGCACTGACATAGGGGGCTTCCAACTCTGGGATCTGTAGTGAAGACACTCCAAGAGTTCTCCCAGACCTTATAGGCTGCAAGAAAAACAGGGAAGGGCAGTCTTCTATCTCTCAGATTAGTGAAAAGGCCTTAGCATATGAATATGTTCATGTGATGAAACATGTGAAAATATTAAATCAGAGAAAATTTTATTAATGGTTCATTTGTGAATGTGCGTGTGTGTGGGTGTGTGTGTGCATGTGTGTGTGTGCATGTGCATGTGTGTGTGTGTGTGTGTGTGTGTGTACATGTGTGAGCAAACACTTGTGTGTGGCTGCTAGAGGTTGGTTGTTCCTGGATTGGCCTTTCCTTTGTTAACTGAGTCAGAGGTGGGGTCTTTTGATCTTCCGCCCTCCATCAGCCATTCTCACTGGCCAGTTTGCTCTGGAGAATGTCCCTACAGAGACTGGGATTGTAAGAGAACCTCCATGCCCCCTAACCCTTGGCTTTTCTTTGAGTAGTGACGATCCCAACTAGTTATCCATGAACCATCTCCTAATACCCCATATTTTTCCTCAGTGTGCATTAAGTCACACTGGCATTGTTCACATGGGCTGACCCAGTGGGAGGGAGGCTCATGCCCTTGTAGTTCTGTAGCTGAAACACGCCACTGCTTTCTGAGGATGCTCTAGAGTGGCCAAGCCACTTTGTGGATTATATTCAAATTTGAGGACAATTCCCTAGGCTTTAGATTTCATCCTCTGAATTGGAAACAAAGCCTTTATTTATTTATTTTTTAGACTGAAAGGAATTAAGAAATATTAGAAAGATTAAAGTGGTGATTTATTATGACATAATTGCCTTCACCTTTAAATGCCCAAATATTGCAAAGGCAGAGCAGTAGTAGAAAAAAGCATTTAACCCTTGAGTGTAGAAGAGGACAGGGGTAGCTTTGGGGAAATGACCCCCTGACTGATGTTTAGAGAGACATGTAGTCTTTCTAGTTTGTTTTAGATTAACAACTCGATAAGTTTTGGCAGCAGTGTGTATGCACACATGTGAGTGTGTGTGTGTGTGTGTGTGTGTGTGTGTGTGTTAATCCATTCACAGCATCATCAGGTTTCTTTTGAATGAGAATTGAGTTTGACTGAAGAAAATCCTGTCATTTCCAATGGAAATGAAAATGAGCAGATGTAGAAAATGAACCTTCAAGTTAATCTGTTCACCCTCCTGCCTGCATCAGGTGACTCAGGAGTGGGAAGAAGCTGCGGAAGGGAATGTTTTTAAATGTCTCTGCGGATATATTTTGGGGTTCAAAGGAGCAACTTCAAGGAGATAAATTGTCATTTTGTTTTGAAATATGCACAGAAAATATTCTTGTTTTAAAAGTCACTTTTACCTTGAACTTATTATTGTATCATTTTTAAAAGTGGGAGAGCTTGGAGCTTTGTCTCCCTCCCTGCGCTCTGACTGAATGCTGTCTACTATTTTAATCATGTTAATGTACTGCTTGCTGTATCTGTGGCTGCCTGAGAACAAGAGCTTTCTGTTCTTCCTCAGCGATCTGAGCTGCACACCAAGCACAGCCTTGCAAACAGTTCGGGGTTTACTCTAAGCTGATCAATACATGCAAAACCTTTGATTTAGTGAGATCAATAAAGTATAATGAGGTCTGTGCTCCAGTCCCCCTTCAAGTGTCACTGTCAGGGTAGGAAGTTGACTTTTTTTCTGTTGTGTGACCAAATCAAAATTAGGTCTGTGACTGGTTTG
>NC_034604.1:12877134-12879607 GCF_900095145.1 Mus pahari | reverse complement strand
TTTTTTGTTTTTGTTTTTCGAGACAGGGTTTCTCTGTGTAGCTTTGGCTGTTCTGGAACTCACTTTGTAGACCAGTCTGGCCTCGAACTCAGAAATCCACCTGCCTCTGCCTCCCAAGTGTTGGGATTAAAGGCGTGTGCCACCATGCCTGGCTCCCCTTGAACAATTTTAGTTTCCCTATTTTCTTTTTTTGTTGAGGGAAGATGTTTATATTTCTATGAATTAAATGTTTCTCTTTGACATTAAGAATGAAAATGCATCTAGCCTGCTTAAAAATGTTGTGTTTAGGAAAGTTTGGAAATTGTCTTATAAGGTCTTGATCTAAGAGTTTACTTCTGTTTTATAATTAGAGCTCTTAGTACTAACTTTTTCTTTAACTAATGTGTTTGATGGCACTGAAAGCTAGTGGAATTCTATATTTAGAAGGAATTTTTTCAGATTAAATAGTTCTACTGCCATGGAATGCAGTAGTTGATAAAAAATTAATAAGTTTATGTTATATGACAGGACCTCTGCTCTTCTGAACTCATGGGAGCTTGTGGACAAGACACAAGCACACATGCAGGATCAAGCAGCTCAACATGCTAAAATGGAGTTGGGAGAGACACACAGCCCCCACCTCTAGCTGGGGAGCTATGGACAACTGACCATCTGGGGAGAGTCAGTCTGTGTCGTCAGTTAGATGGACCGTTCCAGTGGAGATTAACTGGAGTGGATGGGTTATTTGGGGAAAAAAAATAGGATAAGAAGTTGGTGGATAGAGAGAAAAGGGATGTGGCAAAGTGGATATGGGAGCTATTGGAGGAGGAGCTGGATGAATGAATAGGCTCATCGTACAGTCTAAACTCAGCAACTTAAAGTTGACTAACTTATGCTGAGTTAGCTAATTATGTAAAAATGAGGTGGTTTAAACATCATCCTTAATGATAGCCAGTGACATAGGGTGAGAAAGAGTGAGATAAGGAGAGAGGACTGTTCTGAGCCCTTAAGAACTTCAGATCCTTCCTTCTGGAGCTGGGGGCGAAGCAGCCTTGAGCACCCCATGTCTTGTTTGGTGCTTCCTTTACACCGGAGAGTACAGTGCTTTCCTCCCCAATGGTACTGAAAACCTTGACGTCCTTAGGCCGCTGTCTCTTGCTGGTACCAAGACCCAAGAAGCACCATGAAGAAAATCCTGGTGGGTTTTTATCTACTTTATTACTGGATTTGAGGACTTGGCTCAAAATCCACTGTCTCTGAACATCTTCTCCCACTCTCCACTCCACCTCAGTAGTCACAATGAGGACCTCCTAGTAAGTCAGACTGTCTGCATTTGTACACCAAATAGCTCTCCTACTTGACAGCACTCTCAAGTTAAGAAAACTTATTTCTGTTCATATTTGTGCCATAGTGTTTACACACAGTAGCTACTGGCATATTCTGCCTTTTCACAATAGATACTTCTTTTGTTTGAAAGCATGTTTACTATGCGTTTGATTTTATTTTAGAAAGCCAGGGTGGCTTGTTCTTCTTGGTAACCGTCTCTCTGGTACTCAGTCAATACTCAAGAGTTTTGTTGAATGAGTGAGGGTAGAGATTAGCATCTGTTGGAGAGCCAAATAGGGAAGGGGCATCCAACAGCTGGGGTTTGCATATAGAATTGGGGAAAGAAATTGGGAATTAAACACACTGAAGTCAGTTTTGTGCAGGCAGACTCTCGGGAATAGAGAAGAATGTTGAGGACTGGGGTATGGGACCAGAGCAAGGCTGAAGGAAGCAAATGGAAAAGCCAGTAATCATAAACTGGGTACAAAGAAATTTTCAAACATTAAGCAATTGCCAAGGACTTGGGAAACTGGGAGGAGGCCAAGAAAAATGAGGCATAATAACAAGCTTACCAGTGGTGGGTGGGAGGGTTTGGAGGCCCCATGAGGAGAGTTTAAGGAGAGGGTTATGATGAAGGTCGGTGCTTCTTTATGAAAACATTCACATGTTTTCACATGTCATTTGTAATGATATGTTTGACATTGTGGTTTATTTAGGTGTTCTCCACTGACCCTTCCCCCCCCGGGTAACGGGAAGGCTGAGGGTTTCTTGTGGTCACGTTAGTTGATTGAAAGCTAGTTAAGTAAAAACATATTCTAAGTGTTGGGTAATTATATGAAACTGCACAGATAAACATTAGTGTTTCCCTGTGGCTCCCATGAATTTTCCTGGCTGTTCTTGACCTGGGATAAGCCTGTGAGCCATAAGCTATCAACAATTCCTGTGAGTAAAATCAGGTTCCATAAGGAAAATATGACACCTGCAACCCAAGAGCCTCCAGCAGCAGAAGGAATAAAACTGTCACCAAGTTCAGTTTACAATTGAGAAACCAGGCTCTTGATAGTATATGTATAGCTGTGTCAGAGAGAGGGGGAGAGAGGGAGAGAGAGAGAGAGACAGAGAGAGGCAGAGACAGAGAGAGAGAGAGAGAGAGAGAGAGAGAGAGAGA
>NC_034604.1:12847464-12874964 GCF_900095145.1 Mus pahari | reverse complement strand
AAAGATTCTCTCTTACAGTGTAGATAGACTTAGGTCACTGGGGGAGACAGTGAGTAGGGAAACTTGGAGCAGTGTGGACACTACTTAAATACAGGTCAGCCATCTTATTACTGCTTGGAACTGTTTTCTTGTAAATAAGTAACATTTGATGAGATTCTGTGTGTCTTGTCTCTCTCGTGATTGTGACTATTATATTTAGAGGACAGGTCACCTAATGTACTAATAAGTGACAGTCTAGAGTTCAGAAGCTTCTGCTTCTTGTTTGTTGTTTTGATTTACACAGAGTCCAGGCCCTTAAGCTGTCTGTCACAAGCATGACCTTGAACTTCTGAGCCTCCTATGTCCATCTTAAAGTTCTAGGATCCCAGGTGTGCACCACCACTACCGGTTTGTATGCACTAGGGAACAAATCAGGCTTTGAGCCTGTTACGCAGACACTCTAGAGACTGAGCTAAGGCTCCAACCCCATCCTTGGGTTTTAGGTTGGGCTCAGCTTCTAACTTCAGTGTAACTTTAGCATGGTGTGTAGCATCTTTGGATGCCCCTTTCCCCCACTGTAAAGTGCAGACTTTGCACTATATGGTTGCCAAGATTCCTTTCAGGTCTGCTGTGGTCATTTTCTGGCCACTTTCATCTTAAAAGCAATATAAGATCAAACAAAAAAAGATCAGCAGTTCCTAAACCCATGTTCTCCACTTTCTCCACGGGAGGATTTGTATACACATCTGTGTAATCCATGTTACCTGAAGGCTGCATACTTTCCTGGGTAGTTAAAGCTCTGAGAATCAATTTTGTAACCTAGTTGTGTTTGGCTTGGGACCTTAATTACAGCCTGGAGCCTTTTTCTTTTGGATACCAGGGACACCTAAATAAAATCTCGGAAGCAGTGTGTAAGCAGAGTTGTGGATGAGCAGCTCTCCTGACTGAGGAGTGCCTCTGAGGGGTGCAGGGCCAGGTGCCCAACCTCACACAGCCTCCTGCTGTGTGTATGCCAGCCCCTGTCTCAGCCCTGTGATTTGCTTTTCCCCTTGGATCCTAGGTCAATCCCTGTGGATCATTGTATTCAGTTTGAGGCTGGTGACTCCAGTCTCAATGAATATTATTTAGAAGATTGTGATGTTTGCAAACAGGCAAAAGGATCTTGCCCCGCATGCCATTCGAAGGTTTTTTGGTAGTTCCAATCATTTTTCCCTCGAAGGGCGTATTGAGTATCAGCACAAAAATTGAGTATGATAAACCAGCCATTTCTTAACCTTCAGAAGTTCAAAGAGTTCTTTCAAATGCATTTTGATTTGTGAGGAAGGGAGGAGGACAAAACCAGACTGCAGACACATTTGTGAGAAATGAGGCTCCCTAATGAACCTTAGCCTGCCTAGGAAGTTTGAGTACTCTAGGCTTTGAAATGAAGAAATAGTATTTACTGTTCGTTTCCAGACAATAACTTATTACAACAAACAAGCAGCTTTGTCCTTAGAATAGTTATAGGTTAACTCTTTCAGGCGATTCATTACTTTAGTAGACTTGGTCCCATCCACTTATTTCTTATTTAGAGGTACTAGGGCACTGGGTGCCCAAACACTGACTCCCTGTGTGCAGGATCAAAGGCAAGCCAGGAAATGGCAGGTATTGATTGGGTTCATGTAAAAACCTTGAATGTCAATGACCTTTGGTGTTGTCTGGTTTACTCTTGCCATTTGGGATTTGTTTCAAAAATAGACACATAGCTAGCTATTCTTTCTGCATTTAAAAATCTCACCGTGAAAAACAATGAAAACGAACTCTCTATAGAGTTGTTTCATTGAGAAACATTGCTTTGTGCAAAGCTTAATTGCACAGACCTCAACCCCGCATGGCTTGTCAAAAGGCCTTCAAATTAACACAGACTGAGAAGATGAAGTAAGATTTTTTTTTTTTTAAGAAAAGTTCAAAAAATGATTCAGATGTTACTTTTTTTATGAGTGTAGATGCTTAGCATTCAGTTATCTCTTTCAAAACTTCTTAATAATTGAACTAAACACCTGTGATTGCTTTCTCCTATAAACTATCCTTTTAGCCTCACAATCAACTCCAAGCACACCACCCCCAAAACAGGTAAAATCTCACACACACACACACACACACACACACACACCCCACATGCCTAATTAAATCATTTGCCCCGAGTTTCTCAGCTTTGGCACTATTGACATTTTTAACCACGCCATTCATTACTTACCTCATGGAGCTGTACCTTGTATGGTCGGGTACTTAAACCCTTCCCTGACCTAAGTCCTTCAGATGGTGTAGTTGTGACAGCCATAGCTACCAGCAGAGCCTACCCACCCACTGTTGCCTGGAGTGCAGGGTCATCCCTGATTGAGAGCCCTGCAGTATATACAGAAACATTTTTCATCGCTCTTTAAAACGAGTGTGATAGGTGGTATAATGATGCAAACTTAGACTGACCTAATAAAATGCGTGATTAAAATTGTATGAGATTTATTGACTCTACTTGTTTCCTTGATTCCTGTTGAGAGATCTATACCAGATAATGAAGGTGAAGTTCAATTCGGTAGTCGCACGTGTTCTGGCCCATTAAAAACTTATAAAAATTCTCATTTACACTACTATGTCTGTTTAAGTGGGGATAGTCATTTTAATAGCAGTTCATGGGCATAAGAATGTCCTGGACACATTTGAAAGCGGTCTATGATTAATTGTCTGTGTTGGTTCTCCTGTGGGTCCCACACAGGCTGCAGGCATTTCTGGTTAGCCTCAGGTCTGGGCTGGTATCAGGAATGTCTCTGACAAAGATGCCAGGGATCAATGAAGATTCTGTCATCAGCCAGGAGAAAGCCGCCTTGCCTGTATCTGAAAGCCATTCTGGGTTGTCAAGATGGAGTTAGTTCTTCGTCTAAGGTACTGGTGGGTGTTGAAACAGTAAGCCCCTAAAGAGCTTGTTGCTCCATGCTGGGGACATTCCTAGTTCTCTATTTGGTGGGTCTCAAGAGCATGTCAGGGATAAAAAGGAAATGACTCAGGTCTCCACCCACATGGCATTTCTTTTTGCAAGTCCTTGCTAGGCCATCCTGTGGGAAAGAGTCTTGATGAGTAATCTGTTTCATAGCATTCCTTAGCCATCATAAGGTCCACTCCAGGAGACAGATTCTTAGTAAGGCTTGGCCTTCACAGAGTGGCACTTTAGTTCCCTGGACTCAAATGAAGCAACCTCTTTGCTGCTCAGTCTTTCTCTCTCATTAGAAATGGAACTGAGTTTTATTTGTGCACTGTATAGATTCTCTTACTGAACTACATCTATAAGGTTCCAGACCTTCTCCAAGGTTCCTTCCTCTGTGAATTTCAGTACACCAAGCTATGCCCTTATCCCCCATAGAGGACACTGACACTCATATTTACATCCTTATTATTCTTTGGAATTTGTTTTTCTTCCTTGGTAAATTTGCTAGGGAAAGGATTGGTTAAACATTACTCAATGCCCACACATTTTTGAAAGATGGGAAGTATGCTATACCACTGTTTTCTGGTAATTTTCTCATACAAGTTTTTCCATTCTGTGGGCAGCCGACCATTAACATGAAGAGTGATACTTTTTGTTTTATTTTATTTTCATAATTATGAGATATAGTGACACATCGTTCTTCTTTTTAGTTCTTTGTATATGGGTGTTTTACCTGCATATATGTGTGCGCATCACACTGAATGCCTAGTCCCTACAGAGTCCAGAAGAAGGACATCAGGTCCCTGAGGACTGGAGGTACAGACATCTGCTGGGAATTGAGTCCTCTTGAAGAGCAGCCTGTGTGCTCTTAATTGCTAAGCCATCTTACCAGCCCTCATTTTTATTACTATTATTTTTGAGGTGATAGGCAGGTTGAACCCAGGGTTTCAGTGTGTATGCTTGCTGGGACTGGCCCCAACGGTTCTTCTTTCTTGGTTCTCTCTTGAGGTAAGCAGAGGGGGGATGAATGTTGGTGGGGGCAAGACTTGGTCTTGAGATATTTAAGGTTTCTATAAGAAAACATTACCTGTCTTAAGTCTAAGTTACTTTGCAGTGGTAGCTGACCTGCCTGAGTTCCTCTGAGGCCAGAAACTTCAAGTCTCCAGGCGTTTAGCACCTCAAAGTAAAACAGCAGGGGATTAAGTAAAGGGATTTATTGCTGGTGCTCCTTTCTCTGGTGAATCAGGAGAAGCTCCTCTGGCTAAGCTGGTTAACTCTTTGTGAACCAGAGAGGAAGGAAAGGAAAAGAATTGAGATGCTTTATACTGGCAAGTATGCACAAACACATACACATTCAGACATTCACACACCCACACTCTGGCCTGGCCCAAATATCTGTTACAATCAATTCCACAAGTACTCATGCATGCTTACACAAATATACATATGCCTATACACAAACATGCAGACAATCAGACATACACATTTGGATGGATGGATGGATGGATGGATGGATGGATGGGGCAGCACTCCCTAAGCCAAACCATTCAACCAATAACTATTTCTTTCCTTTGGTATTTTTATACCTTCTTAGACAAAAAGTTCTTTAGTAAACTACCTCAGAAATAAAATGTTACATAGAGTAGGAGTTACAGAAGGAAGTTGCTCTTAAGTTCAGAGCAGGGTTTTATTATAATACAGTCATTGTAAGTTCAAAGCAACAGTTTCTACATGGTATTGCCTTATCACAGTGCACACCTATGACTTTAGCCTTGGTTCTAAATGTTTTTCCTTGAACTAAAAATTGTCCCAAGTCTATTTCTCTTTTTAGTGTGATTATGAAAGCTCATTGCATTTCTTATTGCATAGACTTTACTTGCTCTTATGATGAGTGGACACATACTATCTTAGTTCTAGACTTGTTATATCATTCTAGCAACTAAGATCATCTCTATAAACTTTCTTCCTAAATGTATTTGAATCAAATAAGGAACTATATAGAATCATTATCTATTTGTCTATAGCATCAGTACAAGATAGTACCCCTTCATAAGTCTCCAGAAATCTGCTCACAAAGATGAGTCATTGTTATATATGTAATAATAACAGAAAGTATATTAATAGCATGAATCTTTCCTCAGATATTATCTCCTAGAGAGGCAAATACTTCATAGATTTTAGCACATGATGGAGCCATCTCAGGAAGATCAGGAAGCTACTAGTTTTTAGCTTGTCCTAGATGGCTCTTCACGATCTTTAGTCATGACAACTGAAATCTCTCATAACATGGTAACCTTAGTATTTTATGGACAGCAGATCTACATGATACCAGCATGGTGCTATTTCTCGATAGGTGAGGCATTATTAAAACAAAACAAGACAAAACAAAAAACCTCTGTCTTTCACAGCCATGTGGCATATACTTTAAGGGATAAGTCCATAATTTTATTGTTATCAAATAACAAGTCAATTTAGGGATAGATTCAAATCACAGCCAAAGTACCCATGTGTAGAATATATTTAATTACACATTTTTAGATATTACATATTTGTTTCTTTCACAGTGGTATAAAGACTGATTGACAACTAACTTGTACTGTGTATATGAGCTTGAAATAAAACAAAACACATCAGAATGCTATTTTGCTGCCTCAATACATTTCACTTGTAAGATACTAGTGCTATGATATTGGTTTCTTTCCAAATTACTGTTCCTTTTGGATTATTTTTTTCTTTATCCTTTCATAACTCCCAACTGAATTTTAAGTTTAAAGTGTCTCTCTTCATTATGATTATGTAAAAAGTCCCTTAGTCTTTTTTGTAGGCTAGCATTATGTACACTGGGGATTGTCATTAAAACTTTATGAGGGCATCTAACAATCATTTTGTATTTTCTTTGTCCTTTTTTTTTTGACATGTGATTCTGTGTAATTTTGTAAGATTGTGTGTATATAGTGTTCCTGAGGATTCTGTATGCATAGAAAAGTTTTGGTCTTATCCTTTATAAGATTCTCCCAAAATTTCTCCTTCCTCATGGCTAATGGCTTTCACCTAACCTTTTCAGGCAACAGCAAATACTCATGTCAAATCTTTCTGTTTGTTTGTTTGCTTACTTTCTTGAATATTTAAGGTTTAACCAAAAAGATTTCTATGCTTTTTTTCTTTTTTCTTTCTTTCTTTCTTTCTTTCTTTCTTTCTTTTCTTTTCTTTTCTTTTCTTTTCTTTTCTTTTCTTTTCTTTTCTTTTCTTTTCCTATTGTCATTATTATTATGTTCAGTTCACAAATTTGATCTCTTTGAGTCCCTACTTGTCTCTGGTTGATTTTTCTGCTGTGGTAGAATAAGCATTTGCTTTTGCCAAGGTCTGGAATCTTCCTGTGTTCACCAGCCTGTGCAGTAAGGGGCCTTTGAGCTTGTGCTTTGATTTATGGACATGTGCATGCCAATCTTTGTGGGCCCATATCCTAGTGCTTGTTTTCATTTAAAATAAGATTTGCCAATTCTGAGTTATCTATAAAAGTCTCTATACTTGAGGCGTAGAGATGGTTAGTATAAGATAATCAGTAGGCACATCAAGGTAATTTTAAGATATCCCTCCCTTCTCTCTCTCTCTCTCTCTCTCTCTCTCTCTCTCTCTCTCTCTCTCTCTCTCTCTCTCTCTCTCTTTCTCTCTCTCTCGTGAAATTTCTCTTAGGTTTCACAGCCTTCTGCTGAATTCATCACCTCCCTGCCTCCTTCAAAGGAATTTGAGTCTGGCCTCCTGACCAGCCATTTGGTGTGCTCTCTGCTGGGCCTGCCTGGGATCCCTTTCTGCTTATTAAGATTACTGTGTGGAATTCCTCAGGCTGAGACATCAGCAAATGATTCCCAGGATAGTGAATGTGGAAAGTCAGGAGGTTTTATTTTGGTTCAGTGAAATTGTCTGTGACCATAGAGCTGAAACATGAAACAAGCCAGAGCTGGAGTCAGAGTCCTCACATTTTTACTGGGAGTGATTAGATAAGTGTCCCGCTGGTGACAGCGCTGTGATTCATTCTCTATCTCTGGGTGCCTAAACTTTCCAAATACTTCAGTGTACTGATAGTGAAACCTATCTAGCCTTTCACAGCTAATTGTCTGTTAGGCTCATTGTCTGCTGCCCTTAAGGGCTAAGGTCAAATTGCCCTTCTGGTGTTGAAGGTAGGAAAACAACAGATGGAAGCCAGGGAAAAGCCTAGTGTGTGCTTCTGAAGGCAGGGAAACACTCTTAACTGCTCTTGCGCATGTGTGCATTGTTCTTCTGTTCAGTCTGGAACAGAGTCATCCAATTTTGATTCTGACAAACGAGAAGAGAAAGAATCACTTAGAAAGGATCACCAGTCCTGCATCTTCCAGGTTTTGTTCCTTAGAGACCCTGAGCCAGCTAGCTGAAATCATGGCTTAGCCCAGTGATTAGCTCTCTAACTTAACTTAGTGCTATTTCTGTCAGCATTTAACATTCAAAATGCTTCAAGGTCCCTGAAAAATTGTTTGTATTTTCAGAAAAGCAGACAGCACCTGCCTCACTGACCCTTTATTTCATTTACGAGACGAGTCTTCATTGAAATCTCATTCTCCTTTTCTGCTCACACAAACTGCAACACACATAGCATACCATGCGTACCTTTTAATTTCAAACGTGAACCGTATTATTACTTAATATACACATGTTTTCAATTGTTTCTAAAAACCTATATCTAGGTTATGTTATGATTAAAATCCAGATAAAATCCTGCCCTTGAGTTGGGGCCTTGGGGTAGGCACACTTACCCCTGAGTGCCACTGCCCACAGGCTCTGCATTGTATCCATGGAGGCCAGCAGGAGGGCCCCAGGAGAGAGGTGAGGCTGGGTCCCAGTTGCCAAGGTTCTGGATTTGATAATGAAAGTCCTGCTCTGTCCTTGTCCTGGCTTTAAGTAGGCCAGGGAGCCTCTGCAGGCAGCCTTGGGAGTTGGTAAGAGCCCTTATCCCCTCGTGGCACAGGCGGAGAGGGCCACATTCTGGGACTCTGCATGCTCCAGTTTCTGGATGGCTCTGTGCTTTCTGTTTCATCTTCATTTCTCTGGTTTGTTAACCTCCATTGATTTGTCTCACCCTACCTCATGCTGGGTCTGTGAAGTATACTGCAGAAGGACTCTGACTTGAGACTGACCTATGATGTAGAGACTCTGGGCGACCTTGAACTACCCTGTGTTCTAGAGCCAGCTTTGCTGTGGCCAGGCTGACGGTGTTAGGTAAGCCTGGCCTCCTCGTCTGGCCTTCACTGTAGCATGTGGGCAGGAGTCCTGCTGCTCCTGCAGTTATTTTTGTGGTGGATAATAAAGCCACGTCAGCACTTACGTTAAACCTCGGCTTTGTGCTTCCTAACCTGCCTTCTCTGCGTGCCAGAAGTAGTCCACGTTCACAACCCAAGTCACAACTGTTGTGAAGGTGAATAGCCCCTCTAACTTCCAGTACAAATTGGTTATTTCGGGCTCCAGGGACAAAGGGCAAGGGTTTTGGATTGTAAGCATACCCTGAGACCTTCTTGGCTGTGAGCCTTCGACTGAGGTCAGCTGCCTCCTCTTCTTGCTTCTGTTCTCATTACTCCTCCTTTCCCTATATTTGCTTCTGATTGGCTTCCCTCCTGAGGTGGCTGCACAGGCCTCTAGCTCTTCTGGACCTCAGGCTACCTTTCATACTGGGTCCAGGTTCATTGTCAAAAAGTAATTTGCAGTGAAAGAATGTGGATAACAGAAGCTCTCACATGGGGAAGCAGTGCTTTGTTGTGTTGTCTCCCTGGCTGCAAATAAAACAGACCAGAATTAAGCACAGGACAATGCCTAGCATCAGTGATAGCAACAAAGCCCCTCCTGTGTAATTAGGACACTAAAAGCATGTTTCCATTTCCTGTGTTAACATGGATAACACCAAATTCTTAATTCAGAAAGGGAATAGATTTTTGAGTGTGTCAGGCTATTGACTGCTTTCTCACAAAAGGGTACCATATGGTGCAGTGTTTGTATGCTCTTGCCATGACAATTCCTCCTGTCATGAGTGATTTTTCCCAGAAGTAGGCTATGTAAATTTTTGGTCATTCATTCCAAAAATGAAGGGGCTAACATTTATTGACCAATATGCTTTTTAAAAACACAGTTTGGTCATAGGAAACAGGAGGTAACAACGCCTGTGTGTGTTGATGTGCCTTTCATTTTACTAAGGATACATAGTTTTAAAAGATTTCTTCTTGATCTTCAGATTATCTCAACATAAAAGCTATGTATTTTTAGCCTTTCATATTCTTAAGTACAAGGGAGAAGCATCAAAGAGATTTTTGACATCCATTATTTGTGAAATCATCTTGAAGCTTTCTTGGTTGATACTGACACTTGCAATAAGAATAATTTCCCACTTCTTGATAATAACAGTCCCAACTGTCTTATGTAGATTGCTTTTCCATAGCTGGTTCCTTATATTGTCTGCTTAGACTTATTATCACCGGTAAAAGGGAATGGGGGACCAGAGCAGGCACCAGACCCAAGGATCCATGTGATAGAGAGAACTGACTCCCACAGATCATCTTGTTGTGCTTACCATAAGTGCATGCATGCGCATGTCCACACCCCTCACACACACATGCACACACACCTACACATATATGAGACCGTGGAGGAAGGGTGAACTACAGAAACAAAGTGGTGTGGCCAAAGAATTCAGCTTTATGTTTTCCGTTTTCATTATGTTGGTTCAAGAGGAAACCAATATTTAGTGACCCACCAACCTAAAATTGGATGACATTCATTTTTGTTAAGGATTTTTATTATCAGTAAAATACTTTCTGCCACCACAGTACTGAGTTTATTACACAGGAAAAAAATGGTATTTAGTAGCATTGGCTTGGTTACCAAAACCTGTACTTTTTTGAAAGGGCAGCACTAAATATTGTGCTAGTGGTTTGTCTACGGAATGAGTTTTCTATTTTGTTCCTTATTGGCACCTGGCAGAGGACTCTGTCGCAACAGTAGTTCTGTTATTAGACGTCTGAGTAGCCTCACATGGCATGGTGGTCATGCCTCACACTCTGCCTTAATGAGAATAATCATACTTTGTTTAGTGCTGCAGAAAGTTCTGTTATCAAAGAGATATTAAATCTTCAACATAAACTGTGCTCATTGAGGAACAACTAGAGATGGTTTCATTCTTCTGCCATTGTTGACTGGCCAGTTAAACATAATTCTAATGCATAGAAAGAGAAAAGAAAACAGTTTTTGTTTGTTTAGACATTACTTCTGCTCTTTCCAGGTCAGGTTAAGAAGATTTAGGAAATGCAATTGTGTTCTAATATAAGAACCTCTCTTTTAAAAGAAGTTCTCTGTCTGTCTGTCTGTCTCTGTCTCTGTCTCTCTCTCTCTCTCTAAAGCAGATTTCACATGAATAAAATCTGTCTAGCTAAAATGACAGTTGTACACCTGTCATTTAGATGTGTGTCTATGGGTCATGCACACATATATGTTGAAGACTTAGAGTAATCTTTTCTTTCTGAAGTTTCCTGTGGAGTGAGTGGGTGTTGGGATACTTCACCGGTAGGGTGCTCTTTAAGGATGGGTGCTGGGTTTGATCCCTTACTGGATGGGAGCTTGCTTGACCATCAGAGAGACCATGTTGAGTCCTAGTCTGCTAGGGTGAGTTCCACTTGACCTACTTGCTATCTTAAGAGCTGGATTTTTTTCTCTGAGGGTTTGTAGTCTGTCCTACAGCAATGATGAAATCTGCCAGTGATTGTCGAATCCATTGAAAGAGTTAAAGATGCTTTTCTGTAGAATTTTATATCTCTTGTCATAGGTTTTAAATTTATGGGTCAAATAAGCAACCCAGTGTTTTCTGCACTTTTTCAGATCTTTGGAAGTTGTCTCCAAAGCCCTATCCAAAGAAAATGAGGCCATTTATCTTTTGGGGGGGGGGTCTTCCTGACCTCTCAGCATCTATCTGTTAATGGGATAAATAAGCCTGGGTCTTCTTCCCTTCTTGAAACCTGCAGGCTATCAAATGGGAGTAGGGACAGAAAGGTAACTGCTTCCTCTTGTCTACCAGGTTTTATTATGGAAGCTGTTTGGCCAGATAATTGGGTTTAATTTGTAACAGAGGGAAAGGTTTACACTGTAAATAAGAAAGTCCTTTGAAGATAAATCTTGTCAATAGCTGTTGGAAAGATGCTGGAGGAAGCCTTAAACTATTATTTATTTGTTTCTAATGCCCTGAAGTTGGTGGGTGTTTGTCTTTCTTTCTTACCTTTTTAATTATTTCATCCTCTTTTGCTCTAATGCAAATTATTAGTGGGGGCTAGAAGGTGATAATTAGTCCCCTTCACTGGCTTCACCTGATTCTTTTCCTCCCTGTTGGCTAATTAAGATGCCTAAAAACCTTCTGCTTTTTTTCCTCCTTAAATAGGCCTTTTTTGACATCTGACTTATTAGAACCTTACATCCTTCGCAGATAGCTTTTTTTTTTTTTTTTTTTTTAAATATTAACAGCTTCTTTGTATAGCTGAGCCAAACGTATTTGTGACTCTTCAAACATTACAGAAACAAGTTTTAGTTGCAAAGGGAAGACGCACAGGAAGATTGAGCACTCTTGTAACATGCACATTTGACACCTAGCAAGTCCAGCTCTTGTGCTTTCAGTATTGGTCTGTCTGTTTTAGACTTGTACCATTGTTAGGTTACTGTCATTAGGTAAGAGTGCCTCTTGAGTCTTGTATAATAATGTGTCTTAAGTTGGGCGGTTTCCATCTTAATATGCAGACCCTCTTTTGCCCCAGATTGTATTATTGTGGCAAGAATCCACTCACTCTGTGATATGCTGGCCCAGACACTGTTGGTAGGCATTGGATAGGAATTACTGTTAATCCAAACCTGTGTCTTAATTCACGCCTTTTGTAAAGGAAGGTACAGGAAATAATGGACTTTGAACTGTTGTTTTAAATGAGTGCTAGGTCTTTTTAAACATTACTCCACAGTGTCCTGTAGTTACACAATCAGCCCGTTGTGAACTGAGTTGTCTATCTTGTAGGGGTTTTTAGTTTTCCTCTTTTCAAGTTCTTTATCCTCTCATGATGTCTCCGTTATGGAGTTGTGTTCCCTGTGTTTCACCAATTCCAGATTCAGACTGGAGTTGAGACTCTTACATAATTTTCACTTCTGTTTGCATCCCAAGTAATTGTTTTGCCTATATCTGTACACATATTATATATAGTACACCATATATATATACCTGGTTCCTGAGGAGACCAGAAGAAGACATTGGATTTCCTAGAACTGAAGTTAAAAGGCAGTTATGAGCTGCTATATTAGTGCAGGAATCAAGCCCAGGTCCTTTGGAAAGCAGTCAGTGTTCATAACCACTGAGCTGTCTCTCCAGTCCTACAGCCTGGGTAATGATAGCTAAACATTTGTATAACCAAATCAACTGTAAATATGTTGTGTTATTTGTTATATATGTATATATATGTATATTAAATTTAATAAACCAAGCTTATGTTATCTTAAAGACAATATTTAAGGTTTTAAAATGTTGGCGTGTATCTGCCATTATGTGGTAAGAGACTTCAGCATAGTTTTTAAGCAAGAAACAAAGGTCTATTAAAGGAGACAGATGATCTTACACTCAGAAGCAAAAAAGTCAACTTATCGTGTGGGTTCGCTCGTGTTGTGCAGTTACATGCTGTGTGAGATATTTAAGTCACATCTAGGATTTCAGAACTGCCATTGCTAGTCTGGTAATTGTTTTTATTCTCTGATGAAGTAAGCTCAGACCGTTCATCTGGGAGGAGGAGAAAGACACCTGGTAAGTTGATGCCCAGGGATGTAACACTTTCCGGTCCTGTACTTGCTAATGGGGACTGACTGCTGGCAGGAAATTAAAAATTTCCAAGAATCTCCCATTCACAGTTGCAGAGCAGAGGGGCTGTGAATCATCTGCATTGAGGGTGTTATGGAAGGGAAGGCATTCTGCTCATTTCCTATCAATTACTTCACAGTGAATCCTCCATTAAACAGTCCTCAAGGTGCTCTGGTTTCTGGTGGGCTGTTTGAGTCACTTTAGTGTTAACCAGAAACACGTTTTAGCTCCAGGCTTTTTTCAAAGTGTATTATACCACATATTGGAACAGCACATCTATTATGGCACTCAGTGAATGGAACTGGTTTTTAATTAAGGACCATTCATGGCCACTGGTGAATATTTTTCTGAATTTAAAGTTTTATTTTGCAGTTTTATAATGCAGGACATGACCTAGAAGTTAGAAGATAGTGAACAGAGTTTACTGAGTGAGTGTAAAGATCTGTTATGTCACCATGTTGAACTTGTCTTTGAAGACTGGAGTAAAAAGAGAATTTCGAATGTATATAATAGTAGTAGATTCTGTTTAATTGAAATTTTATTTCCCACTGTAATATTATTTTGAAATGACAGCAGGAACTTGGAAATGTTCCAGAACTTGCTAACATTCGTTTTTTCGTAATTCGCTTCATTCAGACTTATTTTGATTGGCATGCCATCCCCTATGTTGTGTTCTGAAATCCCTGAAATCACAACATCTTGATAGAGTCGGCTCTATTTTTGAATTGTTTTAAATAGTAACTTTAGAATTTGCATTAATTGAAAGGTACCTTGTCATAACATTTGCTTTGTGTCATGAAAGGTTATCTATATTTGGAAGTAACATTTTGGTAAAAGGGGGATTATGGAATATTTATGAACTTTCTCTCAGACTCATAGGTTATTAGAACAGGATGGAACTTTAGAGCTTTGCAACCACAGACTTCTCAATTTGCAGTTGAAGGAAATGAGTTCCAGAAAGATCAAATGACACATCCAAAGACACAAGTTAAATTCAGGAGGAACTGTCACCAGGCAGGTAAAACTGCCACAGGTGGCTTTTTCCTGGGCAGTGTGCTCCAGTGGACACAGTACTTTTAGGAAATCATACTGTGAAGGCTAGAAGCAAGTGCATACACATATAGTTATTAATTATGATATATGTGTTTGCATGTGTGTGTGCACATGCATGAACACATATATGCATACACACCTTTTCATACCTGTGTCTCAGTAATCAAATGCTTTTATCTACTTGCCTGTTTTAGTGTGTTTGATTCTGTTTGTGAATTAATGAAGGGGCTGAGGATATTATATTTTGTGTAGGAATGATTTTTCTTGTTTTCACGATCCATCTTTAGGAATGTTGCTCTTTAGTAACACTTCTATCAGATAATGAACAGGAATCAGAAACCTGTGTAAGACTATAAATTTACATTATTTATTTCATGTTTTATAGAGAATTATTGTTACTAGATTTATTGACTTGTATGTAGTATGTGTGTATGTGTAAACATGATCATAAACCACAGTGCAAATGTGGAAGTTGGAGCACAGCTTTCAGAAGTTTGTTCTCTCCTACCATGTGTGTTTGAGGGATTGCATGCAAGTCATTGAGATGGGAGCCAAGTGCCTTTCCTCAACAAGCTGACTTACCGGCCACTATTCCATAAAACACTTTAAGAAAGATGAAAATTAAATATGGTATGTTTATAAACTTTAATTTCAGGAATGCAGAATATATCTCAGTTTTGGGGTATTTATATTTTCTAATAGAGGGCAAACTCCTGTGCATTTTAACCCCAATTCTAACCCTAAATAACCTATTTTGATTTAATTTTTTCAGCAAAAGCATCAGTAACTTTTTCATGATTAGAGATGGTCATTATTCCCATGATTATCATCTTCTGTAGAAACAACAGTTTCTTTGGACATGTATTGCTTGTGGTATTTTAGGCACCAAGCCAAGTAATGATACCACCTGGAATTAATGCTGACTATTGTCTTAGAGAGGCGAACAGTAGACAGACAGGGCCAGTGAGTAGGAAGAAAGGTGTGTGGGTTGGTGCCACTGGCCACAGCCTTAGAGTTTTCCAGAAGTACATCCAACTTCTCCTGTGTCATTAGTGATCTCAGTGTGAGCCTCTTTGCACATGATCTACCCTCAGATTTCTAAGCAGCATTTTAATACCCTGTTGACTTTGTTTTGCACATAAAAATGCAAGATAAATAAGAATTGATTGTTTGGGCTTAAGAGTCTTAACTTCATTTTATTTCTCCCGTGGCTTTCATCTGGGTACCTGCCTACTATGAGTAACTTCTATTAAGTAACTAATGCAAACCCTGCGCTTTCATCAGGAGATCATATGCTTTGATGAGTATAATCAACCCTGATGTATATGTGCATATAAAAAGTATTTTACCTTATTTTCAAGAGTATATCCTAAATTTATAACAATGTGAAAGCGGGTGGCAATTGCAATGTTAAGGATTCCCAGGAATGAAGCATTTCTCACTCTATAATCTCACCTATTTGGAGTCTTAGAAACTATATTGTTGTGTGTGTATGAAGATGTGTGTGGGGAGGCTCAGTGCATGTGTAGAGGCCGGGGATGTTTGTGGAGTTCTTTTAACACCTCTTATAGGTTTTGAAGTTCAAACTTAACTTACCTGGCTCAAGCTGCAAATACTTTTGCTCATGGTGCCATGTCCCTGGTTCATAGCCTGTCTTTTATATTTTAGAAGTTTTTAAATTTCCATTTCATTTTGTTCTGCTGAGTAATTTTAGTCTGCCTCCCAACACTCTTTGATCTTAGCTCACAAATAAGACAGATAAATAAGATCTATTGATGATACTAGCTCTCCAAACTGGAAGAAGATCTTTTTTTGGGTTCTATATTTAATTTTTAATAAATGACAAATCACTTGACTTCAGAAGGCAAGGGAATCATTTGCATATTCATCACAAAATAAATAACCTGCATTGCAGCCATAAGGTGTTGACTGCTGTCACTCAATTTGGAACTCATTGTAGAGTCTGCTTCTCAGTTCCCACATGCCCCATTCACACAGCCTTGGCTGCAGGACTGTGTCTATACAACCAGTTCTTCAGTTAAAAAAAAAAACATATCAAATAATTCTGCCAAGATAGGTCAGTATACCCTAACTCCATTTAAATTTTCATTTTTTTTATTTTTTAAACATCTGTCCATCAGTCAGTTCTGAGTATTTGGCATTTCATTTCTTCTTTTAAGAACAATTATGAATACTTCTTTTTCCTATTGAAATTACCTCTGACTTCATGGTTCACTGGAAACAGGAGACTGCACCAATGATAGGAATAAAGTAGCCATGCTCTCCCAGCTGGAAGACACAGCCAGAACACAAGCTTGCTTTACAGTGTGCCCATTTTCCCACTCCACAGCAAAGAATATTAGCAACAAAGAAGAATGTGGCCATTTCACATTCTTACGCTCTTAGTTCCCTCATGAGCAATGCAAAATGGAAGACCAAGGAGGCGATGGAGGGGCAGAAGAAACTGGAGCAGGTGCATGGGAGCTGGCCAGTGCTTTTCCTTTCCTTATGTTTAAATCTGTAAGTGAGAACCCCTTCCTCAGCCAGGACACACTTCTGTAAGCCACTGTTCTCCAAGCCATATGCTTTAGTTACTGGACTATGTGGCAAAGTTTAGTTTTGTATTTCAATCAAGTTGTCCCTTATAAAAAAATCTCAGGGTCCCTAAGAACTGTTATTTCAGGCAAACAGTATTTTGCTCAGAATAAATTGCAAATAGGTATTAAATAAGCTTGGTGAGATTAAATTCCCAAGTGTGTTAGGGCATATTTGTTTATAAATCACAGGTGTGGTTAGAGTCAAGTCCCCAGGTGGTTTTTAAAGAAAATAGGGTGCTGTTAAAGAAATGCATACAGGTGCGACTGGCTTTGAAAGACAGGGAAATTTACCACTAACTTCATTATGGCTCATGAAAATTGAGCTGTGTTCAGTCAGGAGAGTCACATAAATAGCTACAAGGGTTGTTTGGTGCAGAAAAGAAGATAGACTTCTATGTGCAGTTCAAAATTGGGAAGTCTGGTGAGAGTGCTCATGCCTGTAATCTGGAGAACCAGAAGTTATTATATGAGCCTAAGACCTTGCACACTCCTCCAAAAAATGTAACATGGAAGCACTTAAATATCCTTGAACAATAGATTGGATGGGTAAAATATTAAGTGGAAGGAAATAGTTTAAGCATCCACACAGTAATTTAAACCATTAACATTAATTTTCGCGATTCACAGTAGCTGTGTTAGAGGTTGAATTTTATGCCCAAATTTCATGTCGCTACCCTTGATGGTCCATTCCCTACTGGAAGGTTCTAGAATGTATGAAAGTAACTATGAATTGTCCCAATGATGTGGTACTGCTGTTTGGTTTTCAAAACTGGATTATAAAGAAAGATGTTTGAGTGGATTATTATTGTTAAATTCAGGCTTTGTCCAAATGAGTTCCCAATTAAGTGACAGCAGTCAACACCTTATGACTGTAATGCAGGTTATTTATTTTGTGATGAATATATATTCCATATATGGATACACACCTTTGCATACCTGTGTCTCAATTACCAAATGAATTGCTTTTATCTACTTGCCTGTTTTAGTGTGTTTGATTCTGTTTGTGAATTAATGAAGGGGCTGAAGAAATATTTTGCATAGGAATGATTTTTCTTGTTTTCACGATCCATCTTTAGGAATGTTGCTTTTTAGTAACACTTCTGTCAGATAATGAACAGAACCTGTGTAAGATTATAAATTTGCATTATTCATGTATATAGAGAATTATTATTACTAGATTTATTGACTTGTTCTATGTATGTAGTGTGTATGTGTGTGTGTGTGTGTGTGTGTGTGTATAAACATGATCATATTTAAGAGTTGAATCCTGGTGTAAGAGGTAAGGTAATTGCTGGCAATGACTCTGGAAGGGATTAATGCTGCTCTCACAGAATGGCTTGGCTCTCTCAAGAACAGATTTCTATGAAATGGTACCACCCATGTGCTTAGCTTCTTCTGCATGCAGATGGCTCTCTTGCTGCTGGTCTGTTATGTGACCCTGTAAAAGAAACTCTTACCAGAGGCTGGTAAGATGCAACTGCCCAACCTTGAACTTCTAGCTTTTAAAGCTATAAGATAACCCCTTTTAAAGATAAAACTTCCATCCTTGTGAGTTTTGATAGAGAAAATGACTACTGCACATGTAGACTGTACGTATTGCCGTCCACAGTGCAGTGTTCTAGACCTCCATCCCGGCAGCAGGGTTCTGATGACTGTCGTTTAATTTGTATTCATTACTGTGTGGGTTCGATGTGTCAGTATGAGTGAGGGTATACGAGGACAAAGTTTGGAAGGCATTCTCTCCTTCCACATGGTTTCTGGGTATTGAACTCAGGTCATCAGGTTTGAGCACATTACCCACTGAGCCAAGTCACTAACCTCCCCCAGGAAGAAGAAGAAGAAGAAGAAGAAGAAGAAGAAGAAGAAGAAGAAGAAGAAGAAGAAGAAGAAGAAGAAGAAGAGGAGGAGGAGGAGGAAGAAGAAGCTTTTATTTTAAGTTTCTCAAAACTTTTGGAGTGATGAACTAATGTGTCATCTCTTGTTTTAAAAATTCAGCAGGCTGGATTGAAGACTGCAGGTGTGGTTGCATAGATCAGTTGTGAGACATTCGGGAACCTCTGAATTCTTCATGTGTGTGCTAAACATCTAGCATGGCCATAAGTCCATGCTAGTATCTCCAGAAAAACAAAATTATCAATTTATCTGTGTGTTCGTATGTAAGTCTGTCTGCCTAGTATGAAGAGATATTTTGAGAGGAAATGGCTCATGGAATCTGACAGGTTTCAAGACTCACAAGATGGGTCAGCAAGCTAGACATGATGAAGTTGATGTACTGTAAGTAATTCTGGGCTCAGGAATTGCAAGTTCACACCCCAAGAAGATAAGTCTGAAGGCATGAAAAAGCAGGGAGAATTCTCTCTTACTCAGGGGAAGACCAGCCTACATATCGTTAAAGAATGCTGCAGCTAAATATAGGCATTCACCCACATCAGAGAAGGCATTCAGCACTCCCCAGTCTTAGAGACTAAATGTAAATGGTGTGCTTGTAGTCACACTTAGTGGTTGTACAATTCTGGTCTCTCCTCAGACCATAAAAATCTTTCGTCTTTACTAATATATGGACAAGCATGACCTGGTTAAGTTGGCATATTATATACTACATGTGCTGTCTGACTGATACCCAGAACAATGCTTTACACATACCAATGTGGAGTAATAGTCAAATTGACAGGATGGCAGTGAACTTAAGGAAGGATGTGTGGATGAATATGCAGGGCGGTATGCAGGAAAGGAGAGAGGGATGAATGGATGAAGGAATTGATGAATGGATGGACAGATAAACAGATGAATGAATAAATACATGTTTACCACAGAAGTTAAGAATCAGGAGTTTCCATGTTGTACATCTAGAAATAATTCTGACTTAGCTATTTCAACACCATCACTTTCACAGATGTCGGTTTACCATATGGTGTCATTTGATGCTTTTATACATGTGGACCACGCTAAAGGTTGTTTCTAATTTTGAATGTACTCAAAGATATTAAGAGATATGTAAACAATTTTTTTCTGAAGTTATACATTTTTACATTCTATTTTTTTCAGTTGGCATCACATGACTCATTGTCTTAAATTTCCATGCCATTTTTTCATATCGAGATATAATTATATATTAAATTTCATATTTATTTTATTTCACATTTAGTATTTCTCTTTTCACTAATAATTATGCTTTGCTTAGTTTTACCTTTATTGAACTTTCTTTGCATTGTTTTCTTGCCAATTACCTTTATTTTCATTGTGGAGAGAATAACTTTCCAGACTCTCATAGATATGAAAGTCTTTAATGATGTTCTATAATGGGCAAAACTGTATTAAGGAAGCTGACTGTGTTTTAAAACTGAAGAATATCTTTTATGTTTTGAAAATGAATTATGAATTATATAATGTGAGCCTATTTTCCTTTCTCTATCATCATCATAAATTCTTGATCTGTGTACATCTCTTCTTGTAAAAAATAAATACTATAAATATTTAGTGGACAAAGTTAATTCAAATAGCATAAAAACATTGTAAGATAATTCTAAAGATGTGGGTATTCTTTATATTATGATTGACAATAAATTTACTATAAATCATAATATAGTGTTTTATTATTGTTGTTACTATTATTTTAGCCCTTTTATAGATTTTCATAATGAAAAATGAGGTGATCAGTTTTACATAGCAAGTACTTTACCTAGTGGCCATCTCATTGGCTCTTGTTTAAAGATTTTTTTTTTTTTAGAGGTAACAGTTTTCTTTCTCAATTAAGTTACCAGACACTTTGTGTAGAAAATTACAATAATTGTATACTTTTAAAAAAAGACGCTCGATAGCTTTACTTCCAAATAGAAGATGAGTGAACAGATGAGTAGATAATGTTTGTAACAGGCTTTTGTTATCACTAGAGTTCCTAGATGGACTATGTCCATGCCGTTCTTCCATTGTGGACATTTCATATCTGTGTAGACTGGTTTTGTGAATGCATTTACTCTGTAGGATTTGTAACCCTAGAGTCACACTCATGACATTTTGGTGGTAGATGCTGGTTAATTATGGGCACATTTGTGTTGTTTGACATGCTTTCCCAACTATGTCCAACAAGTGCCAGTCTCCTATCTTGCTTTATTTCTTGGTTTGTAAACAATTATCCTTGTTGAGATGTATATCCTATCTCACTTAGCCTTTTTGTTGGAGGTTTTTGTTCGTTTTGTTTTAACTTTACTGTTTAAAATAGCCTTCAGATATACTACTAAGTAGTATTTCTAAGTACAAGAAGACAGCAATGTACTTTATAGAGAAAAGATAAATTATAGGTAAATTTTGTGTCTCCAGGAATTGTGGAGCTGGCTTGGCATGTGTTCAACGTTATGAGTCAACAATAAACATTAAACTCCATATTTTAAATAGAAATTCATAGGAAATGCTTATTAAAAATTGACAACAGATACAGTGACCAGAGGGTCACAGGACCTTTATACTCTCTAGTGTTTGTAAATCGAGTGCTTGAATCTTTAAATGATGGCAAGCCAGAATATCAAAAAACAAAATATCAAAAAACTTCAGTTTTGATCTCCTTCCAAAGCTAAGTTCCACTGTGCAGTTTTTACACTCTTTCCTTAATGGTACATTTTTAATATTTTCCTGTGTTGTTAAATCTTTAATCTCATTTTAATGTCTAATGTAGCAATGCAGCCTACAGATGTGCTATTAGTTTATCTAATAAAAGTCTTTATAGATCATTTACTAATCCTTCTTCCCAGCTCTTCCCTATCATAGGCAGCTCTGGAATAAACATCCTGTGGATTAATCTTTATCATATTCATGATTATTTATTTCCTTGGGACATAAATCTTGCCAATGAAATTTTTTTGGAGCATACTGTTTGCAAGAGCAAACTGTGGCTGTTTCTAAATTTTTCTGAGTTTTCTGTTAAGGACAAAGAAATGATCAAACGACTCCATTTTATCAACTTTTTATAGGAATATGAAATGCTGTAAAAAGTTATTTTAGCTCTTATTTCACTGGTTTCCATGATGAATTTGTTCTAATATATTTATGTCTTGTAAATGAGGAGAAAATTGGAGATGAGATATGGGACCTGGAGACACTGCTGGGCATGCTTGTCCAGCTCCCTCTTCTTGAAAACTAAGGTTTTGGACTGCTTTGACTATTTAGTTGCATGATCCGGTGACCAGTGTCACCTTGGTTACATAGAAAGACCATGTCCTGCCTTAGCTGCATCACATCCTACCCCACTCCTTACAAAAGAAAAAAGCCTATGTAATCTCTTTGGAGCATGTCAGCCATCAATATATAGAAGTCAGACTGCTCATGGTCACTCCATCCACTCACCATGATCTTTTATTTATTTATTTATTTATTTATTTATTTATTTTGGTTTTTCGAGACAGGGTTTCTCTGTGTAGCCCTAGCTTACCTGGAACTCACTCTGTAGTCCGGGCTGGCCTCAAACTCAGAAATCCGCCTGCCTCTGCCTCCCAAGTGCTGGGATTAAAGGTGTGCGCCACCACGCCCGGCGATCTTTTATTTTTAATTGGATATTTTCTTTACTTACACTTCAAATGTTATCCCCTTTCCCAGTCCCCCCACCACCACCTGGAACCCCCTTATCCCATCCTCCCTCCCCCTGCTTCTATGAGAGTGTTTATCCACCCATCCACACACTCCACCTCCTGCCCTCAATTCCCCTACACTGGGGCATCTATTGAGCCTTCATAGAACCAAGGACCTTTCCTCCCATTGAAGACAAGGCCATCCTCTGCTACATATGCAGCTGGAGCCATTTGTACTCCTTGGTTGATGGCTTAGTCCCTGGGAGCTCTGGGGGCGTCTGGTTGGTTGATACTGTTGTTCTTCCTATGGGATTGCAAACCCCTTTAACTCCTTCAGTCCTTTCAAGTTCTGTTTAAGATGACTAAACTCAAGAAATAAAAGTAAGCATGAATCTTAGGCACAGCAGCAGAAGTGAAGAACGTACTATATCTTTCTTTCCATCCAATAGTCAGACCAGGCATATCTGTACCCATTGATGTGGAGACTCCTGCCAAATGCCCCAGGGGCACTCTAAGCAGAATGCACTGGAAGGGCAGAGGTTGGAGAAGATAGTAGTCACCGCTGAGAATGGACTGAGCAGTGCTCTGCATTAGACATTGAAAGATGACTTGAAAATTATCACTGGGAAAGTTATCTAATGCTTGCAGATTTGCATACTTCTACGTTGGCAGGTTTGTCATTTATCATGAAATTTTTTTCTCAAGAAGGGAGCATGTCTAGCATGCCATTATTTTAAGCCTGCTGCAAAAAGTAAATGTTGATCTTTGCTATGTAATTCTTATTTATGAAGTATATGTGATAGTTCATAGCTTTTACATATTCTCATAGCAGTGTTTCGATTTGCTTTTCATTTCCTTTGTGGTCATCAAACATGGAGTATATAATGCTTGATCATGCTGATACATTCTGATTAGTCATTTTTCCGTAATGTGATCTTTTTTACATTTGCTCCAACTTCGTTGGCTGGGTGTGAGATGTATTTGTGTATTGGGATGTCTGTGTGTAATGTTGGGCGTCTTCTCTTGCTCTCCAGCTTCCTTACTGGGACAGGGCCTCCCACTGCACTCGGAGCTTACTAATTTACTTAGGTGACCAGCCAGTGAGTTCTGGGATTCTGCTGTGTCTGCTACTGCCCCCCAACCCTCCACCCTGCCCCTTCACTGGGCTTCAGATGGTACCCTCATACCCAGCTTTCACATTCGTACTGGAGATTCGAACTCAGGGTTTGTGCTTGTGCAGTGTGCCAACTGAGCCATCTCCCCAGCCTCTATGTATCTTAATTAATAGCACCAAATGAATAAGTTGGTGCTCATATCATTTTTTATTTCTTGTGGTTCTTTTTTGTTATTACCGTTTCATTTGGGGAGAACATTCCTCAAGAGCAAAGTCACATAAAACTTCTTCATAGCTTTTGTTGCATATTTGGATATTCCTTTTCAAATGAGTTTTGCTAATTGACAGTATGACAATCTCATTTTATGTTATACATAGTATTAAAGCCCTACCTTTAGAACAGACATAAAATTTCACCTTAATTTTTCAAACTTTTTGTTTGTTAACAAGGATCATTTTTCTGCTAATATTTATTACAGGAATTTTATAAAATTTTTCTGTGCATTTTAACCAAAATTCTTTCCATTAGGCATCTTTTTTTCCTGACTTTAGGTCATTCCACTCTTTATGGAGTCACTCCAATTTAAATATTTTTGTGCAAGTACAATTTAAAGTCGGTGATATCTGCCTTTATATGTCCAGTGCTGTGGAGGGAATTCGGTTCATGTTACTCGGTTCTTACTTGGCACCACACATTTCATGGAAGAAAAAAAAATGTAGGAACCACCCTCACAATAACCTAGAAAAGAAGTAGGGTAGCATAAAATATACAATTCCCACATAGTTCATTTTGTGATTCTGGAACACAGCCAGTGTCTCTCCCAGTAACGACCCTATTCCTATGTGGTTCCCTTCTTCAGTCTTGGTGTTGGCAGTACACATTCCCCCACATACTGTCCATTGTGAAACTCTGTCCAAGTACCTTGTCATTGATTCTCTTGTATGCATTGTTCCTCTTCTAAACTCCTCCTGATGAGCAGACACTTAGAGTCAAAGCCTTTGTTTCTTCATTCATCATGCTTAATGTACAGAGATATACTGTGGCCTTCCTTGTCTACACAGGTTATAAAGAGGACATTTAACAGATGTCTGACTTTCCTATAGCCTCCTTGGCAGGGAGTATTTTTAAATTATTTTATTAGATATTTTCTTCATTTACATTTCAAATGCTATCCAGAATGTCCCCTATAACCTCCCCCACCCTGCTCCCCTACCCACCCACTCCCACTTCTTGGCCCTGGCATTCCCCTCTATGGGGCATATAAAGTTTGCAAGACCAAGGGGCCTCTCTTCCCAATGATGGCTGAATATGCTACCTTCTGCTACATATGCAGCAAGAGACAAGAGCACTGGGGGTACTGGTTAGTTCATATTGTTGTTCCACCTATAGGGTTGCAGACCCCTTCAGCTCCTTGGGTACTTTCTCTAGCTCCTCCATTGGGGGCCCTGTGTTCCATCCAATAGCTGACTGTGNGCATCCACTTCTGTGTTTGCCAGGCACTGGCATAGCCTCACAAGAGGCCGCTATATCAGAAAGATTCTGCTGAAGGAACCCTGATATAGCAGGGAGTATTTTAAAGTTGAAAAGGTCCTGGTTTCTAAGGTCTGGCCAGGGAGGAAAAACTTGAGTCACTATATAATTGACAGAGTGTGAAATCTTATTTCAGAGTGTAGAATGGACTTTGAGCACCACAGATTATGAGGTGAGACTCTGTACTAAGGCAGAAATGACACTGTAACTACTGGAACATACAACATAACATGTTATTTTCCCAAACTTTATAGATTTGTAACTAAAACAACCTGGGCAGCTCTTATCCCCTCCCCTCATTTACTTCAAATGTTAAGTCATGGAAATTTATTATCTAGAGTGGGCAGAAACTTAGCAAGCAGCTTATTCAAACCTACTCTTAAAGCATTTATTTATTTATTTATTTATTTATTTTACATGCATATGTATCTACTAGTATTTATGAATGAGAACATGTGTGCCTGCAAGCAGCTTGTTCAAACCTACTCTTAAAGTATTTATTTATTTATTTATTTATTTATTTATTTATTTTACATGCATATGTATCTACTAGTATTTATGAATGAGAACATGTGTGCCTGTGCCGGGAGATGCCTGGAGAGGGCATCAATTACCCATAGCAGGACTTTCAGTTGGTTTTAAGACGCCTAAAGTGGGTGCTGGGAACTGAACCTTGGTCCTGTAGAAGCAAATTGAGGCCTTTCCCTTTTATAGTTAAGGAAATGAGCTCTAAAAGAATTATAGCTTCCCTAACCGGATAGGAGATTGTTCAGAGTTTCAGAATCATGGAAGGCTCTACTGCCTTATAAGCATAGAGAATATTCCGTGTACTACATCATCCTTTAGCCAATGAGTTTTTAATCAGATCCAGGAGCCATTTTGACTCCTGCATATGGGGGCCATCTCTAGTTGAACTGCTGCTAACTGCATCTCACTTCTCCTTCTTTCTGTAAAACTTCTAAAAATTCCCCTCCCCCCCTCAAGGAACTCAGTGATGAGGCTTTTTAGATGTCTATATTTTTCTTTTTTTAGAACTTGAAATTAAAGCTGACTTTTGGGATTCGTGGTGGTTGCACTTGTGAAAGCAGCATGCACATATTTGTATTAAGTTCTGTGTTTTAGTCTACGCCTTAGCATGAACGTAGGAAAGAAGTGCATGAGGTACAGGGAGCTGAGAGCCCAAAGTGAACCTGGCAGGCAGCAACACAAATTTTCAGTTGCATCTGAATCTCATATCCAAGTTATTTTTATTATCATTCTTGGAAACAATTCAAGTGTTTAGGTTTCTTTTTGCTTTGCTTAGACTTGAAAAGATATCTGTCTCTGTCACCTCGGACAGAGCTGGCACGGTGGCCGCCCTATGGAGTTAGAATGGTAGAAAGGACAGAAGGGACTGTTGAACTCTCTATCCCAAGATCACTAAATTTGAAAATCATGGATCAGGACTGTGACACAACTTTTTATTATTTGAGAACACTTTTTGTTAAGACAGGCTGGGAAGCCAAAGACCACTTAGCATCTTCTGGCTGACTTAAAAGGAAAAAAAAAACTGAGTCGGAAGTTTTAATTTTGCAGTACCTCGTAGGGCCTTTTCCCAACTCCCTGAAATGCCAACCTTCTGGATGTTTGTATATATGAACAAACACTCACACACTCAAATACTGGGAAGATGTACGGTATCATTACTTGTATTTCCAAATATAGTTGGACAAAAACACTAAAAGAAGCACTGCTTAGACTTGGTGAATAACTTTGGGAAGGTGCAATTAATTTTTTGTCTGCAAAAAAGTAAAAAATTAAGATTGTAATAATAATATATATATATATATATACACATATATATGTATATATGTATATATATATATATATATATATATATATATATATATATATATATAAACCAATGGTGTTAGTACACTAATATATTAAGCGTCAGTAACTTGAAGAAAGATAATTCTTTTGGGTCATGATCCCTTTTAACAGGTCTTTCAGAGTTACAGAAATAACAGTTCAGTGTTGCCCTTACCTGTGATTTCTCAAAGAGTGTGAAAAAACATCCCAGTTCATTGGTTGTCTTTCGGGAATTATCTTTACCATTGATGGCTTAGGATCGAACAGCAGTGGCTCATTCTGTCTGATTTGGTAAGAACATAATTTCTTCTTAGTGAACCTCGCTCATACGTATAGAAAGTAAAGATTGGAAGCAGAGATTTCTGTTATTCCATTTTAACTTCATTCGTTCCGTGAACCATAACAAAAATGTTTCACCCCTTAATTGCATATTTCCTTTCTTGCTATGATTTCTTTGAGATTTTTGTGTTTTATAGAATAATACTGTGGTTTTTAGATTTATTTTTTTTACTGTCTACACTTTTCTGAGTCTTTTAAATTTTGGATACTTCTCATGCATTTTTTTTTTTTTAGTTTTTCTGTTTCTTTTCTAATCAATATTTCTACTTTCAGATTTGTGGAGAAAAGTTTGTTGAGGGAATTTTAAAGATTGAATACACTTTAATATTTTCCCTGAGGTGACGATTTAAGTTTATGGGATATTCTGTTTCTCTGACTTGTTTCGCTTTGTAAGAAAGAAATTCAGAGTTATTGGTGAAAGCAGTCATTCTTTCAGTGATGATAGCTCAGGTTAACCAGTGCCTGTCAGAGGATAGCTCAGGTTAGTCAGTACCGGTCAGAGGATAGCTCAGGTTAGTCAGTACCTGACAGAGGATAGCTCAGGTTAGTCAGTGCCTGTCAGAGGATAGCTCAGGTTAGTCAGTGCCTGTCAGAGGATAGCTCAGGTTAATCAGTGCCTGTCAGAGG
>NC_034604.1:12792147-12847125 GCF_900095145.1 Mus pahari | reverse complement strand
CAGTGCCTGTCAGAGGATAGCTCAGGTTAGTCAGTGCCTGCCAGAGCTTGTTAGTTTAGGACCCAGGCCAGTGTTTTCCCTGACCTAATGAAGTCTTTCTTCCTTGGACTCAAAGATGAAAAATCAGGCTAAAGGTTAAATGTTAGTGTGCAGAAGTTGGACCCCCAGCCGTTCAGAGCCAAGGATGCTGAGATACCAACCTGCACAAGCACAGAAGTGGACTGGATTTGGAGATAGGGTCTTCACTCGGTTTTAGGGGCAGCATCAGGTTGGGCCCTAAGCCAGTGACTGAAACCTTCATAGAAAAAACAGGAGGAAACAGAATCCCTTAAAGTAAAGCCATATGAAAATACATGGAGAGGGTGACCATCTTCAAACTAAAGAGAGCAGTATCAAAAGAGACCACCAACCCTCCAGTTTAATATGCTCACCTCAGACTTCCGGGCTCCGTGGATGTCAGAGAATCCATTTCTGTTGCTAAACTCCCCAGCCCATTGGAACTTGGTTATGGTAACATGGATAGGCTAGCACAGAAGGAGCTCGTTAGTCATTGAATGGATAAATTAATGGAAACCTGTCCATTTATGTTTGGACACTGACATTTTATAAATAGTATTTTTAAATTTTAATATTAAATCACATTTTTTCCTCAACATCCTTTCCAGTATGACACCTAGGAAGGTATCCTAAAGCCATTAGTATTTCCATGTTTTTGTTGTTGTTGTTGTTTTTTTTTTTTGTTTTTTGTTTTTTGTTTTTTTAGATCAGTGCGTTGTCTTTCTTTTCTTTACCCCGTGAGGCCTCCATGGAATCTGTATGTTGAAATATGGCTTTAGCTAATCATTAAGCCAAACCAGGTCATCCTTTCAAAGTTGTCTTTATCATAAGTGGCAAGTGAGAGGCATGTAGGCTGTTTGTTTTGCCATGGTGTGTGTGTGTATGTGTGTGTGTGTGTGTGTGTGTGTGTGTGTGCGTGTGTGTGTATGTCATATGGAAAGAATTGAGAAATGTTTTCCAGACAGAACAAAGGACCAAGTATGATAGGAGCTGAACTAAAAGAAACCAAGCTGAGCTAGTCACAGAGCTTGTGGGAAGTGCTTATGTCCAGGGAAGAGGAGTGAAGGGGGAGTGGATTAGGGAAGAGGCTGTTACATTTTTTCTTTTGAGGATGGGTTGGGGGCTGGGGATAACTTAGAGAGTTGTGGGAAGCCACTGCTCTCAGTTTCCTTTCCTCTTCCTAGTGTTGATGTCTACTAGAAAGACAAAACAAAACAGAAAATAAAAACAATTTGCAGTCATGTAGGAATAGAAACCAGAGCTCTGAAGCATACTGCTATTGGCTTTGTATCAGAGTATATCTAGACATTTTTTTTCCATCTTGACACGTTTGTCCTAGAAGCTATGTGACCTTTACCCTATGCAATTAAATGTAAACTCAACACAAACTATCCAGAAGGCTAGCATACTGGATATTGGGTTGTAAATATATTTTCAGTCCTCTTATGATACACTGAAAATTGGACAAAGTAATTAAAGGTTTCATCTCTATTACTAGATTGAGAGGGAACAAAACCCATTCTATTTCATTCCCAAACCAGAAAGATACATGTTATAGTTTTTATATATTATGGAGGCTTATAATCAGTGCTGTACTGTACAATAATAGAAAATCTGTCTCTTGTTCTGAAGTTGTCTTAGCTTCTTCTGAATTCTTATTGTGGAGTTGGCAGGGAATGTGCATACACAGCCTGGAATGCAGCATAAGGCGACCTGGGAGAAGAACATGAATATCATTTGTGGCTTTGAAGCTGAGGAGTCATGTTTTGTAGGAAGAAGATTATGGGAGGCACCAGTGCAGATGTATGTGGGCACCACCTCAGGGGAAACTCTGGTCCTTTATTGTCCCCCTAGACCAGTAGTTCTCGATCTGTGGGTCGTAACCCCTTTGGAGGATCAACCCACACTTTTACATGGGTCACCTAAAACCATCAGAAGACTCAGATATTTATATGGCAGCAGCAAAAATACAGTTATGAAGTAGCAAGGGAAATAATTTTATGGTTGGAGGTCACCAGTACATGAGGAACTGTATTCAAGGGTCACAGTAAGTTTGAGAGTAAGGTCACAGTAAGGTTGAGAGCCACTGACTCAGAGAATACTACTTGGCTGTATTCAGCCTTTGTATATATGTCACGGATGACATTGTGGAGATGGATGGAAGTTTTTGTTTTTCCTTTAAGAGGTCTCAGAATCATCGTCCAGTGCACAGATCTCTCTGCTTATCACTGCCCCCATGTGTCTTGCTGTTTTTATTTTTAATTAATGTAGTTGTTATTGAGGCTGATATAATGCACATGCATCCAAAAGCATATTAAATTCAAAACAGTTATTTCTGTTTGTAGTGTCCTAGTACATAGTACTAATAAACACATAATAAATATTAACAAAATGTGGGGGACCTTTATACTTCTGTGACTTTTTGGTTTGTTTATACAAAATCAGTGCTTGAATTCAGTGGAAAGTCCAGCCTGACTCGCTGATCTACAAGAGCCTAACAAACTAGGTACTCAACAGTGTGCTGAGCTGTCCTCACTATGCTGCGACTTCTCACATTGTTACCTCAGAGTTTGCTTAAGAGGACAGAAACAAGGCTTTAATAAAAGTCTTGTTTGTGACAAATGCTGAAGGTTATCTGGCAGCTGACTTGGATCTGAAATGTAGAGTTTCAGCTTCACCAGGAATTTTGTCACATCTTACCCAGTCCTGACTGCCACCAGACTGACTCATGTGATTGTTAAAGGTGCTGAATGCCTACTATACGTGCTCAATGTCTGCCTTGGAAGAGGCAATGGCAAGAGCATTAACTATAAATTTAGCTAATTTTGTTGTTGTTGTTGTTGTTGTTGAGAAGCTCAAAGAAAACATGCTAAATATGACCAATTAGGTAAGCAACAGTTTGATATTAACCAGAAGTTGATGGCGGTGGGTTACTGAGAGCAGTGTCCTTAGGAGATTGTTCTTTGCCCTAGTCCCCCCCCCCCCTTTTTTTTTTTTCCTACAGAGCTGTGCCTTCCTCTCTGAAAGATATACTGACTGGCCAGGCCTTGCCTGTCATGATGGACTGAAACCATGCATTTAAATTTTCTTGTGTTCAAGTCATGTGCCTACAGCTCTTCCACGTTGTCTATGCGTCTCCTGTGAGCTCTTGGTTCTTGGGAGTCCTCTATAGTGACAGCTGTAGTAGGCACCTTCTTAGTTCAGGTTCTCTGGAGTGGCTCTGCTTCTGTGACACACCCTTACCTGGGCTCCTGGAATGCCTACAACATCCCATGAAATCTAGGTAGAGGGAGAAACTGAGTCTGCACAGCCCTTGAATTCTGCATATCTGTAGAAATAGCAGCATGGGCCTATTGCCAGTGATGCGCAGCTTCTGCTTCCGAGTGGGTCAAGCTGCCCTTGGATTGATGCCAGGACAGGGCTCTGAGGGAGAGTGGCCAGAATTTGGAAGCAGAGAAACAGAGCAGAGGCTCTCTGGACTGATTCTTCCCCATCCTCCAGCTCTTAACACTCCTTCTCTCTCCTGTGCTATGTTTCCTGAGCCTTGGAGGATGTAAATTACACATTTATACATGCATGCATCCACTTATCTATTTTTTAAGTGGTGACAATATTACTGTGTTCTCCATGGATATCCAGAAGGACCATTGTGTCTCTGCCTCCCTTACTTAGGCATCCTAAAGTCTCACCCAAACAATGTCAACTGCTGGTGCCCTAACCTGCCTCTGCTCAGAGCAGATCAGGTCAGCTTTATGACCAAGCTCTCTTGAAACACGGGTAGTTTGAGGTGCCAGGAAAGGGGCTGCTTTACTTCTACTGTGATCTCTGCTTTTCTCTTTTCTTATATGTGAGGGTTGGGTACAGTTGAGATAGGGTCCTCTTCTGTAGCCCTGACTGACCTGGCACTCAATATTCAGTCCAGGATATTCTAGGACTTGTGATGGTCCTCTTGGCTTAGCTCATTTGAGTATTGGGATAACCCATCTCTAATCCTATCCCACGTTTTCTTTTCTATTCTTAGTATTCAGTTAGGTGGAGGAACGGATGAACGAAACTAGCTGTCCCCTCTTTCCTGTGATTTATTTTTGTAGCTATTTTACAGGGATTATTTTGTAATTATCCTTGAGTACGAACCTAGATGTTAGTCTTTTCCGACCTCTGACTGCATTTGAATGTCAGTGTGGTTTCCACTTGACAGGACCTGCTTCCCCTCACTTTACACTTGTACCCTTTACTCTCATGGCTATCTTCTGCTATGTGCAGACTGGCCTCCATTAGAAACACTTGACATGCTCTGAATATAGCTGCCACAGAAAGTGTCCCAGGCCTGTAGGAGCCTTTTCACACCCTGTAGGAGCTGTGGAAGCTAAACAGCCGTATTCCCTGTCCACTTCTTTGTAAGCTATAGGTTTGTCTTATACCCCAGGTCACTCACCTTCCCCCACTTTGCTAAGAATCTGCCTGGCTTCAGGTGCATGCGGCTGAAAGGCTGCACTGTGAGGACCAGGAGCTGTGCATCCCCTGTGCTCCAGATTAGAAAATCTATTAGTATCCTGTACAAGTCCACAGGACTTCCAGGTCAGCTTGCATGTAAACAATTGCATTTGAATAAAATGAATTTGCCTGCTCAGGGATTTTTATGTCTATTTTCTTTCTTACATCTATTTTTCTTTCCTAAAGATTTTCAGTCTCTTAAGAGCGAAAACAGTAGTTTCAAATTGCTCATAATAGCTTTAGTTAATGTACTCACAATGCAGTTGGTTGATTATGCATATTAATATATTCCTCCTCCCCTTCCTTCCAGCCAAGGAGGAAGTTACACTTCACTGTGATGTGAAGCATGTGGTAGTCACCTGTTACTTTAACCTGTTTGTGTTGATTTAATGTCATAAATGAGTTGCTTCTCATCCATTTAGTCTAATTAATATTTAATTTTCCCTGGCTTACTGTCTGGTTTAATATACCTGGTTAGTAACAGGTCATCTTTCCATTTGAAAACTAAAGTATATCTGTGGCGGAAGCTGTACTCTTCAGGTTTTAGAGGAAGCTGCACTCTTCAGTTTTATGCTCTTGAAAGAGAAAGTTCGAACACACAGACTACAAGACAAATTCAATCCCAGAGTGTGTCTGCTCGTACTGCAAAACATAGCAATAATTTTCCTGTTCTGGGTCTAACTTGGTAAAATTTTGGTCAGCATTGGGTTTTCTTTCTTTTCTTCTTCTTCTTCTTCTTCTTCTTCTTCTTCTTCTTCTTCTTCTTCTTCTTCTTCTTCTTCTTCTTTTGTTTTTTTTTTTTTGGTTGTTTTTGTTTTGAGTGAGTAAGCCTATAGAAATTAGATTGTGGTGACTGTATCATTTTGTAAAACATGATGTTAACTGCATGGTCGTACCACACTTTTTTTCTTTATGATTTTTATTTTGTTTAAATAGAAGTGCTTTATCAAAAGAACACAGGTGGTTTTCAGGGGCATGTAAAGAAGATGATTTGTTTTTCCTTCTAACGCAATGTAATGAAAAGCTGGGATGAAAATCATCCCAAGAGGAAACCCCATGTGGCTCGCCAGTGTTTGCAGGAGGGCACAATTCCAGGGAGCCAGACACAGTGGACTGTTAGTGTTGGCATGTGACCTGTATAGAGGTCATTTTAAAACGCTGTGGCATGTGAGAGAGCCAGAAGATGCCTTTAGTCCCCCAGTAAATGGGAACATGTGCCTTAGCTTTTGTTCTGTTAACCTGCTGATGTGAAGTTCTTACATCTCCATGTTCCCATGATAGGGAAATCTCTGATCTCATCTTTACCTATTTCTTCATACAGATACACAGCCCTCTGTGTGATCAAACTCCTTTTTCCTTTTCTGTCTCTTCTGTCCTTTATAAGAAAATCGATCTCAGAAAAAATGTGATCCAATTCATCAACACTTCAAGTCTGTGATAGCGGCATAGAAAAGAGGCACTGGCCAGCGTGACTGCTCTAGGACTTGTTCTTAGCTGAAAATATTAAACTGTCTGCTTGCTGTTAAATCACTCCTCAGCATAACTGGCTAAAGAATTTCACAATGTGGATAACCTCCAGCCCTCTGACTGTATGCAAAGCAGGGGGCCTGAATGAGAGCATTGTGTTCTAAAACCTTAGGCTGGAGCAAGACTCAAAAGCCCGATCTCTCTGGTTATTTTGGACATTCAAATGCTGTCTAAGAGAAAAGAACTCATTATGACTCAGTTCCGTTAATTAGAAGTAAATTACCATCTTTTGTCCAATACAAAAGAAGGTGCAGGGAACTCTGTGAGACCAGAGGATCCAGAAATTCTAATGAGATGAGAACATAGGCTGGGAACGGGGTGAACACAAGAAGCCATTCAAGGAGGGAGGCCTCCCTGGTCTGGCCTGGCCATGAGCAAAAGGCAAAACCATACATTTGGAGTTGTCTAGCTTTGTCTGCTATTTAGAGCTATGGCCAGTGTCTCCCAGATATCAGAGGGACCGGATTTTGACAGGGTGTGAGGCTATGCGGGGCAAACATCTCATTTGTTACTGATTATTTTGTTGTATATACAATCTTTCTCAGTGACATTGGCAAGGCCTCCGACATAACTGAAGGATGAGGAAGTGAACTTTTATTTTATTTTTTATTTTTTTTACAATGAAAGCAAATCAGGCAAGTTTGTAATGTAGAGAACTAAACAAATATAGTGGAACCACTTCAGTGTTGCGTTGCATTGAATTCCAACACCAGGGCTTGGAGAGTGTACAGTGTCTCTGGAACTGAGACTCTGCCTCACAAGGACAAGAAAACGTTAACCCCGTTAATGTCTCCTCTGGAATTATATAAACACATTTTCCTAACGGTGTCAACGTCTCAGTCACAAACTAAGTTCTTCCAGAGTACAGGTGTAACACCCTTTGTTCCTGCTAAAACTGGAGTTCTCCTTTATATAGGCAAATGTTAATGTGGTCTCACAGCTGCTATATTCTGGTCATAAAATGTCGTTGGTTTTTAAAGCATGCTTACAATTCATTGGTTAGTATGAGTCCTAACAGGTGATATTTTCAATCTGTTTTTTTTTTTTAAGAAGCTGGGTGTGTGTTAAACCCAAATATATTAAACATTACACCATGTCTCTATAGGATCTAAGAGTTTATTTCCTGAAATATTACAGTTATTGTGTAACAGGTAATAAATCAGCACATTCGTTCATCATGTTATAAACTCTTAAACATAGGAATACAAAGATACTATGACTTCTGTGGTAGGGAGAGGTTGATGTTAGTTTTAGATATAAGGTCTCATGCATCCCAGGCTAGCCTCAAACACACTAGGTAGCTGAGGATGACCTTGTACTTCTGATTGTCCTGCATCTACCTCCCAAGAATAATGAGATTTCCAAAGAGTGCCACCATGTCCATGGTATATGGTACTAGTAATTGCATCCAAGGATGCTTGCATGCTAGTTGTGTTCTCTACCAGTTTCGTGTAGATTAGATAGTATAAGAAGAGTGGACTGGATAGTATGGGACAAGACTGAGAAGAACTTTAAAGGTTTCCATCAGAAGTTTAACTGTGAGATGTCCACAAGTCTGAGAGCATCAGTCAGCAACCTGACTTGTTCATTTATCAGTAGATATATGAACATAATTTCCTAGGCTAGAAGGCTCTGGCCTAGAAGTCATCAAGAAACTATTTGAGCCTACTGTGTAGTTCTGAATGAGATCATACAAAATAAGGAGCAAGAATCCTGATGTAGGAATAATATCCAAGATTTAAGACTTGAGGAACAACAGATAAGTTGTCCTCATCCTGACTGAGGAGACTTCCATTAGAAACAAAGAGTCAGAACCAAAAGCAGTTTGTCCAAAAGCAAAGTTATGGGACCCAGTCATAATGGGTGGATACATGACAAAATGTTCCCCACCTAAGGCTTAGGGAGCACTCCTGAAGAGGGAGCAGAAAGATTGTAAGAGCCAGAGAATCGGGGAGTTTTGTGTGAGATTGTGTCTCTTAGTGATGTCACCATCATTCCTGCCTAAACGTATGCTAGGCAAGGATAACAGCAATATACATGCTAAAGTGGACAGAGGAAAGCCCACAAGACCTACACAGTGGACTACAAGCAACTTAGGAATGCAATAAACAAACAAACAAACAAACAAAAAAAGAGAGTCTCCCCAGGGATGTGCACACAAATTGGTTATCCAGTTCAAATGGTTAGCCCTGAAGTAACATTATACTAGTAACAACAATTGACTAAAAATAGAGTCCATGCATTTATGAAACAGAGAAACAATGTGGGAAGGTTTGGAAGGAGAAAAGGGAAACAGGAAAAAGTGTACTTGTAATCATTAAAAAAAGTTAAAAAATCATTTAAAAAAATTAGGAGCAGGTAGACAGTTTGGAACGCCAGATTTCAAAAAGAAGAGGAGAAAAGGGATGCCAGTAGAGATAAAGAGGAAAGTATAACTAGAGACCCAGAGAAGAGAGGCCAACTACCGAATTGTCCAGAGTTGACTGTAAGGGTATCCAGCCCAAGGAATGCCTCAAAACTCACAGCACCCAGCAGACCTACACGGGAGATTTACTGTGTGGTGGGGTGAGGGAAAGACTGCCTGGGGTGGGGGTCGACACAGGCTGTGGTGGTGCAGGCTTCGTTGGGGAGTATGTAGCTGGTACACAAGGTGAGGGGAAACAGGCCACACTGGCCTGAAGTGATTAAGATGATTGGAGAAAAGGTGGGAAGCGCCTGATTCTGGAATGTGGGGGTTCTTGGTTGATTAACACTGAGTTCTGTGGTGGGGAGCTATGAAGAATAAGAGGAGGAAGAAGAAGCAGGGGCCAGACTTTGTTTCTAAATGCAACTAGAGTGAAGGGCATCCTGGGGAGACTGTTTCCCCATGACAGTAAGAAAAGCTTCCTCCAGCACAGTGCTAGAGTTGGAGGTTACTGGATATGGATACCCCTACAAGAAATGAGGACTGAATTTTGACCTTGGCTGCTAGCTTTTGTCCTCCCAGGAGAATTAAGAAATGAAGTCACTTGTGTATTAGGCCAGAGTCAGCAGTTCCATTGAGGAAAGTGGCGAAAGTGACAAGGACCAACAATTTCTTGGGTTCTGCTTGTGCAACTAGAGCTGAAGGCTCTCAGGAGGAAGTGCAGAGTGCTGAGGTTTTCCCCAAAGCATCAGCTTTCTGCATCTCAGTGACAAGTGGTCACTAGCTATGCTGATCTTAGCTTGGGAGTTCATCTGAGTGAACAGGGTTAAAGCACAGAACAGAATGGAAACAGTGCTTTAGCTGGCCAGTGTACCAATAAAAGTGCACTGGTTAATAGATAAATAGCATGGGCTATTCACTCTCCAGTGTGGTGTGAGTGAGCGTGTGCGTGTGTGTGTGTGGGGGGGTACATACATGTGTAGCTTTCAGGGACTTCATCCTGATAGGGCCTGAAGAATGTGTAAAGATGCATTCCACTTCTGCATCTCAGATGCTGACAAAGCATGCAGCTCTTGAAATGTTGACAGTGCTGCCTACTTCTATCATTTTCCAACCCAGTGTTCTTGTAGAAACTAAATAGCAAAAGAGCCAAACGCATTGCATCCCACCCTTCCTGTGCTGCCCCTTCATTGTGTTAGACCTTGAATTCTATAGGCTCAGCCACTCTCATTTTTAACTCCAGTGTTGCCTGCTCTTTCTTACACAACATAAATTTGGTATGTACTGCCTTTGAGTGATGCTTACACAAGTTCAGAAGCTAATAGACACACAGAGTTAATTACATAGGATTTGTGGATTTTAGCTACTGATCCTGAGTCCTGTTTTATTGGTATTTGGTTATTCAGATTTGTCAGACAAAAGTCACCATGGCTGATTTACTCCCTGGTGACCTGGGCAGGCGTCAAGAGTGTGAGTGAAGCGGAGCGTGGCTTTCTGTCCTCAGCAAAACTGCTCTCTGCTGAGCTCAGCAAGGCAGAGGCAGAACTCATGCCAACAGTTCCTGAGAACCATGTAAATGTGAGGGGCTGCTCCGAGTCTCAGGAGAGAAAATGGTCCTCCAGTACTGACTTAGTGCTGCCGCTAACTCTGACTGTAGGACGCTACCAGCTTCCAAACTCCTCATCAAGCCTGCTTTAATTCATTTGCTTGCAGTATGTGTGTTTATATTTCAACAACCAAGACAACTTTAATAGTTATCATTCTTTCTGTAGTGACACACCGTATTCAAATCAAATCAGCAAAGGAAAGGGTGTGGACTTGGCATCACCTTCCAATGGGGAATACCTGAGTGCTTGTCTTTGTTCAACATTTGTGACTTTGGGCAAATGTCTTTTAAGTTCTGAGTTTCCCCAAGCTGTAAAATGATCATGGCACCCCTTTCTAGCACTGACTAAGCTGTGCATTTTCAGCTTGTGTGTGGAGTAACCCTAGTGTTTCTTGCTGTTCTAGATCAAGCTGAGCAGCCTCCATCTTTCCTGTTATCAGCTGTAGATCACATCGAAGGGCTCCTTTGCTTCCTGGCCTTTTATTTGCCCAGTGACTTTGTCTTTTCATTAGTACCTCCAGCATGGGGTAGGCTGGGACAATAAAACCTGAAGTTGAGGCCTGACACTACAGCCACCAAGGTCCTGATGCTGGAAATGAGTTTCTTGGGGGGTGTTATCTTTAGTTACTTAATTATACTATCCAAGTCTCCAGTAGCTAATTGAGGAACGGGCTCTGCAAACAGATCAACAGCAACACATGTGTTTCACTGGGTCTTTTCCCCTAGGAAGTCCATGGGCAGAAAATTTAATATCAGCATTCTTTTCTGCTATATCGGCATGCATTCCGTTTTTGCTTCTAGACTGCACACAGCTATTTTTAGATGCTATTAGATTAGTTTACTGTGAGGCTCAACTAATCCTAACCCTGTGGTCATAAACTGGAGAGGGGGTAAAACCCTTTTAGTTGGTGCAGTGCAGAGTTACACTATTTCTGAAGTACACCCCATAAGAGGTGAGATGAATTTGTAGAACTGGATATTAATCATAATTTACTGCCTCTCTATGTTGTAGTTTAAGTAATCCTTTGTTTTGTACTGGGGATTGGGCCCTGGGGTTTTGCCTAAGCTAAGCACTTACTCTATAGTGAGGTACAGAAACTTCTGTTCCCTAAATAAAATATTTTTTTAAAAAAGATAACAGGGTGTTTTTTAGTATATGCAAGAAACTGAGGTTTTGAGGACACTTACAGCAACGACCATTTACAGAACAGCTGTGTGGTTATAAAGCAGCGTGCACGATGCTCCGTTTTATTAGCTGTTATAAAAGAGGATTGATGGGATGATGAGAATGGGTCTGTGAATCTGAGTAATTTGCACCAAAAAATCTAAGTTAATTTTTAGTGGCGGTGCTTATTTAAATCTCTGGTGTGACAAAGATACTTAACAACTTGACAGACCCTTTCAGTCCACGGCATAATTGTTTAAGGTGTCTCAAAAGAAAAAAAAAAATAGCAGAGTCTCTAATATTATAGAGATTATCATTGCCATCTTAGGTCCTAGAAACCCCTCCTTGGCTTTGATCCTCTCACTAAGTAGAGAATGTTTGCACTGGCCTGGTATTAAGAAAGTGACTACGAACCTCATGACTTGATGAGCTGACTCTGATTAATGATAGTGTTGAAGAGAAGACGGGGGTAAGGACAGACTAGTTTCCTTATCTGCTTGTGCTATGTGGGGCGGAATGAGGGGTATGTGGTGTGTGTGTGTGTGTGTGTGTGTGTGTGTGTGTGTGTGTGTGTGTGGTATGTATGTGTAGGGTGGGGAGTATGTGGTGTGTGTCCATGTGATATCTACACATGGGGTGGGGGGTGTAATGCGTATTGGAGGTGTATGTGGGGTGTGTGGGCTGTGTGTGTGTGTGTGTGTGTTTGTGTGGGGTGGGAAGGGTATGTTTTCTGTGTGTATGTGTGTGTGTGTGTGTGTTTGTGCACGTGCGTGTGCATGATGTATGGTGTATACAGATATGTGAACGTATACACCTATGCAATGTGGAGGCCAGGACAGTCGATCAGGTATCTCTCCTCTATTGCTCTCCATTTTATTGCTTTAAACTCGGTCACTTGCTGAACAGTCAGCTTGCCTTGTCAGTTAGGTTCACTGGCCAGCAATCTCTTCAGATTTTGTCCCCTCCCTCCACACAGAGAGTCCCTGTGAAATCAGCCATGCCCAGCATTTGTCTTTATGTACTGTTCACATGAGTTTTGGTCATTTTAATTCAGATGATCATACTTCAAAACCAAGTTGTTTTTTTTTTTTTTTTTTTTTTTTTTCCTGCACTGAATCATCTCCCCAGCCCTTGTGCTATGTGTTTTAATCCAAGTACCCTCTAGAAAATATTTCACCTTTTGGAAAGCATTATTTAGTCTTAGTTCATTACCTTTATTCCAAGTTATATATATTGTTTAGAAGGCACATGGCCCTTATCAACCAATGATAATCTTTGTAGCATAGCAAAAGATAAATGTTATGAATGTGCTGGAATCCTTGCTCAGCAGTCTTAAGAGCTCTGTAGGGCCAAGAAATTTTTCTCCATGAAGCATTTGTATGCATCATAGGAAATATAATGCAGTTAATATGGTGCTTTATTCATGTAATGGATGGCAACTACTTCTGTGGGGTGATCTACAAATTCACAAACTTATAATAGCTAAGCATGAACTTGTCTGTGAAAAAAGTCAAAATGACCTGTTTGTAGAGGAATTCTTATCATTATAAAACATCTTTTTGAAACTTGTTCTTGATACTTGGATTATTTAAAAGCTCCTGGGCTTGGTGGGATGGCTCAGTGAATTAAGTGCTTGCCCTATAAGGATGAGATTCGAAGTTAGGATCTCCATTCTTCAAATGAAACCAAGGCAAGTGTGGTCCCTTCTGTAAGCCCAGCAAGCAGAAGGCAGCCCTGAATCTAGCTGCCTATCAGAACTGACAGAATTATCAAGCTCCTGGTTCATTATGAGAACATTTTTAAAAGAATCAATTAAGTTCCTATGGCCACATGATACGGCTTTTGTTTTGTTTTCTTTTTTTTTTTTTTTTTAAAAGAATTCAATATCATAAAAGGCTTCCCACTCTATATGTGTTAGGCTTAAAGAGAAAGTTCCCCCCGTAGCTCCATTTCGCTTGCTTAGTCTCCAGATGGTAGTAGTATTTTGCGATTTGGTAGATCCTAGGGATTAGGCATCAGTTGGAGGAAGTTGCTCACTAGACATGTGCCTCTCAGTGTGCCTTGCCCCCATCCTTGCCTTTCTCTTCTCTCTTCCTCCAAGTAGTTCTGAGATGAGTAGATGTGCTTCACAGAGCCCTGTTCATCATGATGTTCATCCTACTCTCAGTGGAACAGCCAACTGTGGACTTTAACCCAAAACCCATGAGCCACACTGAAACAGTCTTCACATTAAGTTGGACTCTCCAGTGCTTGGCATGGCAACGAGAGGCTGGCTGACTAATACACAGTACTACAACAAAGTACTTTTCTCCTCATGGGCCACGGTAGGACAGGGACAGTGCACTTCTATGGTTTCAAAACAATTTCGCTTGACATGCCTGCTCCTTCCTAAGAATGTGCCCTCTTCCTTTCTGTGACAGTAGCTGTTGTGTTTCAGAACCCAGAACAGTAGCATGGAGGTTTGGTATCTTCACCATCTTTGAATCTTGACCACATAATACCCTTTCTTCCCCCTACCTTTTTTTTTTTTTTTTTTTTTAAANAAAAAATTNTTTCACAATGGAAAAATTATTCAATGGGATTTTGGGATTTAGCTAACATCTCTTTAAAAACTGAATAATTTTTTATTCAAGAAAAATTAGACAACTGCAGAAAAAATAATTGGAGACACTCACATGCATTCTTATATGCATTGTCACTAAAGACAGACATGATCCAAGATGAAATGCAAGATGTCCTCTCCAGGGTTTGTCATGAACTTATTTATTCATGACCCTTTTTTCCAGAGGGTGCCATTCTTAAAGGCTTAGTGAAGAGATTAAAGTAAAGAAGTAGAAGAAATGAGCAGACAGAAGAGGTTTGGGTAACCTGGAGGAAGGAGAAAAGTTCTGGTCATCCGGCCTATTGCTGGAGACATGTAGTTCCATTCTGAAAAGCTAAGGTAGGCTTTTATAGGAGGAACTGTAGACTATTTAGACAGTTAAGTATTATACTATGTTATTATTTTATTTTGGAAATATCTGTTGAACCCTTACTAATTTGCTAGCTGCAGAGATAAATTAAAAAAAAAAAATTCCTGAAGGCTTACTATGTAACTGTAACGAGGTAATCCTGCAACCACAGTTCATGGTAGGATGTCCTGATTAAGAATGATGTCATTAACACCCAGAGAAAAAGCCCTTTCTCGTTGATCGTTGATCAGGAATGCAATGGTTAACTCTTTATGAAAGGAGCCGCTCACAGTGGAGAGGGACTGGCGTGACTTGAATGCAGAATAGCCTGGGATTGAACTGCTTTGAGAGAAGGGTACAGAAAGTTCTCCATCTGTGCACATGTTTTTCTAGGGTCTTGACAGCTAAAGTAAGTCTTTTTCAACTAGAAAAGGGCTTTTCAGATACAAGAATTGAATGGGTCAGTGCCCAGATGCTTGAAAGGACCATGCATTGGTTGGAAAAATGTAGGGTGGACAGACTATCCATCAAAGAGGCGAGGGAGGAGTCAGACAGACAGGTGGGATGAGGGACTCCCTGCTGTGCTAATGAGCAGACTCTTTCCTGAAGCCTGATAGAGTCTTTCATTCCTCTCCTCAAACCCCTCCCTAGTCACCACAGCTCTACTTCTGCATCTCTACCTCTAACCCCTGTTTTTTAGGCTCTTCCCAGCAGGCTACCTCCCTCATGCTAAAGTTTAGCTCTCCTTTCCAGTTCACAACATGGAGAATGAAAAGGACTCCATTCCTGTACTTATGACTTTCCACACTGAATTCAATGTTTGTGTAGTGCTTAAGATGGGCTGTTTAAACAGCTGATCTGGAACATTCTCTTGACTTTAAAGAATCTTTTCAGTTCTTCTAGAAAATTCTGGAGCATAGAATAGTCTTAAATGAGTACACTGTATTATTTTACCTTTGAACTCCTTCGTGTTCTGGAAAAGCAAAAGGAATTTTGGGGGAGAGAATTTGCATGGAGTCAGAACTTATAGTAGTAGGTGCTGGCCTGCTACAACATTGGTTCCCAACCTGCGGGTCATGTCCCCTTTGGAGATCGAGTATCAGATAGTTACATTATGATTCATAACTAGCAAAATTACAGATATGAGGTAGCAGTGGAGTAATTTATGGTTTAGGTCAGCACAGCATGAAGAACTGTATTAAAGGGTGGTGGCATTAGGTTGAGAACCTCTGAGCTGGAGCACTGTAGCAGAGGGTAATCCGTCTAGAACTTGATTGAACACTGCCTTTCTTACAGTAGCCACAGATTTGTTTTGGTGTCTAGAATTTTGCGACATTCCCACTTTTTAGGCAGAAAGTAAATGTTTTTGGTACACACTATTCTCTTTCATTTGAATCTATATAAATTTTTCTGTTGAGTTTTGGAGTATGTCTAGAGTTTAAAAGTAATGATATTTCCAGATCTTTCATCCAGCTTTGGAACATCTGATGCAAGCAAGATCGCTGGATTGTTCTGCTAGTGGTGGTTTCTACTATTTTTTTTTTTTTTAAGTATTGTTTGAGTTTCTGTTATGGTAGTATCTTCCCGTGTTAATTTTCAGCATTTTCTTTTTGGAGTATCTATAAATCTCTGATGTGATGCACTTGTTGGTTATTCCAAAGATTGCAACTAGTGTGTTCCTTTAGTCACCAGCCTACTAGGCTTAAAGAATAGCTGGTATGCAAAGGAAACCAGAAAGATGAAGTAAACCTTTATTACTACTGTTGTATTTACTGCAATTTATGGCACCTGTGCATCTTATTCTTCCCTAATGGCAATGGTGATTGCTGAGTGTAAGGCTGATGGTGAAGGGACATAACATAGAATACATTCTTTGTTCTTAAATTTTCTCCTAAGCCAGAAAGAGATTGGAGGAGTCATTTGGGTGTAGTTTCATGAAAGAGTTCTGATCAGTTCATCAGCACATTTTCTAAAAGAAATGTTTCTTAAAGTTGAGGCGTGAAAGAGCCTTTTTCAGTTAGGATGTACATTATAGCATATTAACATGATAATATATCAATACAAGAAAAATAAAAAGCTAGTAAGACCTCTATTTTAATATTTGTCTTATATAATTGTAAAAGCACAGTAATATTAATCACACATATAAAAACAAAGCAGACAGGATATCTGGAACTAGAGAGTTAATGCAATGTTGTGAGTGGTTTGCGGAGACTCATGCTGAAAGTTAAGTTAGTGCTAGAACATTCCCATATGTGTCTACTTTGTCCCCGTGAATGTGAATATTAGTGCCCATTAGAGACTCTCACTGAGTTGAAAAATCATCATGTGAATAAACCGCCAAAAGCAATTTTACAAATTCCAGTAGAGAATTTAAAGTCTCCCAGAACCCCCTGCACATTCCTTCCTGCATCCTGTGCACAGCCTTACATGCTAATGAAGTTGACCCAGTGGAAACCAACAGATAATGAGTGACTAGCCACGGTGCAAAGCTCACTTTGCATTATCCCATTGAATCTAGCAGCAGCTCTAGGAGCTGAGCAGCCCTGTTTGTTGGCCTTCTAATGCAGATAAGGGCACTGGGCCTTGGACATATTAAATAAATGACTCCCCAGAACTCCTGGCTGGTGGAAAGCCAAGCCGATTTTGATCCTCAGTTCTCTTACTCCAGAAACTGTGATAGCCCCTGATTCCCCCAAGTACTTCTCATTTCCTTGTATACTATGCCCTCCTATGAGCCACGTGTATCAAACACAGTGCCTCTTGCATCCAATGATTTTTACAACAATTCCAGCAAGAGATGCTTTCACTGTCCCTTAAACAAGACACAAAAATCAAAGTCACCCTTACAGTCACAATCTCCTCCATATGTTAAGAAAGAAGTGTTAAAAATTCAATGTTAGGAACAGTTTTAAAAGTGGAAATTGAAATAGTATCTTCGTTTTTCTATAGCTTGATTTCCAATTTTCAAAGAAAAGCAAACTACTAAGAGATCTTGTATTTACATTGATGCCTTTTATAAATAGAAACTTTAAAGCATGTCATTAGAAAAAAAAGGGCCTCTTAAAGACCTCTATGTTCTGTGAACCTTGACAAAGACTCTGGAGTTAATGCCCGCAAAATGAGCATTTCTACATTAAAACATTTTTGGTCAGCAAATACTGTGGCAGTTTTATTGATGTAGTAAATATTTCATTTACTAATAGGGCTATTTGGGGGAAGACTTGTTTACACTAGAGAGCTGAAGGAAATGTAATCCAAATTAGAGGCAGAATGAAGCTCGTTGATATTCTTACAGTGCCCTTGACTCGTGTGCCTCTCTAAAATGATAAAGTTTTCTTGAAAAAAAAAATTACTCTATGTCACCATCTAAATAATTTATGTGACATTATTGACAGGTTATTCAGAGAACCAGAACATCAGCAAGGAAGAACTACTTCCTGGCAAGAAACAACCAATGAGGAAGAGTTTATCTGTGCGTATTTGTGTGTGCTATAGGTCGGTAGTTGAGCATCCTATATGCAAATTGCCCGGGAACAGAAGTAGTTCAAAGTTTGGAGGTTTTCTGGTGATTACATGTGCCTGGCTGGTTGTCTAAAATGTTCCAAAATAAGAAAATCCACTAAAGATCTCTTATATCAGTGTTCAAAAGTTTTGTATTGTATCACACAAGAGTTTGGATTTTTGTGTTAGGAATATTCAACCGTTACATACATACAGGGTCATGAGTGTCATCGCAATGCCAACTAGGGCGCTTGTGCTTTTGGATAGACATTGATAGGTATTATTTTGTATGCATGGTTGTACCACTTATCTTTATATATTTCATGACAGGAAGCAGAAATCATTTTCTTTTATATAGGCAACTATTTAAATTATTTTATTGTTTCTCTTGGAACAATAGATTTTACTTGTAAATAGGTCATGGGAGCTTGGATAATCTTCCTGTTTGACCGTGGTGACAATTTCATGGAATATAGGTATTGCTTTGTTTTTAGTTTCTGTAATTTAGGTGTAATGCTCTAGGCTGTGTTGTTATTTGGACTCATTCCTATTTGCTCGATAAGTTCTAGTGTAAAACAGGAATAAACAAAGAAGACAGAGTCTCTGACTTTGTGGGACTCTGAGACAGTGAACCACTAACACAAATAAATCAAGGAGAGGTTGGAAAGGAAGATGTCAGTTGCAATTTCAAGATTAACAAATCCTGTTTTAGTGGAGATGGGTTTGGAAGAGGATAAAGCCATACATGTAGCCAGTGTAAAACAGAGGCCACCAGACTCCACATCACAGGAAGGCATGCGGTACAGCACTTATATGGGGCTGATATGCGAGGACAGGTGCATGGCTTCCCTGGATGGGAAACAGCTCCTTGTATTAAATGAACAAGACTCAGCCTTGGGACATACCTGTACCCCAGAACCTCCACATTAATAGTATAATCCCCTGGTGTAAAAAGAAGCTGCATTAGATTAAAGGGAAGGGCAAAGGAGCAGAATGTGTTGCTCAAGAAATGTCAAGGAAATGGGACAGTGGACATGAGGGAGTCTACAAAATCTAAGTGAAAAGGTCTGTCTTCAGTGTCTTGGAAAACACAATCATCTGGGCTGCCAATTAGGAATGCATACTGGCTTGTCAGAATGCCAGTGGTTTGTTGATTATTCACAATAAAATTGGTGTCACTCTTTCCTTGCATTCTGGCTAATGGGAAAACAAGACATGGTCAGGGGAGGCCAGAGTCATGCAGCCCCGGGAAGAAGGATATCTGCTTCCTGTCTTTAGCTGTTAGGATGGTGACAGGGACAGACAGATTGTCCCTCCCACTTGCCCTCTCTGTTCTTCTCCTCCCACTCCCTCACAGGTTTCCTTCTTGAATTCCTGCTATGTCTCCTAGAAACAGAGAGTGACCTTCCGATGTGTGTGCACCTGCAGTTTTGCTTAGCAGCACTTTTTTTTTTTTTTTTGCCTGTCTCTTCAGGAACAAGCACATGCATACTTTCATTCCTTCCACACTCTCGGAGGAAAGGCAGGGGTGAGGGGAGCAAGTGGAGGAGAAACACAATTTGGCAGAAACCCTAGGAGAGAATGAGTTCTACAGATTTCTTCAGTTCCAGCTTCCTGTCCTCCTGTTTCCTAAATCTGTCAGACAAGCCAAGGCCCTGCCCCCTAAGATGCATAGAATCCCCAAGGCCACTGTGGGAAAATGGGGGAGCTACACATCATTTTCCCTGTAAATTGTCAGAGGAAGGTTCATGCAAGCAGAACCGAAACACAAATCATTATCTCCAAATTATTGGCAGGAAATCAAATTAATGCTTGGGGCTTTAAAAATGAGTGGGCTAATGTGAAGGCAAAAAAGAAAAAAATAATTGAAAAACAGAATGGCTCCTGAATAATGATAAATCAAGAAAGTAGCATCATAATTTGATCTGAATCCGCTCAAGGTGGAATGGGGAGGCGGTCAGTGTGCTTTCTTCTGTTCCTTGGTATGTTTTCCTAGCTTGTGTCCCTAACTACACTTGCTTCTCTTTGTGATTTGAGATAAAGTCTCATACAGCCCACAGTAACCTCTAACTTAACTCTGTGTGGAGGGATCTTGAACTTCTTGTCCTCTGGTCTCCAGCTCCCAAGTGCTGGATTACACGTGTGTGTGTTTCACCAGATTCCTTTATGCAAGGGAATTCACAAATGCTAGGCGAGCATTCTGACCCAGCTACCCAGCTTTCTTGTGGTTTGCTTTGTCCAGCAAGGCTATTAACTCTGTGAGGGCTCGGACTAAGCCACTTGGCTTCACAGTGCCCAACTTTTCCAGGGGTTTCCAGCTGCAGTCGGATGCTCAAGTAGATTTGCCTGCACAGGTTGTGTGACCAGACAGGGAGGCCAGTATGTAGGACGGTGAGCAGGCTTGCAGTGCTCTTTCTTAGGTGGTCTAGCTGGGCTCCATGTCCTCCCTCTAACTCCCATCTGTGCTTGATTTTAGGCCCATGTAACACAAGACAATGTGCTATCATAGAGTGAATATCCAGCTTGCAGTGATAGTGTACAAATCCTTCCTTGACTGCTTAGTAAATTCCATTGGCTTCTTCAAGCCCTAGCAGTTAAAATAGGGATTATTAAACAAACCTACTTCAGATGGGTATAAAATGGCTCAGATGAGATAGCTGCAAAGAACCATTTTATAAATTGCAACCGCAGTAGTTGGGCTGGTAAAGAGGCAGAACAATGGCGGAAGACACCTTCTCTGTAACTTCTATTCTTAGCAAGGGTATTTGTGTCAAGAGGGTGAAATATCAGTTAGTTTAGTTTAAGTCATCTTGGCCTGCAGAGTTTTGACAGTCTCCAGGTACATTAACAAAGCATATCGCAATGTCCACCCTACGTGATTCTACTATGTCAGCTTTTACCTTCTGGTTTAGTTTGTATATTGTCTCTGCCTGCTAGTCACCTGGTGGAAACTGACGTGTTAGATACCTTAAAGCAGACTTCTACACTTTTAGAGAGCATCGGTGTCATAGTGTGTCTAGAGTTCTCAGAGTGATAGTGCTCTTGACAGTAGTTCAGGGTGACAGGGGAGTTAGGCAACCAATTTGCAAGATAAATGCAGATAAACGGAAGTGCCTGCACCAGAAAATCCAGTTCACAGTCATTTATTATGGCTACATCTGCCACATGTAATATATCTAAAGTCTTCCTGACGTTCTGGTGGGTCAGCTAATGATTATTGTGTATGCTAAACATACAAGTATGTACGCTTGAGAGGACTGCGGGCCATGTCTAGGAAACCTAAGAATGATGTATGAAATGCTGTCTTCAGTTTTTCAGGATTCCGGAGCAGAAGTGTCAGTGGTGAGGTATCCCAGAAAACAGGGTAGAGTTGAGTTGGTTTTCACAAAATCTGTTACTTCAGGATCTGTGAACTTAAAATGTTTTAAAAGGGGGGGGGGGCTGGATAGGTGACTCAGGGATTAAGAGCACTGAATGCTCTTCCCCAGAAATCCTAAGTTCAATTCCCAGCAACCACAATGTGGCTTGCAGCCATCTGTAATGAGATCCTGTGCCCATTTCTGGTGTGTCTGGAGAAAGCAACTGTATAGTCAAATACATAAAATAAATAAATAAATCTATAAAAAATATTTTAAAATGTAGCTAGTGTTTTCAAATTATCAAAGATAGAAGAATAGTTCCTTTGGGAAAATGAAATCTGGTTTCTTTGAGTAGTAATGATAGTGCACTTAAAAACAATTTTTCTACTTAAAGAATAACCCTGGGATTTTCAGAGGGGAGGCTCAGAGATATTTTGAAGATGTATATCAGGGTCTGTAAAGACAAGGCATGGAAAGAAGCACTTCAGTACAGTAATTTCCAAAACTGAAGACGCTGTTATTTGAAAGAATGTACAAATCTCTGTACAGAAGTTGGAAAACAGTGAATCTCCCCATATAAAAATATGATTCAGGATTACTACACTTAACTAGTTGACACGAGTTAATTCTGTCAATGGTTTAAATGCTAAAGAGAATTATACTTAATCTAGTGTCAGGATGCTGAATTAAGGTAGAACTCTGGAATATGCCTTCCTATTCTCTACAAAAATATAAAAGAATACAGGTGTTTGATTATATGGTAGAAAATTGCTCATCCTTCAGTACTTAATATAAGGTTCTCGTAGTCACTAAATAGATCTGTAATGACATACCTTAGTCTTTCCCAGCCAGGTACCTATCAAGTATGTCAAATTACTCATGAGTTAATGAAAATAACACTGACCCTTGTTCCCCTAGATGAGTTAGTCGCTGGGTCTACAACTCTTTCCTAGAAAGCATTCCTCATAAGCCTTCTGATGAACAAGCATCCTCCCAAATCTGCTGGTACTGATGGATAAAAGCAGCTTTTATTATCTTTCTGAATGAGCCATGGTGTCAAGATCACACCACAAGGATCAATGAAGCTGTTTTGGTCATCTATTTATAAGTTTGCCTTTAAACTTGAAAGGATGCATCCCTACTGTGTGAGAGGACTATATTTTATTTTAACCTGTTGTTAAGTTGTGAACTATTTAGTAAGATTTAGCTGTGTTTACATCTCAATATTCCAAGTTGGTTTGACAGTATATTGTGAATATGTATATGTGTGGGTGTGTAAATACAGGTATATATTTGCATATTTATCTCTGTGTCTGGGTTTACTGATTAAGTCTTAATTGAGCTTCAGAAATGCATACTGCTTAATGTTCAGGCTTCCTGGAACATTCTTTGTATTTATAATTAACCATTAGCATTGAGATGGTTGCTGTCTTCTCTTTGACCCTTGGCTTTCTAAGTTTGTGACTTGAGGGTCCCAGATTTTTCCCGGAAGAATGATCTGTATAGAATCATCTCTTTCATCCTTTATCATCTATTTCTGGATGGAATTTGTTGGCAGAGTTCCAAGTTGGGGCAGAGGAATGAGGTCCTTTTGTAATGTTCCCCTTTTTTTTTGTGGGATAATGTTAATGTCACCATGCTACATCTGTGCCTTTACTAAGCCTACTTAGATAATTCTTTCCTCTTAATTTTGAGCATTACTGTCTATGATTTTAAAGCTATAAACTCAGATCATCCTATATCTCATCTTAAATAGACAATCTGTTGTATTGTAAAGGAGAAAACTGAATGCCACGTAAGACCACAATGCTATTCATAAATGTTGAAATTGGACTTCCAGGGATGTTCAGTACTATGACCACAATCATGGAGAAGAAAATGAATTATTTTACCTTGGAGGTGGAATCTTTTATAGAGCTTGATAGAGTTTTAAATGGCTTTGGATATCAAAAAATGTCAAAATACATAAGAAATCATGCTTCTTAAAAAATGATCAGTTGGCAATAATCCTAATGGCCATAAAATTATGAATGGTTATGTGAACTGTAGCATATCCATTTAACGGAATATTGTATATCCATAAAATGCAGTTCATTACTGCTGGTCCAATAACATAATAAAAATAAACAAACACTCCTTTAAGTCTCAAATCCTCCATCTAATTCCTAACATCCAAACCCTAAAAATTTGTAATCCTAAAGATTGAATTCACAGATGTTATAAGTTCAGTGTTGAAAGTGAGAAATCTTAAGGGGATGAGGGAGGTGGGAAAGGGCCATATATAAAGGACAGACAAGTAGCAGAAGAAAGAAAATCTGAAAGTAGATTTGTGTCACATGTCTACTTGGCATTCCTTCTGTTCCTGGTGGAAGTTCAGAATCTTTAAGAAAAGAGTCTCATTTGCCTGAAGAAGTCAGTGGGGTGTGTCCCAGAGGGGAGGGGAATGCCCAGCAGTATGGTTAATCCACACTGTTCCATCTGTTTATGCTTTAGATGTAGGTGTGTGCAGAATGGGTTTCCCACACCCAATACCACACAGAAGCTTAACACAGAAGACAGGGAATCTAATAAGTTTTCAGATACATCAAGACAGAAGGATTTCAAAAGCAATATAAACAATAAATGTAAATACAACCAACTATTCATCTCAATATAAGACTTTCAGCCGGGTGTGGTGGCACACGCCTTTAATCCCAGCACTTGGGAGGCAGAGGCAGGCAGATTTCTGAGTTCGAGGCAGCCTGGTCTACAAAGTAAATTCCAGGACAGCCAGGGCTATACAGAGAAACCCTGTCTCGAAAAACCAAGGGAAAAAAAAAAAAGACTTGCAATATATAGTTCAGTATTCTAAAATGTTGGCCCCTCTGCATAATCACTTATGCACAGTTGCCTACAATTTATCCAGTAACATACTCATCATATGTGAAATTTTTCTTTTAGTCTTTTTTTCCTATTTTAAAATAAATATTTAAAAATATCAACTTTGTTTTTCTTTTTACACTTTTTTGCATCATTTATTGCATTTGGTACCATGTATAGTAGTGGACATGTAAACTGTATAAAGACTTCCAGACTCCTCATTTGGTACCGTGTATAGTTCTGAAAATGTAAATTGTATAAAGACTCCTAGACTCCACATTTATTTTATGCAATTTTTTCAGACACAACTTTTAGATTCCACATATGTACTTTCACAACAGTATGCAAACATCACATATATATGCAAAGTAGTCTTCGTTAATAAATAAATGACACTTTTAGACTGCTGGATTTGTGTCAGATAACAATTCCTGTGGTTTAGATGGGTAGTAGTAGCTATCTTGGGCTCTGATTACTTTCATTAAAAGGCTGAGCTGGTCAATCATGGCATTCGATATGATGACATGTTATAAGTCTGAATGAAAATAATTATTGTAATGACAGTTATAAATCTGAGTGGAAATAATCACCACCCACAGTGGTACACATATATACATTTAGCTTTATCATAATTCTTTATGAATGTATTTCCTTTTTTGATCTCTACTCCCATATGTCATTAGCATGCTCAGTTTATGCTTGTCACAATGCCTGACATTCATGCATTTGGGCCCATTTTATGTTGTAAAGTGAACTAGGAATTGTTATACTGGGCTTTTATGCTTCTCATGTAAGGTCACCTTAAGATTTTCATAATGTTTTTCTAGGATTGTACTTTGGTAAATTCTTTGACCAACATGTTAGGATTTTAGACTTTGACCATTTATGTGAAATGCGCAGAATATGCAATAGGTAAACCTCTAGAAACTTTAACAATGCTGACCTAGGTCTAGATGGTGTGGGGAGGGGGAGATTGGATGGATGGCCATGGGGAGCACGACAAGGGGGGCAAACAGTTGTGAAGTTCTCTTTGGGTAAAGGAGAGATTCTCAAATTGTGTGTGGCAGTAGATGTGAACTGGCTAAAAATTACTAGGTGGTAAAATATAAATGAATGGATTTTAAGATATGTGAATTATGTGTCAGTAAAACTTTTAGAAATTATGCAATGTTGCTAGAAAGCTAACAAAACCCTGGAACCTCAAAACTATATATTCTCTACTGATCAAGGGTGTGCAGACATTTGCTTTGAGTCTAAGACTTACTGATTATCAGGACTATCTGGGAGTAGATGAAGCCCAGCTGTCTGTTAGTACATTTCCACAGTTTGTTTCCCTCCGTTCTACAAAGTTTGATTTTCATAGACTCAGTGTTTATGAAAGGGATGATCCAAGAAGAAAACTATATTTTACCATGGGCTTATTTTCAGGCTTTTGAGTTTTACTTAAAATTGAGCTGGGTTTGTATATTATATGAATTGTGCCTGCTTTCTCCATGCACATAGAGGAAGAGCTATCTGCTTAAATGCCACAGGGGCAAGCTAAATGTGCTCAGATTGTGGATTTGAAATTCTGAAAATAAACATTTTTCATAATTTTTGCCCAGTTCACTGGTGAAACATACCCTTCTGTGATTTGGATTCAGCTTGACTAGAGTAGAAATCATTATTCCAATGGTGAAGTAAGTACTCCCGTGGCATCTAAACCCAGAAGAGAATTAGGAAAATGGCTTTAATTACATGCTTGTCTGTTTGACAGGCAGTAAGGAAAGGGGAGTTTTGCCTTTGAAAAGTGAAAGAGGGTCTGTTTGGAGGAGGGGACTGTCAATACAATTCCACGCATCCCTATCGAGAGTTATTCGCAAATTCCTGATGCATGAAACAGGAAAGTCCTTGTTAGATACAACTATTGCATTGAAGGTTTTCAACTAAAAAAAAAAAAAAAAAAAAAAGGAAACAAAAACCTGAAGTCCCCTGATTAGAGACTGATTTGTAGTACTTTAATAAGATTAAGTCAGTTCACTCTTCATGAAATGCCTCTATGTTGATGCATATGTTTAATTGATACCATTTTATATTGAGTACAGTACTATGCTTAGTTTTTCTTTGTCCTTTGTATACAGGGATTGCACACTTCAGCTCAGACCAGTTGAATAATAGTTGTTCGGAAAAATATTAAAAACCTTAAGAGCAACTTTTGTATGTTGAACTATATATAATTATATTATGCTAATTAAGTCAGTCTTATAATGAGAAACATGACTTTGTGATGCATATGCATGCTCACACACACACATGTTCACACATACACACACACTCCTATAATCATGTAGGACCAGGTGACAGGGTAAGACATGTAAGACTGTAGGAGAGGAAGCTGATGTGAGTGGAGGAGAGCAGTGCAGGAGAGAAATGGGCTAAACATGGGAAAATTATTTTAAATCTGTACATAAAATAACCTTATGTAATTCTGTATAATTTTTTAAAGGTGAACTCTTTTTTTTTTTTTTTTTTTTTTTTTTAAACTCAGTGCTTTTCAAATGATGGCTATGGAAGACCGCGTCATGTAAATCGTAAAAACAAGCATGCTCCAGATGCTGCCGAAATAGTAAGAAGGCTGTCAGAATCAGAAAGCCCCAGGATGCTTTCTTCACCAAAACTGATGTTTATTGTTGGGGATAGTGATGATCTCCTCTGAACCCCCAGTAATTAAGTCTGATTTGCTTTTAAATAATGAATGTTATTGTCTTGTGCCTCTTCCATGCCCCACTACTCACCTGGCAACTGGAAGCTTCTGGGGTTTCTAGAGCTCCGAGCCAGCCTTCATCATGGTCTTCTGTAGAATTCAGTGTTGGGGGTTGGGCAGGGAGGAGATGGCACTGTAGAACTGCTGCTAGTGTCTATACAAGTGGACTGACAGGAAGCCCATTCTAGAGCTGGTGACCCTGGATGTCCTTAGAGGTTGGCAATGACGGGCACGTCCGTGTGGCCTGAATTCTTGGTCTCTGAGATAGTGTCTAGAAAATGTAGAAAGTCAATTTCTATTTCATAGTAGGAGGTATGTTGGGATATGCATTCATATATAGTTCAAAAGAGGGGTTCTGTTGGAAAGCTGTTTTATTTATTACATTGCCCTACAGTATTTTAACATGAGGTACTTCAGGTCCTCTTCTTCTAATTAAAATTCTGTTTGAACACAACATTCTTCTCACTCCGCCTACCCCTGATCCTGATAGTTGGCTGCTATCAGTTGAGAAGCCTGATAGAATTGGGACCCTGCCTTAGATCTTGTCAGCTTGCAGAACAATGAAGTGTCAACAGGAATAAAGCGCCTTGCTGATTGACGCTCTGGTAGAGCTCCTAAGAGTTGTACTTTACAACTGGGACACTGGAGTGCTACTGTGAGCAGCAAACTGGGTTGGGGGTACTTGGAATTTATAGTCTTCTGATCATGATACCTGAATTTGCTATGAGAAATCGTATCATGGCATGTGGATCCTGGAAGGTCGCTGGGATCTCTTAGTTCTTGCAGAGAACAACACATGATGAGATAGGAGACAGTAGGTGTCTCAGGAAGATGGGGATCCAGGTTGAGGGTCCCTCACTTCCAAACAAGAATAACGAATTTGCTGGAGTTGTTTTAGTGAGTTCTCAGGGGCAGAGGGAGGCGAAACCTGCTGATACCTAAACAAAGGGACTTAACTCTCTCAATCCCTAGAAGCTATGATGTCTGCTAATTTTAAGAGAATGTTTAGTTTATTTTATATTTTGTACTTTTTTGAAATGTACTTTATATTTCTGAATACTTTATTTCCCCCACAACCTATTCTTAAGCCACCCCAAAACACACACTCCCTCTTCCTCTCTCTCTCCTTAGTCCCTCCCTACCTCTTTCCCTCCCTCTCCCTCCTTTCCTCCCCCCTTTTCTCTATTTCCTTCTTTCTCCTCTTTCCCTTCCACCCTTTCTGCCTTCCTCCTGATTTTTCCATCCTTTTTTCTTTGTCATCACAGTTTGTACATCTCTACACACTCTCAGGCTGGTATGGAAAAATATAACTTTCAGGTCCTGGACAAGAAGAAGGGACAAGAGGGTAGCTTAACTAACAGATCGTTTCTATCCAGAAGCTTTATTCAGAGATGGGATTCCTTTTCGAGATCTTAGAAAAAAATGTGCAAGCCCCAACACAGTCTCCTTTAAAGAATTCATAGTTTCAAGAGATTTCCAGATGTTTCTCATCAGACGTGTCTGGAGAAATAAATGAGAGAGAGCATATATTTTAACATGTTTTGGTTGTTAACGCCTTTCAGGCAAGTCATAAATACTGCATTACCTTTTCCTGTGTCTGAGTCCATCTCATTGGCAGAGTAAACTGGGCCTGGTTCTGTACAATGTTCTGCGCTGCTGGTGGGTTTTGAAAGCTGTAGCACTGCAGATGGCTAAGGAATCCTTATGATACAGTAATTTAGGGAGAAACTATAGAAAAACTCAATTGATAATTACTGAAGCATAACCAAAGGTGCTTTTGTGTATACCTCAGGCTGTGTAGCTTCGGCATGTTACTACACATGTGAAGTTTGGCACACTCAATTGTGCCTTCAAGATCTGTCCCCGCCCAGGGGCTTTCTCTCTGCAGACACCCTGTTGCTGTTCATTCCTAGATCAGAATCTTATGACTTCCTGAAGCTTCAGGACACCTGCTGATACTTAATTTTGCATATAGACTACAAAGAAGTCCCAGTGAAAAGTTTTTTATTAGGACCTGTTAATATCCCCTCGGGTGTTCTATGTAATGGGTGGGAGAGAGTTGAAGTGTGAGCTCATTGGAGCATAAATATCACCATCACTAGAGTCTCCCATTCTTCTTCACTCCAGATAGGAAAGCTGACCACATCTTCTTGGAGAAGTCCTAAAGGATGCCTCTCCTCCAGCTGCTGTTCTTCTGCCTCCTGTCAGCACAGTCCCTAGGTTATTGGTTGTCGCACTCCCTTCTCCCTATTTCCTTTAAAGCAACAACTGTTGAATGAAAGAATTTTGGATATACTCCATACAGTGATTGACGCTCAGGATGGCCCCAAAAGTACTACAAACGCTGCTGTGCCTGTATAATAGCTTTAAGTATGTTAATTTGCCTTTCAAAAGTTTTAAATGAAATAAATGGAATTTTACAAGGCTATATGCATTTTTCAAAAAAATAATTCAACATAAGAATGACATGAGCACTCTTTGAAAATGGTGATTTTTTTTAAAATTTTTTTATAAGTTTGTAATATGCTTTAAAAAAGAATTAGGGACCTGTTAAGCTTTAATGAAATGCGGTTTTCCCTTTTTGTGGTCCTGGGTTTTTGTTTTGTTTTTGTTCTGTTTTGTCTCTTAATGTTATGTTTTTAAGAACTGGCTAGTTTTCATGCTGTAGCTCTTGCTTCAGGAGTGAGTGTAGTTAATGTGTTTAATGAATGTGGTAAATATTCCTATGATAAGCACAGTCACACAATATTGATTGTATGACTTATAGCATTATGGGCTGCTATTAAAAAAAGGCTCAGGAATAAGTTTTCTTCTGTAGTGTGCTGTAAAAATAATGAAGATAAGCAAAAATGATCTGCTTGCTGACTCAATGTTGAATTATTAGATTATGGATAATGATTAATTAGTTAAATAAGTCACATTTTCTGATGAAAAAGCTTCTCACTTATTGGACAAATAGCTGAATATTATTGAATTGCATCTTTTCCTATGAAATAGTTTTAGCCACTTCTAATTTTTCATAAGAATATACGAATGGATGAGAATGTGTTAAATAGGTAACAAAATTATTCCAAAAAACACAAGGTTTTTAGTAAATGTCATGACTGAGACAAACCACATGACTGCACCAGGGGCTAAGGTTGAATGAATTGTAGTACAGCCATCTAAGGAGATACTATGCAGCTGTCAGAAAGGATGGGTGATCCTTGCTAGGCTAAGGTAAAACACTAAATGACAACTAGTGCAGCAGAGGGATATCCATTTAATTAACTGCTGCAGCTTTATCAAGGGGTGAGGTGTCAGTTTTCTATTGCTATGATAGAACACTGTGTTCAAGACAATAAGAGAAAACTATAGTTTGACTTACAGTTCCAGAGGGTTACATTCCATAATGTCAGGGACAGTATGGCAGCCAGCAAAGACAGCTGAGTGATCACACCTTTAACTCTGAACCGGACACAGAAAGAGCAACCTGGAAGTGGTGCGAGGCTGTGCGTCCGCTGTGCGTTCTCAGCAGTCAGACACACGGGTACATTCTACTGTATAAATCCTATTAGTGGGTTCGATAGAAGGAAGAAGTATCAGATCCAAGTGCTCAAGTAAACTTATTGCAGTTTTTAATTTGAATGCAAAATGTCAAAGTACTGATTACATAGATTTTGTTTTTGTTTTTGTTTTTTTTTATCTTTAGGAAAACAATGACCACATATATGGTAGGAGTGCCCCGCAGTCTGTTCTGAGCTTCCCAGAATGTGCCAGGGCTCCAAGAAATGGCTGGCATTGTGAACAGGATCAGACTTTTATGAGGTCATCTTGTCCTGAGAGAAAAAGGGACTGTCAGCAATTGCCAGCCTACCTAGGCGTTGGGAAGCCAGGCCAGGGTGCCCAGGGTCAGCCACTTCACATGGTTGGTAACTGCAGTGAAAAATAAAAGGTCACTAGTTTGAGAATTATTTAAAAAGGAAAATAATTAAGTGCTTGATTTGTTTCTTTTTAATAATGACAATAATTCTGTAATGCATAGTTAAAAAATAGGCAAGTTCTTTTTAAAATGTATAGCAGATGAGTGGAGGAGTTACAGAAATTACCATTTTATACCTCTTATTGCAGTAGTGGGTCGAAGCTGTGAGACAAATGACTGAAAAAAGAAAATCAGTTTATTAAACCATTATGATGAAATTAAACAGCATCACTGTGACCTTGTCTGTCCCCAGATAGGAAAAGAACCTGGAGCTGGAAAGGTGACCAGTTGTTACGAGCACATACAGCTCTTTCAGTGGACCCCTGTTCAGTTCCTAGCACCCACATCAGGGAGTTCCTAACCCCTGTAAGTTCAGCTCCAGGGCATCCATCATCCTCTTTAGCCTCCATGGGCACCTCTACTAAAACATGCATAACCTACACACATGCACATGCACACTTTAAATAAGATAAAGCTTTCAGAAATGAATATGAACAAGCATTTAGGTTTCTCGGTGCATAAGAAATATGTAAATCATGCTGTATGGCATTATGGAATTACAATCAGCAAAACCCAGATGTGAGCAAATGCTGTAGCACAAGTGATCCAGTTTTCTCCAACAACAGAAATAATGAGAAGGCAATGGAAAATCGACAGGCTAGAGAAAGTACTCAGTGGTTCTGACCAGTGTAACAGAGGCCTGCGGTGATGGTTTATAAAGAGGAACAGCTTACTTAGCTCATGGTCTGGGACCTTCACATTCTCTTACGGTCACTGGTCATTTCTGGGACTCGTGGACAGCTTGTCATAGTGAGAGCAGCCTGCAGAGAGGAACTGCTCATTTCATGGTCAGGAGGCAAACTAAGGAAGAGGGAAGAGATTCTAGAATCCCTTCACAGGGTTACCCTTCCACGCCACAATCCTCCCACTAGACACTCCCACTAAAAGTTCCCATGCCTGTGACTGGGCCTGAGGCCATTTACCCTGAGTCACTGTGGTCGAGAAGCAGAAGTTACAGGGTATCAGTGATTCCAGGGCTAGCCTCTTTAGGCCAACCAGAGCTACAGAGTGAGATCCCTGTCTCTAATTAAAAAAAAAAAAAAATTCTACACTGTCCCCAAAGGTTTCCCATGGATGGCACAAAGCATTTAACTAACATCAATGCCTTTTGGGAATACTTTTAAGATCAAAATGGAAATCATGGCAGAGACAGGTCAGTCAACCTCTCTGCATTCTGATCAATTATCTCCATATAGTTTAAGAATTTGAACACATATACCAAGAGAAAAATTTTATATTAACATGTCCATGTTCACATGTATATACATATATATCTAGACACATACGTATGTGTATACATGGGTGTGTGTATGTGAATGATACAGAAATTACCAGCTGATCTTTTTAATGGATTATAAGCTACTTTTTCATGAGAATAGTCATCACTTTAGAAATATTTGATAATTAAAATTATTCCGGCTGTGCTAACTTGCCTGGTTATAAGTGAAATCAGTAATGAATTTGTTAGACTTGGAAAGGTTTCAGCATCTCATTTTTCCTGGTGGGCTTGGGTTGTCTTACCCATGTCTCCGGCTGGGTGCTTATATCCCAGAAATGTTGCACAGTTCTAAAGGTCAGCTCCAGACTCAGCCTGGTTAGTTTCTTGTTAGGACTCCTCCTGTGATCTCCTTCCGGGTGTGGCATCAGGTGGCCTTCCTTCTGTGACCATGCATGCCTGTGTCCACATTTCCTTGCCACCTTAAGGACATCAGTGCATCTTAATTCATTTCTCCCATGACCTTAATGATCTACTTAAAGCCATTGGCTCTATGTAACAGCAGAAATCTGAAATACTGTGAGTTAGAACTTCAATGTGTACATTTTAGGATGTTCACTCCATAATTCATGGAATATAATTTGTAAGTCAAAAAGGACAGATTTCTTTACCTTTCACTCATTAAAGAAAAGTCAATGAGAGTCCAGAAAGTTCTTTCCTATTGCTGAGCGATATCCATTAGCACCTAGAATCCATTGGGGGCTGCCCAGAATCCATCTAGACTCCATGGGGAACCACCCAGAATCCATAGGGGACCGCTTTATCAGGACCTGCATTTTCGTTTCCTGTCCTTCGGCAGTTTCTGATTCTCTACTGGCACAGGATGCTTTTCATCACTTTCCCCAAGTATTGATAGTTTTGATGAGTGTGCTGTATGAAGCTAGAATCTTCCAGTGACCTTGAAGCACTTCTATAGTCTTTGAAACCTTGCTACCTGTTCACATAAGAGGAAGAGCCTGGTAAAAGGCAACTCCACCATTACTTTTGGTCAAACAGGATGGGATGGTCTTCTGTACTTGTCTGCAGACTTTAAAAGACTAAACAGATGGAAAGCTTCAAATTCAGTTCTCATTTGCTCTTACTGGAGTTTCTAAACTAAAATTCAACTAATGATTTTTTTCTTCCTTCATCTGCTTAATTATAAATTTGATGTAGTGCTGCTCCCAAGTCTTCATTCAGCAGCACCCCCCTTACACAAATTACTTCTCATGTGCAATAAAATGAAAATGAAAATTATACTCCTCTAATTATTTTTCATTTCTTTATTTTTCCTTTTGGAAAAGTGTTGCAGAGCTGGAAATTACAAATACTTTCCTTTGTTCAATATATTATGACGAAAGAAACTTACTTCCCTTTCACAGACCAGTTATTCCACGGTACCACATCATCCTGACCATCTGTGTTTGGTCTCTAACAGCAGAGGCCCCCAGAAAGTGTGCACATGGTCAGAGATGCATACCAGTGGGAGAGTATATTAGTCTTAAACAACTTAGGCATGATGTAGGGTCATGGCTCAGCGTGAAAGGCATTTGCCTCTTAGCCTAAATACCTGAATTCAGCTCTCAGATCTGACCCGGGGAAAGGAGGAACAAGCGGATTTTGAAAATTGGTATTTAGCCTCTGCATACACATGGTGGCACATAAACAGATACACGGGTATGTATGTACATATAATAAATAAATAGCATGTAATACTCAACTGAAGCAAAGGATATAAGTAAAAAATAAATGACACCATTTTGGTAATTGTCCAGTGGATGACTGGTACTAGGCACCTCTTAATCACTGTAAGCAGCATTAGTACATAGACAAAAGTGTTAGTACTGCATAGGAATATTTATGGGATGCAATGTAATATGGAATATTTACTGACTTCAGGAGACTGATTCCTGTAAAGTCTAGTTTTCCAACTGAGGTATCTCTATAGCCATTGTCTAACCATCTTCTATAGGAGAGATGCTGGGGAAATCATAAGTCTTATATTCAGGGCAAGGCAAATGTATACTTGGCAAGAGACTACTATTTATTTATTTATTTATTTATTTATTTTAGTATAGTTGAGTTTGTGGAAATGATTCAGTTGTAGTTTTGTTTAAATTGATCTTATTTTAAAAAGTGAAATGATTTTGAGTGACATGTAGCCCACCATGTTTCACGCAAACTTCTTGTTCTGTGTACTGTATTTCTCAGGGTGAATAGGCATTTTGTTGGTGGTGGTGCATGTCTCACAGTCCTGACTGCAATGATAATTTCATCTTATTAATTATGCAGCAGTTCTTCATGAGTGCTTTGTTATTTTCCCAAGGTCATTGTTACTTCTAATCATTATGTCTAGTTTGTGATTCTGCCACATCTCAAGTCTTCATTTTTGCCTAGTGTAATTTAAGCTATATTTTATATTCAAGTTTAAGTAAAAGAGAACTCTCCTACCTTAGCTACCCTAGAATATTACGAAATGCCTCTGCTGCCAGCTTGTGTGAGCTACAGAAGTATTAATGATTGCTTAATGGAGTGTTTGTGGGGGCTGTCTGCATCACTGACTTCCGTAAGCTCCTTGACTTCAGATATGAAGTAGTCAGAGTTCAGAGTTCCCTATTTTAATAATGTGTGTATGGATTAGAACTGGCATAGGAACTTATTTTTAGAAAATCAAGCCTGTCTTTTTTTAGTCTGGAGACATTGGAAATACAGGGGAACTTTCCCCTGTGTTTTCCTTATTGGGACTGAATCAGCGTGGTGATCATGCATGGCAAGCTATAAACTTAAAACAACACCAAGAAAAGAATCTCTTGAGCTAAACTTATGGCTGTCCTAGGAGTTGTCTGGATGGTACTTCTCCCCTGCAAAGAGAGAGTGTTCAGGCTTCCCCAGAGGCCTCTCCTTGTCAAGTGGACCATCTGGGGCTGGGAATGGGAGAGCTATTTCAGTGTTGGATGACTCCCTGAAGGACGACAAAAGTGAAGCAGACATGATATCGCCTCTGTGGAACCTGCTTCTTCCCTCTTTAAACATTTTTAAATAGAAAAAAAAAAAAGTCATGAAATATGGAAAGTATTAAGGAAGCCCTTTCCTGAAAGTGGGGGCTGCTCCCTGAGCTCTGCAATCTTAGGTGAGATTCTGACTCTCCATTTCTCAACTGGAAATGGGACTGGCAGTTACAGTATGAGAACTGTTTTAAGAGTCAAGTGAATAGAGGCTACTTTCATGCCTAAGACAGTGTTTAATAAATAGCAGCAATGGATTATGTGATTGTACAAATATCCAATAGAATAAAATCTAGAAAGTCCGGTCATAGTGAAGGATATTTAATAAGTATAAATTATATGCTGTCAATACTCGTGTCTTTTACTTTTACTCTGCACGATTTGTTTGATCCATAAGCATGGGGTGTAAAGATAAAGGAGTCACGTCATCATTTTTGTTAGTTATTATCTCAGCTGTTACCATGGTGATGTTGCCTATTAGATCACCCCCAACCTTAAGCAGTAGTCCTGCTCTTGCTCTCACAGTGCTGTTGGGGGGGAGGGTGCTCAGCTGACTCCAGCTGGACCCCTGTGCAGTCGGCAGGCTGTCTAGACCAACTTCTCTGGACAAAGTCCACAGTGGAACACATGGCAACATTTCCTCAGCCATATTTTCCAACCCTCTGTGGGCTCCCACAAAAGCTCCCACAAACGCATGAGGTGGTTCTCTGGAGGTATTAATGATCCAGTCAGCTCATGGAGCTTTCCCTCTGTCTTATCAATGTGCTTGCACAGTTCTGTTTCTCCTCAGTACTCCCAGCCTGTGCTGCTGAGTCCATCTCTGTGTGAGAGCTTCACAGCTCACACAAGGTAGATAGTTGTAAGCACATGCTCGGCATCCCCAGAAGGTGAGCTCAAAGTCATTGAGTAGCACCCTGTGGGTGAGCACACTCTACCAACACAGTCCATTTTTTACACCAATATACCTTGCTGGCTGCATTTGTTAAGGGTTTTATATTTTAATATTTTTTACAAAAATTCCCTTACTTCCACATGAACCCAAACAAATCAGTCAGAAATCTTCAGATTGAAAAGTTTTCCAACATGATGTCACACTGCAGAATCATTTTCTAAAAGCTCCCCGTGTATTTCCCTGCATGTACAGTTGCTAGGAGCATAAGGTACATTCCCAGAATGAAAAAGAGCCCACACAGGCATCGGGGTGCTGTGGAGTTCATGCTGGAGGACAGCAGGCAGGCCAGTAAGCTTCGTCCGTCCTCCTACGTGCTTGCATATGGCATTGTCTGCTTCATGTTACATTTTTTTCCCCACAATGAAGTGGGAGGCAAGAGCTTTTTCAGCTGCCATTGATGAAAATCAAACTCCCAATGTCTGATGGCAGGCTGCTATTTCACACTCTGCCGTTTTTGTTTCAACAGAAATTTAGTTGCTTGTTTTTGCTGGCAGAGTTTGCCTGCTGCACAGTGGAGAGGCGGCTGCATGTAGTTAAGGGCTCAGCAGTCTTTCCCTCCCATTCACGTTCATCTCACAGTTAGGATGCTTCCAATTCTGTAAACGGAAACACCTTCACATAGCCTGAGAAGCAACACCATGAATAGCATTGAGGTTCTGAAAAAAAAAAAAATAGCAACAAACTTGAACCCTGCTATCCATATACCTGTGTTCCCTGCTTTGGTAGCATTTGATGCATAGTGCACACTAAATGCAGTGATTCTGTATAAAAATCACATTGTAATTACCACTTCCATGAGATATAGTTTCAGGCTGTGTGTGTGTATGTGTGTGTGTGTGTGTGTGTGTGTGTGTGTGTGTGTGTGTGTGCCAGAAGACAGCCCTCTTCAGGTGCCATGAGCAATGCTTTGTGAGACAGCATCTCTTGTTGTTGATAGGCTGGCCAAGCAGCCCCAAGCACCCACTGTCTCCGCTTCCCCAGGACTGGGATTGTTATTGCACAAACCATGCCGGGTTTTTCATGAGGGTTCTTCATGATCCAAATTCAGGTACTTACGCTGCAGTAGCATTTCGTTAACTGAGTTAAATCCCAAACTACTAGGAAAGCTCTTAATGCAATAAAATCTCTGCTATATTTTTCAGTGAAAAGCAGGTAGTCGCCAAAAAAAATGTCCTGGAAAAGTTGCCTTGGTCTCTCTGCCAATTAGTTATTATTTTAAACTTTTCTACTATAAAACACCAAATACAAGTTTTTTTGATTTTTGTTGTTGTTTTCTTTTTTAATGTGTCCCAGACTTTGAAAGTCTCAATAGCGATCCATGCACATCAGTCTTAATTCTTATAAAATCCGAAGAAGAGCCAGGAAGATGTCTCAATAGTAAGGTGCTGGAGAATGCCAGCTCATGTGGCATATGGAGACACCGAAAGTGGAAACTCTGGGGACCCTTCTCAACACAGCAGAAGGCGAAGCCAACCGACTGATGCTGCTCTGTGTGTGTCCTTCACATGGGTTCTGTGGCATGCAAACCTGGGTATACATCGGAACACAAACCCATACATTCAGCAGTTAAAAACAAACTAACAAACAAACCCACAGTGCTGGAGCGATTATGGCTCACAACTGTCAGTAACTCCAGGTCCACGTGAGCTGAAACCCTCACACAGACATTCATGCAGGCAAAACACCAGTACACAAGAAAATAAAAAGGGATCATCAAAACTTTTCTAAATATTTAAAAAAATTAGTAATCATCTAAAGTAGTGTGTTCTGATATCTTGTGAATTAAACTCTAGGACATCTTTAGGAGACAAATTGTTTCCATTATTTTAAAGGCAGTAAAAATTTAAACACAGCCATATTTTAGCTAACACTTGAAATCTTTGTAGGCCAATATTACCCTCTGGTCTTAAAACATCTTAAAATAGAAAATGAAGAGGTTGTCTTGCTCAGACATGAATGTAGAGGGCCAGGGCTTTCTATGATAGATATCTGACTTTTATCGCTATCTCATTTCTGCGTGGCTTCCAGCAAACTTGAGGGTATTTAAATCTCTTTGCCCTCTTTGGTAATGTAGTAGCTTCTCCCACAGCTAAGAATTCACTTCCTGTGGAAGTGATGGTAATTTGTTTATGAACTGCCTGGAGCCTGGCGGAGCACAAGGCCACAGATGATATGAGGTATAAAAGTAGCCCTCTGGGACCCTAGGAAAATGCAATCATTTGGCATCCAGTACCTTCCGGAAATGCTTGATTCTTGAAATGTTTGATACTTGAAATTCATAGTGTACTCTCCACTAGATTCTACCAAGGTAATGTGTGCGTGTGTAATCATTCACGATTCCCATCACATCTAACGACCCTCCAGTTCAACAGTGTGGAGAGATTTCAAATGCAAAGTTACAGGTTTTACAGAGTGAAGTTAGCAGGAATGTCTGCCAGCTCTTTAGAGAGAGAACATAACGTAAAGGACACATCAGTAAGCATCAGAAAGTCCACTCCTGTCCTTAGTTCTCTCACCTACTGGATGGATTGAGCCCCAATAAGGCTGCGCCTGCTTTCTTCTGGCCAGTGACAGAGTGTCATAGATGTATCACCTGACATGTATCCTGTAAGTGTGCAGGACACTTCATTAGCACAGTCTCCTTTTACATCATCTCTATGATTGTCATTGAAGATGCAATAGCTACTTTATAAAAAGGAAGGCTTGACTCAGCCCCCTTGGGAGCACTGTATCACTCCCATCAAAATTTTACTTACCTGAAATAAGATATTCCATGGAATCATGGTGTTCTTTTGATAGCTGGAAATCATAATGATGAACTAATTATATTTGGTATTATTGTAGGCTCCGTGATAAACAAGACACTGTAAAACACACTTTCGTCTTTGCTTCTAATTATGGAATTCTCTTGATTAGCTAGCTCCATGTAGTTCTTAGTGTTGAAGGGACCAAGGCACAGCCTCCACACAGTCACGCTCAGCAGACTCCAGTATGAGGAGATCCTGTGCCTTCCCACATCCATACACTATCCCTGCCTTTTGCCTGGGTTCAGACTCAGCATATATTCAGGGCAGTTTTGTGTCATCCTCGTGCAAAATCCCAGAGTCTGTAAAGCAATACAGCACAGCACTGTCCTTCGACTGGAGAGGAGTGATAAGCAAGCATGTAAATCCCAGGTTTCAATGCTGTCATGGAAATCTTGAAGGCATGCAGTGGGAGCAGATATACAAGTGTTTGTCCTGGCTTCATGAAGGAGGCAGTCTTTGAGTGATGAGTAGCCACTCACAGGAGTGTTTAGGTTCAGGCATTCGACTCAGATGGTTCTGCACGAACAGGAGCCCAGACACCTGAGACAGTCTGATGTTAAATAGGGTGTGATCAGGATGTAGCTTACTAACAAGGCATGGTGAGAGGCCTCACCTAGACCAAGGCCATGGTGCTGAAGGGCATGTGTAACCGTCAGCAGAACAGATTTCACTCTCTGATCAATAGAGTGCTATTCTTAGAATCAAACTTGATCAGCTTTGGAGCCATCGCAAAGGCTTCTGCAGCAGTTATTGAGAGGGTGAAATCAGGGACTATCCCAGAGTTCAGCTACGTCAGAAGCCTGGAGAGAGCTCAGAGGATCCATGTTTGAGGGAGAAATGGAGGGAGTGCCGCCAAGAGATGGTAACAAGGCCATCCAGACCTGCAGAAGAGACAGGCACGGAAGGGCTCCAATTAAGCAAAATTGGAGTTAGTGACTGGGGCATAGCTTAGTGTTATTCTTCAAGGTAAAGAAGAGAAAACTGCATGTTGATTACCCTTTTTCAGTTTGGAATCTGAGGTCTGTCTCCATGAAGAAGACATGGAAGCACTTAGAGAAATATATTCAACCCTGTAGAGTTCTACTTTTATCTCATAATTAATCTTATAGAGTTCTAGTTTTATGTTATATTAATTTATCATGACTCTCCTTTATTAAAACATTCCCTGTGCCAGACTTTACTATTATATATTATATGATAAATATATATGCATACATATTATATTATGATGTTGTTGGTGTGTGTCTATAAACACACACACACACTTGAGATCACATGTGTTTCAGATTTTTTTTCACATTTTAGGATATTTACCAATGATAAAGTATTCCTGTCATGAGACCCAAGTCTAAACACAAACTTCACGTTTGTTTCATGTATACCTTATAGCATGGCCTGAAGTCTACTTTTTTTTTTTTTTAAATTACATGTTTTCTGTACCTACATTTTGACAACAACCTCTCACATGTGGCCTCCTATAGGGTTTTTCACTTTGTGGTATCACATTACTGCTCAGAATGTGCCAGGTGTTTGAATTATAAATTTGAGATACTCCGTCTATACCCTAAGATACACATAAAATCTTTTTATATGAAGCATTTTTAAAAGATTATACATATAATCTTTATTAAAGAGATGTATAACAATGACATGCATATGCATATTGTCTGTGTTTCTGGGTGATATGTGTATGTGAGTAGAATATCTGGCAGGAAACTCGAAGACAAATATAGTGGCAGATACTTGGAGCTGAAGTTAGAGGTGGTTGTGAGTCACTCTATGTAAATATGAGAACTAAACTTGCTATGCAAGAGCAGCTATGCTATTAACTGTGTTATTAACTGATGGGCGCTCTCTCTAGTCCTATGCATAAAGTCCATGTCATGAAGAGCAAAATAATGTTATACCCCCTTTTATCTTGTATCTCTTCATTGCTGCATGCAGGTGATTGGGTTTGTGTATGACCAGGGAAAGCTGGAGGTCAGGGTATCCCTGCAGGAGTCAGTGCTCTCCCTCTACCATAGTGGTCCTGGGGATCAAAGGCAGGTCACCAAGCCTGGCAGCAGGCTTGCTCACCCACTAAGCAATCTTGCTGGCTCAAATAAGCTAACCTTTAAAACTAAGACACCTTGCTAGTGATTAAACTTCATAGAAACTCAAACACCTATGCAAGCATCTATATCTAATAGTGTTTATGTCTAACATAATTTGATCCACGGAATTGTTGAAGTAATAGTCACCATCTTTACTATTACTAATTTTAATATTTTCTCTTATTTTTCTTTATTGAGGCAGGTTTCACTAAATAGGCCTGGTTGTGAAATCACTATAATCATTATGTAGTCTATGCTGGCCTTGAACTCATAAACATCCTCCTGCCTGAGTGCAATGTCTTTATAAAGGTGCAGAATAAAACTGTGTGTACATGTTGCAGTGAATAAGTAGCCAAGACCAGGTTTGAAACTTAGAGAAAGAAAATCTGTGCTGGTATATTGGTAAGTTTGGATTTATCTTATTGGCAGTGAATGTTTTAGGAATTTGAATGAGACGTATACAATATGATTGGGGGAGAGATGCAATTTTAGTATGTTTTGGTTGCAAGGAACTCAACCCAACTAAATACAACAGAATGTTTATTAGTGAATATTTGGAGAAGTGTATGAAATCTCACCTCCAGAGAGGAGCTGACTACAGCTTTCTGTCTGTCTGTTTCTATTTAGAAGTCCAAGAGGCTGAGGAAGAAAGCAGAGATTAGTGGTCTCTCCCCACGCCTTTACAGCTTTCCCCTGTGCTAGAGTCCTTTAGCAAAAACAATAGTATCTGGGTTTCCCTTGGGCCTGTGACCTCCTCTCCAGTCTGTTGGCCACCCTAGCAGTATTAGACATGGATTCCATTTCATGGAGTGAGCCTTAAATCCAAGCAGAGAATAGTTGGTCACTCCTACAACCTTCATGCCATTAATACACTGGTGTATTATACAGCTAGGTAGGTCACTGACAGGTTTGTAGGTGGATCGATGAGTACCTTTCTCCTGTAGTAGCATACAGTGTCCCCTCTAGTATCATGCTCTAGTCAGTAGGGATGCAGCCTCTACTTTGGCACCAATTGACTTCTCCGTGTTTGATAAGATGTGGAAGTGTAGCCAGGCAATGGTGGCGCACACCTTTAATCCCAGCACTTGGGAGGCAGAGGCAGGAGGATTTCTGAGTTCGAGGCCAGCCTGGTCTACAGAGTGAGTTCCAGTCTCGAAAAACCAAAACCAAAACAAAAAAAAAAAAAAAAAATGAGTGTTGTTTGCAGCTATTGCTTGGGCCGTGTTGTCAGTGTGTGGATAGCAACCACTCACTTTCAAGCCAGGCTACTTTTCTCAAGCAGATAGTTTTAGGATTTCTTTAATGACACGGTAAAACACCTTCATGTCCTAGACTTCAGTGGGAAGAAAGTTGATACTGTGCTTTTAAATCCTTGATCCTCTGTGACTTATTCTGTCACTGCCAAATAATGCCCTAAATTTTCTTTAGCATCTAACATGTTTGTTTGTATTTTGTTGTTGTTGTGCAGTGCTTTATTCTTGTCATTCATAATGCCAGGAAAAACTCTACAGTATGTAATTGTGGAGTGAATCAATGATTTTTATATGATATGACAATGTGATAGATATGTCCTGTCCTTATTTTGAATGGGAAAAAAATGAAACAGGATTTATCAACCTTTAAGATCTGCATATGTCCTCAGAGCAGAATGTCAGACCACCCTTACAGATGGACCAGTTTCAGTAGCATCCACCAAAAGTAGATGTGAGCATCAAAGAGCATCTTAAATGTTATCTGAGGCAGGTTAATCATAGAGTGACCAAGGAGCCTCTAACCTAGAATGCTTTTGAAGTAAAATAATGGAGCATTATTCCAATAATTCCTGCATGGTGTTATCAGGCACCACAACATCAGAAAAGCTTATCTACGAATAAACAGAAAACAATAAGTTGTTCTAAGCAGACTAAAATATGGCTTTGCTTTCTCCATTCATGTTTTCAAAGGACTTTAAAAATGAAATGTAATGCAATGCAAAAATACATACACTTAATGAAAAGTGCTTATTAGCAGTTTGGTATTTCAAATATTCCAGTTAGAGCTGCACTATTTGCTGTTTTTACAGTGGTAACTGTCCTCCTAGATTTCATCAGTTACTCAATTGTAACGACAGATGACATAATAGCAATCATGACAGCTATTTAGAGAGAAAATTATTCCCTGGTGTTAATTTATTTCGTGTATAAGGAAATTATATTTAAGTGATATCAAAGTAAAATTCTTCAGGTAATTGGAAACATGCCCCTGGACTGACACACCTTCTGCATGTTCATTTTTAGAAAATAAACGTGTGTCTATTCATGTATTCATGTACTTATAACTACTGGGAACCTGAGAAGCTACTTCTCACATTAAGGATGGTAGATTAAGGGTCAGATTGTTCCATCTGGTAGCACTGAGAGACAAGTCTTCCATCAGCTCAGGAGAGGGGCTGAAAGACCACATCAGGGCAGACTCATGGATCCTGGGATGGCTCTGCCTTCTGCCATGGTGACTGGTCTGGAGGAAGAAAAGAGAAGCAGTAGATTGATGGCTAGGCTAATTCTCTCCCTAATCTCTTTGAGTCTGCTAAAAGTGTTGCTCACACTGCTGTGGCATTTTCTGCTGTTGTCATGGACACTCATCCATTGAAAGCATACAGAGGCTTCCTGATGATCCGTCCTCATCCTCTCAGGCTGCCTGCCTGGTGGGACTCGAGTTTGATCTCACTCTTTGATTAAACTACAAAGTATTCGGGAGAAATCCATTCTCCTTATCTCATTTAGAACTTGATGTGTGATTCCAGTAAGGAACCAAATAACGTGTTTTTATTAATTTATTTATTTATTTTTAAGAAAAGCTGAATATATTTATGCAGCCCTGATGCCTATAGATTTCTTTAAATCAGGTTTTTTTACTGTGGAAAATCACTTTTATAAGCTTATTAATTACAAGAGATTATTTAGAAATTATATCAATTATAATCTCATTATGAATTAGTAATTAGTGATATTCTAAGGAAAATATTTGGTGTATAGACTGTATTCCTGCATAGAATATATATATATTATATATGCAGGTATTTCTGTGTGCCCACACTATGGATGCTAGAGCTTTAAGTTCAAAGTCTTTCTCAATCACTCTCAAACTTATCATCTACCATTGGGTCCTTTACTGAATTTAGATTTCACAGTTGGCTAGACTGTCAGGCTAGAGAGCTCCGGGCCCACCTGTCTCTGCGTCCCTGCCCACCGTATCTAGGTTTCCAGAGGCGCATGCCTCTGCCCTACATTTACGTGGATGCAAGGGGTCTGAACTCAGTTCCTCCTGCTTGGATGGCAGGCACTTTTCCCACTTTGGCATGGCAAGCACCAGGAAACACTTTTGTTACTAGTTAACAGCTCTTGTCTCCTTTCTTTGCTCACCTGTGAGTAACTAAAAGGCAACATAAGTTTTTGTAAATCACTCAATGATATGTAAATATCAGATCTACTGTGGTGTGACCTTAGGCTAGACAGTCATCTCCCTGTGACTTAAGTATTTTCCATCTCTGTTGAAGCCTGCCTTTGCGGTACTAGGCTTATAGGAAGGAGTACAGATTATATCTCACATAATCACTGAGCCAGGGACCAGTGATCTTTCTTGTGAGAATAATGAGCTCAAATCCTTGAAGGCACATTGAGACTCTCTAGAGGGCTAAGCCTGGCGCTCCCATCTTGATCTTCTATATTTATTACATATTACAGGCTCTAAACCGATACCTGCTAGAAGATAACACTTTGCAGACTTCTACATCAAATTTTGGCTGGACTCTCTTGGTTTAACTTCTACTTTATGTTATTTACTCTCTGTCCTTGGTACTTCTCAGGCACTTGCCACTTATATCACTGAAGATGGCTGTCTCTGCTCTTTTGTTAGCAGGAGGTAGCATTAAGGGATTTTGTGTTGAATACATATCATGAGGACATGATTTTTGTCAGGACACTGACCTGAGAAAATTAATACTGTCTGTGATAGTGGAACATTCTCTGTTTGCAAGTGAGTTAATTATTTTTTCTGGTATGGCCGGCCTGGCTCCAGTGACTTTCAGTTTTTGGCATATCGCCATGGCAAGAATCCAATCCTAATTCCCCCTCTGCTTAGGTGAAGACACTTTTTAACTGTTAAAGTGCTATGTAGCTGAAGATATGGATACTATTCCTCTCTTGACTAGAAATGAAAGCTGAGATAGCTCCCCTTACTTCAGAGTAGAATCGAAAGGATTTGAGCCTGAGTCACAGTTGTTGGATGTTTAATCCACGGCCCTTTGAACAGTTATCCTGTCTGTTTTCACCATATATGTTAGGTTTAGATAAAACATGGTTATAAGATAATGTCATAATGACGACTGCTTCTGATTGTATTTGTGTTCTGTTAACCAGGAAGACATTTGCTTCCAGTTTGGGCATTATAGCTTTTGCCTTTTGTCAGTCTGAGGTTTAGAATACACTAACCATGGATTGTCCAGTGTTCTTGTTAGAGCCTCATTTGGCATTTGTATTTATGTTGCCCTATGGAAAGACAAGGATTTGTCACATAGTCCAGCCTTGTTGTCCCTGTGGAATTCCCTAGCCCTGCCTATTGATTATTCTTTGCATTGCTGTCACAAAACTCCTGACAGAATCAACTTGAAGGAGGAAAGATTTAACTCAGTTGACAGATTCTGAGAGTTCAGTCTGAGGCCACGTGGCTCAGTGTTTCTGGGTCTGACACAACACAGAACAACGGGACAGTGGGGACATGTGGTAGAAACTGGCTACATCACGCAGTGATCACAATAGCAGAGCTTCTCCCTGAGTAAAGTTCTCCATCCAAGTAGACTGCCCAAAATGACAGAGTCTCACAAATAATGTCACTGTCAACCAACCTTGTAATACAAGAGACTTTGAGACAGGGGCACAATTCATGCCCAAACCATAATACCCTACAACAGATAAAACTGGAAAACAATTTTTCTTACAAGTTAGTGATGAGGTACAGTTGACAGTAAAACGCATGATGCAGACCTTGAGATCCTGATTTCAGGAAAGGGCAGCGAATGGGCAATTATAACAAGCCAATAACTAATTACAAGAAAAACAAAAAACAATCATAAGTTCATTTGGTTCCTCATGGTGATGATTTAGTCTGTTTGGCTGTTGTGGGACCTAGGGAAAATTACTCTATCTCCCCAAGCCATAATTAATTCCTTTATAAAGTAATAAGAGTTGCTGCCTTTTCTGGCTGGAATTACAAGGATCAGAAATGGTCTTGTGAAACCATTGCTTTATCCACCCAGCTTTCCACAGGCTGCCGCCAAGCTAAGCAAAGAATACATGTGCCACAGCACCCTGACCCCAGACATCCAACATCCTATGCAACATACACACTAGCTCTATGTCATGTGGATTCCCACAAGATTCAAAGAAACATAAGATGTGGGCTTGTTGAGAAATGACTCTGAATAGCTGTGGGAAAGGAAAGAAAGAGCCTGTGCCGGTCTGTATGGTCCGTATGCCTGTCTGTGAGAGCAAAGAGCAAGGGACCAGAATCTAAATCACTCACAACCCCAGAACTGGTGTGGATTGCACTGTTATTGTTAACTAAATTCCATACTTAAATTCTTGCAAGAAATTGCCAGGTCTTCACAGGAGTTACAAAGGTTGAAACTTATTTTGCATTCAGCAGGGGCTCAACTGTTGGCTGCAGTAAGCTTTATCAACAGCAATCCTCCCAAAGGACAAGGTAATATACTGTTGGAATAAACAGGAGAGAAACTCAGAGAAAAAAATAAATAAATTCAGTAAAGGTAGAGATAAATATGAAGGCTAACATCAGTACATTTTTTAATATATTTTTGAAGAGAAACCTGCATATGAGGTGGCTATAGGTTGTTTTCTGGTCATAAGATGAATAACCAGATAATCTCTGCAGAAAAATGTTCGATTAAACATGGCTTCCTCCCTGAGAGATTTTTGCCTCATTTCTGGGACTTCAAGTCAACAAATAATTTCTGTCCATTCCTCCATTTGGGTTGCTAGAAACTCCTGCAGTGCAAAGCCTCTTGGGTAATTTATGAGGGCTCTGTACCTAGCCTGATATCAAACTCAGACAATACACATCTCATATATGTTTTAATTAAATCAACTCTTCCAAAAAGCAATTCCTCATGAAACTGCCCCATCCCTCAGACTCCACCTAATTGCAGTCTCTCCACCACGTGACTGGAATCCGTTTAGACCTTTCGCTTTCCTCCCATCTGCCCATCTCCTCAGTTATCCAATTACTTATTAATTCCCACAGATTCTTCCTGTACCAGGCCTTTGTATAGATTTCTTCTTTAGGGATTCTTGTTCCCATCATTCTGGCTCAGATCCTTCATTCATCTTCAAACAGTAACCTTTTTAGTGCTCTGCAAGTCTTGGGTTTTCATTCATAAGTCCAGCCTGCATGTTTAAGCTGTCATTTGTCCCAAAACACTGCTTCCATTTGCTGCAAGTACACCTCCCACATTTTTGCAAACTTCCCATTTGTGTGTGTATCATGTGTTGTTTGGTGGGGTGAGTTCTGTACAATAGGCAGTGGCTGGCTTTGCATTTCCTTGAACGCACCGTGTACCATTGCTTATGCTCTATGATTTCTGAGAGTGAAAGGACCGACCTTCAGAATCTCACACCATAAGGTTCAGCACTTCCCCAGCATGCTTCTTTAAGCTGTCGTGCTGCTGCCCACAGTATCCTTGCATTATATGAAACATTTTAGTAGATGGTATGAACTAAAAAGCAGACTGTTTGGAAGAAGGGAATGATGAAAAACAAGACATCTAATCAAATGTTCTACCTTTAGGCAGGCAACTAAATAAAACCTCACAGAGTTTCACTTTGTTTAACATCTGTAATTGCTTAGAAGAAGAACAATATATATATATATATATATATATATATATATATATATATATATATATATATATATATATAAATGTTGTGGCTAAGAGCACTTGTGGCTCTTCCAGAGGGCTAGAATTTGGTTCTCAGCACCCAGAGGAGGTGCCTCACCCTTGTCTGTTATTTTCATCTTCCAGAGATCTATCATCCTCCACAGTTACCTGCACGCAAGTATGCATGTACACACAGATGCGCGTGCGCTCACACTCATATATATACCAACTAAATCTTTTTTTAAAAGAACTGTGCATCTATCCATTAGCACAGTCATTTCTTCAGCATAGCTTGCATCCTTCTTTGAATATTTGGTGGACAACCTTAGATATGAACTTTTGCGTTTTAATATGCAAACTCGGGTTTATTCTTCTGATGTTACTCATGAATCCATACATGATTTAGGGACTGAAACAAAAGGCTATACTAATTGAAATTATTTCATGAGTACTTCTAAAACTGATGGATACAGTGTTTATTTTTTATTGACTTTCACTGCAGCTACTTTTGCTGAGATTGATGAATGACAAGTGACTGTTCCTTGTGAAAAAAAGTATAAAGAATGTGTACCTAAAATAAACAGAAAGAAGAGATCTGTTCTGATGCAAATGTTATTTCTCCCCCTACTAGTTTATTCTTTAGTTGTGTTTTGTTTTGCAAATAGACAAAAGACAGGCTGGGCTCAGTAAGGTTTTGTATTGTGCCCAAGGTTGGGGGCAAGATTTTGAAAGGGATCAGTGAGTCAGATGTAATATGGGCTGTTTGAGCCACCAAATCTCTGATTTGCTGATGGTCAGTATTCCAATTAGAAAGAGCTGCACAGGCATTTCCGTCAGCCCCAAAGAACTTTATCCCTGTTTTCATTGTGGCATACCTATTGTGACTTTGTTCCCCAAGCAGGAGGAAGTATGAGACATAGAAATTCAATGGCATGTTTTCATTAAAGAGCAGAGCAGATCCTCACAGAGACATTAAAGAACCAAGCAGAGCTGTGTTTTCCTTTCAAGTATTTTTTTTTTTTTTAATGTCTTGCTCATTCCCTTTAATGGAATGATTTGGGTATCGTAGAAAACAAAGTAGCATAAAATGAGAAGGCTTATGTAAAAAGTATGGTTTATATTTTAAACATGAAATCCAGTGGGCCAAGCAATTTCTGCTATTCCAAAACCAAACTGAAGTATAACCACACACACACACAGTAAAAACCCTCTGGAAATTTATTCTCTGAAGGCAGTGGCTGGGGGTAGAAGGGATTAGGGAAGGAATGTACACAGATTGTATTCCCCTTTAGCTGTCTGCAAAGCTGTAGGTTTAGACTAAGTCGCCCATTTGTATTTCAAATCAAGGTACAGCCTCCTTTGCAACCCAGCTGGTAATACTTTCTGACAAGCTAATTATATTTGCTGCTTTCTATATGAGAGATGCTTTCCTGCAAACTGCTGTCCCATTAACATTTCAGAAACTAACTATTTTTGTAGAAAAATTTCATACTTTGGGGGCAATACTTTTATGCTGCAAAATGCCAGTTTTAGCTTTTACATTTCTAGGACTAATTGTAGTGATGTGTATAATAAAGCCTTTAAGTCTCTAATTGCCACGAAGCAGATCTTCTCTCTGATTTGTGCAATTTACTGAAGAAATACACATGGAAAACCAAGATGGGTAAATGCGAGTCACATTCGTGTTACTGTGTCAAACATGAAAACAGTAAGACTGCCTGGTGCATGGGTGTAGGAAAGGAAAACCCATTAAAAAAAGAGGCAGTCAAGGATCTTGCTATGTTCTAGTTCAGAGGTCTTCAGTTTTAAAATCTTAATTTATTCTGAGTGGAATTAGCCTATAGTTACCTGCCCTGTAAATGTGTTTAAGAATGAAAGAGTATTAGATCCTTCTTTTTTTCCTTTTAAAATATCTACTTTGAGCTTGGTGGTAGTTTTCAAGTCAAACATAAGTATGAGTGAATGATCTTTAAATGAGGGGCCTGTGACACCCGGAAGGAACCTTGAAAGTCTGAAAATGAAGGGGAACCTCATTCATTTTGTAAAAATTTACAAAATATTAAAGGGTTTGAAACTGCCTGGAAAAACAGTAAACTATTCAGCCAAGTTGCTCGCTGTGGTGTCTGAACTGTAGCTCAGGAAAGCGTTGTCAAAGGTCAGTGTGCGTGCGTGTGTAAAAGAAATGGTTAAAGCAAATGATTTGAACCTGAAAAAAAGAATACTACTTATTAAAATCATAACTTGTAGTATAATGTACATAGATATGTGAATATATGGTTAGTAGGTAAGTAGGTAGATAGGTGATATGCAGAGAGATATATTAATAGATAGATAGATAGATAGATAGATAGATAGATAGATAGATAGATAGATAGTCACAAGGATAGGAAAACTTAACAGAAAGAACAGTTCCAATATAACAAATAATAAGTTCATACACTGAATTCATATAGGATTAGAATTTCATTTTCCCCCTTCCCCTTCCCCCTCTATGTAACCCAGGCTATCTTCAAACTCAGAGCAATCCTGCTTCAGCCTCTAAGCATAAGCCAGGTCACAGAGCTAATTAGAACCTCTTGGAAGAAAATCCTGTGCACCAATGACACTGCAGCCTAGTTGTGACTCAGACCTGACCTATTGATGTGTTTATAAAGTGATAAAGAGAAGGGGGGTTATGTTCTAAGGGGTTTGGTGAGGTATAGGGGAAGCGGGTATCTCAGCAGGTACATGCCAAGGCATCCCTTCACCCTGAGGAACCAGCCACACACAGGTATAGTATAGAATAGAGTTTATTCAGGGCATGGGGAGGGGAGTCAAAAGGGTAGTAGAGGCAGAGAGAGAGAGAGACAGAGACGGAGACAGAGACAGAGACAGAGACAGAGACAGAGACAGAGACAGAAGTAGAGGCCAGCCATGAGCACAGGGAGAGAGGAGAGAAGGGAATGGGGATGGTGGGGGAAAGGGGAGAGGGGACAGAGCTGGAACAAGAATGAAGGAACAAGAGAGGAACAAAAGAGGGAGGAGGGGGCAAGCAACCCTTTTATAGTGGGTCAGGCCTACCTAGCTGTTGCCAGGTAAGTGTGGGATGCAGTTTAGACAGAATGCTAACACCTATTGTATGTCTAAATGGTGTTTTCTCTCATCCCCCCCCCATGTCTTTGAAAACATCCAGGGTCTATAATTTATCATTCCTGAATAGCAGGTGTCCATCTACAGATCAAGCTTAGGTCTTCTAGTTTGATGGCAAGCACCCATTCTGCTGAAGATCTTGTAGCCTTTCTTAAAGCATGCTACTTTTTAGTTTTTCCCCAACAGGTATAAAATGGCAGACTCTTATTACTGATGCATGTTTTTCCTTTGGTTTCTCCTGTGGTGCCAGGGTTTGAATCCAGGGACCCCTGGGCATATACAAGTACTGCCAAGTTATGGCCCCGGCTCTCTCTGTCCCTTTCCACTTTGGAGACACTGCCTCACTAAGTTGTCCAGGCCAGCCATCAACTCTCTGTTGAACCCAGGGAGACCTTGAGCTTGTAATGCATGTGTCTCAGTCTTTCAAACAACTGAATTTCAAGCCTGTGCCATCAGCCGTGTTACAACTTCTAGCTTACAAAAAGTATCTTACTTGAGGGTGTGGTTTAATTGAGAATAAAATGATAATGGCTTATTGAAGATAACTTGTAAAATACATGAGATTAGAGTTGGCCTTTATTCAAGCAGAGCTTTTTAAAAGTATCTTTTAGCATTGATTAATAATTCATCTCATTAGATAGTGAAGTTACTTTTGTACTGTAATCCAAATTAAAGTGCATATTTAGTGTCCCTGTTGACTGGACTATAATTTATACAAGGCGTGATTGTTATATAATGAATATTATTTTTCTTTGTGACTTGTGAAATCAATCTCATGTCTTCATAATCACATCTTGCATATTGTATTGTGTATTTTTGAATAATTCCTGGGTTTAAAAAGTGCTGCTAATTTTGTTCCTTGTATTAATAGTTCAAACAGACAGGACATGGACAGGAACAATGCTAAGCTGTTAACTACAGTTGCATTGGAACTCTCTCTGTCCTATCAGATGAGTGTGTTGTACACTGACATGCACAGGGACATGGAAACACGCGCACACACACACACACACACACACACACACACAATCAGAGCTGTAGTTCTCACCTCTATTGACATTTTTCCTTTTAGTTTAATGAATTTCAGACTACTTGAAGTTTGTTTTTCTAAGTCAGAGACTTTAGTCCATAAAATCTCATCCCCATAAAGATAATCTGTCTTTAAAACACTTTTCTAAACAAATTTTCCCAAGGGGGAAATCCTTTCCCAGTTCCCATCCTTGTTGAAAGCACTGAATGAAGAACAGGGAGAGGGTCCAGCACTGAGCTTTGTATCAGGATGTCAAGAATGGACTGACTGTGCCTTGTTGTCATGCCCATCTTGCCAAAATAGCCCCTTAACTTGTCCCCTGCTGAGATCACATCTACAGCCACCCAATATGTCTTTCCATCTTCAGTGATCTCTCTCTTTACATACTTTCAAACATTTTTGTTAAACTTTACTTAATTAAAGATCTTCGAACCCTAAAATAAAACTCTTGATAACTGGAAACCTTAGCAGATAAGTATTTATTTGGTTGTTTTTCACTGAGTGGGAAGTTCATCAAGTTTACTTTGGTGCTTCTCAGAGCACTCGCCACTTTCAATATGAATGTGTAACACATTTACCTATGTGAAAAGATAGGAAAATTGTGTGACTACACAAGTATACATACACCTAAAAGAACAAGAACATATAGGTCATATCCTGATGAGATGCCATATCGCAAACATTCTAATCCCAGCTCGGGGCACCAGAAGGACTGATGGGAGTGGTCTTTGATGACATCATTTGTTAAATTCTTCACTTTGCACAAAGATAGATAAGTAAAGATGCATATACAGATCCGGGACAGAATTGTCTATTATATACATTCTGCGGAGGCAGGGTGACAAATGACAGATGAGTCACTGGACTTACCTGTGCATCAGAAGCAGCTTGATGCTTGCATCAGTGAGCACCAGCCCAGCAGCAGACCATTGTTATTGGCTTTGTAAGGTACCAGGAAGGGCTGCTGCTGTGCAGGGTGCTCAGAATCCTGTCAAAACCCAAGTCACCTGCAGTCTCATGGGTAAATGCTACTGTCATCACTCCTTTCTGCTCGCACTAGCTAAGAAGTCTTTGTCTTCATCCTCTGGTTGGACTAGAGACTCACCTCTAACCATTTGTTAGATAGTCATGTCACTAAAGGGAAGAACGGAAGGAAATGGAGGCTGAAAACAATGATCTTCACTGTGCAGCCATGGAAGATGAGAGGGAGCCAAGGACCCTCTTACACAGCTAATTTCACCCCCTGCTTGGTTTCCCCAGAGTTTTGCCCTCTGTCCTGTTCTTTACTCTCCACTGGGCAGTTGGATGTGTAGTAGGCCAGATCTTACTGTAGTGGCTAACGTCTGGCCATAACATTTCAGGATTCATTCTGTTACTTGAAAGGGTGCTTTTCAAATCCGAGAGCTGGTTAAAATCGTTGAGGCTGAGGGTGTGTAGCAGGGAGGTCTTTAGATAAATTTCAGGGATGAGAAGGAGATAGACACAGAACCGAAGTGCTCAGGAGTCAGGCTTAACTGGAGAGGTTCAGACACCGTGCTTATTTGGGGCCTGTCCTCTGGGCTCCGGTGCTCTGTGATGGGGGATGTCGGGTGCATAGTTTTGAATGAGAGTTTTGCTCTCATCATTCACACTGGCCTTGTAGTGACCCACACTTACCCTGCTCTCCATTATTTGTTCTGATTTCATGATAGCTCCTCTACTCTGCCTCGAGTCACCTCACATGCTCCTTCACCAAGCCTGTGGAGGCTGAAGTTTCAGATGCCCTTGCTGGCCTTCTATCTAGTTGACAATTCATACTGCTCCATTATTTCTGGTCCATAAATACTCTCCCCCCCCCCCCCCAGTTCGAGTAGTTCTGCAGCTGCCTCCTCATCATCATCCCTTTTTTCCATTTCTACTTAAAAAAACAAAAAAACAAAAACAACAACAACAAAAAAACAACTCTCTGTGCTCTTTGTTTCTTCATTGTGTTTTTGGACTCATTTTTTCACAACCATCACTCCCTTTATTACATGCCTCTAGAAGTTAATAATTGGATGTTGGTTTGGGAAAAGATTTAGAATCAAAGAGGGGCTTATCAGGTGAAAGTTCTTTGTGTTCTTCGGATCAGACAATCTGAGTAAGACCTCCTGAACCCTACCTCAGAGCGGCAAGAGAGAACTACCTTCTGAATATGATCTTTTGACCTGCGTAAGTGTGGTGGCACACATATTCATGCATGCACACAGAAATACACACACTATAATTTATTCCATACTTTATAAAGATTTTGATGTGTTGTTCTATAATGTTAACATAGCAGAGGCTTTTGGGCAAAAGAAGACAATTCAGATGAGTTGGCTTATTGCATCCAGTTGTAGGGACTGGATAAGGACATTATTCTAGCTAACTTGATTTACTGTAGCTAATATATACCGACTGAGTAATGTTACATTGGAAGCAGATTACCTGTGTGTGGGATGCTTGCCTTGACATCATCGTAGTTAATGTAATACTTGCATGCATGTTTAAGTATGACGTATTAAATATGGAGTATTCTTATCACTGTAAAACTTAAAGATGCTTGAGTTGTTGATTCATATACCTGAAAGACACACTCATTGCCAGGACAGCATGCAGTGCAGTTTGGGACCCAGATTCATCACATGGTGCAGTGTGGTAGGGTGTGGAGATAACCATAATGCTACCGGGCAGTAGTTCTCAACTTGAATTTCATAACCCTTTGGGGGGTTACATGTCAGGTATTTACATTAAGATCCATAACAGTATCAAAATTACAGTTATGAAATAACAATGAAGTAAGTTTATGGTTGTGGTCACCACCACATGAAGAATTGTATTAAAGGATCACAGCATTAGGGAGATTCAGAACCATTTCTATAATCCCATTCACACTAATGTAACTAATGAGCATGGTACAGTCGTATTTCCAAGAGAAAGTGTAAAATGACACCCCAGCAATGAGGAGAAGTCAGTAGAAACACTAGACTTTGGAAGTATTAGCTTTTGAAATTGCAAATGAAGTCATGTTGATTCTTTTGTGTTCTCTCTCTCTCTCTCTCTCTCTCTCTCTCTCTCTCTCTCTC
>NC_034604.1:12783358-12791347 GCF_900095145.1 Mus pahari | reverse complement strand
AAGTAATGGGTATTATATGCATTTTTGTTGTGGAATTTACTTATTAAAGACTATATATATATATATATATATATATATATATATATATATATATAATTTTGATAGTATTCAGAAAGCAGAGGTAACTTTAAGTGTAACGGCCCTGCAGTTACTTTTGTTAAACATAAATAATTGGCTCTGAAAAATCCAACTTACCAAAGTCCTTATAGTACCTAGTGAGCATGTGTACTTTTTGGTAGATTAGTAGTAGAAATTGGGAATTTGGCTTCTAAAATGAGTTTTATATCATGACAAATTGTCAAGGGCTCTACTGTAGAATTGGTGGTTCTTCATATATAATTATACTTTTTTCTCTTACGATCAAGTAAAGAAATACACATTGTTTTGTATCTTCACTGTCTGGGATGCAATGTTTTTTTTTTCAGTGGCTTTTGTTTCTGGCTAATATGATGTCCTTTTACAGTATCATAATAAGCAGTTTGTTCTTTGGGTCTCATTATTTTATCCACGGTCCATGAAATACATAGTAATAATTTCTTGTTCCTTGTTGTACCTGTGAGTGCTGTTCTTCGGGCACATATTTACTCTTAACTGTGCCCTTGTGTGTTGAAGCCACACTGTTGAAATTGAGAGTTAGGCTTGGCTTGCTTTGGTTTGGTTCGGTTTGCCTTGGTTTGGTTTTTTGGTTTTTTGTTTGTTTGTTTGTTTGTTTGTTGTACTTTCTTCTTTACTTCTTTCTTTTTTTCTTACTTTTTTTGTTTGTTTTGTTTTTTTTGTTTGTTTTGGTTTTGGCTTTGGTTTTGGTTTTGGGTTTTGGTTTTGGTTTTTTTGAGAGGGTTTCTGTGTATAACTCTGGCTGTCCTGGAACTCACTCTGTAGACAAGGTTGGCCTGGAACTCAGAAATCTGCCTGCCTCTGCCTCCCAAGTGCTGGGATGAAAGGCGTGCACCACCATGCCCAGCATGGTGTATTTTCTTCTTGCTGTGCATTTCAAGACAGTCACCGAGCTGAGATCAAAAGTTTTGATTCTGTACCCAAAAGAGCTTCATCGGATTTCATGACATTAGGAAGCCTGGAGAAGAGGCTCCATGAAGCCAAGGGCTGTGCTGAGCATCTTTTGAGTCGTTAAGAAGCATAGAAAGGAGAAGGCAGTAATTCTGATACATTTCTGGGTGTTCAAGACATAAAAGTTTATGTATAACATCATTAGACTATCAGAAGCCTACACATCATATTTCAACCTCATAATTATTTCTATAGTGTCTGTGCTTCTGTTTTGATTTGTTTTTCAGCTTCCTTCTCCAAAACACAGTAAGTTTCCACTCTCTTCTTAAACACTTTTTACTTGTATATAGATGTAATTTAATATTACAACTTGCCTTAGCTGAGAAAAAGAAAAAAATTCAGCTTTTTTTTTCTAACAGATTTTGTAACATTTTAGGACATTACAATAATTTTCTAATATTTTCTTCTGGTGGAGAACTATTAGAATGTTTAGAAATTGTTAGATATTTAAAATTTTCTGTTCTACCTACCATAGGCATGGTTCTGGTTTACGATGTGGTGGGCTAGCATAGGTTACAGCAATAGTCCTATACGTTTCCTGAGCTGTCACCCATACAGATTTCTCATCCTCACACTGTTACATGTGTGTGCTGCGACTCTGATCACTTGTCACAGAATGGATGCTGACTCTCATTCCTGGTTTGACTCTGTTCTACCTCTATCTGATGTCTTCTTTCATAATTGTAACAGGGGGATAGGGCAGCAACTTCTAAATAACCCTGCTGGAAAGAGATATGTGTCATGCCAATTCAAGAGATGCATGTGTTATCATTCTGGATGTCCACAAGGGTGGGATGCCATGGAAATCATTGAGCATTGTTGCAGCAGTCTGGAGGAATATGTCACCCACCCTACCTGGAATGCCATTCGTGGGCACCAGAACCTGAATTGACTGTTTTGCTGTTAATTGTGTATATCAGTGTGGCTGTGTGCACATGAGTGCGGCGCTTGCAGAGGCCAGAGGAGGCATTTTGTCTCCTGGAGCTGGAGGTAAACAGCCATCCTGAGCAACCCAAGGTGAGTGCAGCATGTTCTTGAGCACTTGAGCTGTCTCTCCAGGTCCTCGTTGTATACCTATAGCAGGTCTATTATTGGAGGCAGGCAACAGAAAGGACTTCTATTATATCTCTACTAAACACCACTGCCTCTCCCGCACTGTGCTCAGCAATGAGTACTTTATGCTGAGAGAGCAACTCTTTTTTTTTTTTAATTATTATTATTTTCTTTATTTACATTTCAAATGCTATCCCGAAATTTCCCTATACCCCACCCCACCCCTGCTCCCCTACCCACCCACTCCCACTGCTTGGCCCTTAAGTTGCTCATTTTTAAACTTTTAATTTAACTTTTTATGGTAATTATTGTGCGTATTTATACATGCACATGCACATGCATATGGTGTGCATGTGAGACAGGTGTGTGGAGGTCAGAGGCTGGTTTTCTCCTTCCCATATAGGCTTTTGGACTTAAACTCAGAGGGCCAGACCTGGTAGCGAGAGCCTGTATCACACACGTACAAATCTCGCATGACCTCGAGGTGGCAGGGAAGGGCAGTATTCCAGGCCGTGAAGGTCCTCAGTAGAACAGTGTATTCTTGCCCTATGAACTCTGCCATCCCTCTATGGCTCTTAGAAAGCTCTCTGCAGCAGCAGCCACTTACACTCTCCAAAGGTGGTACTACGATTTCTCAGTTGGTTCAGACCACAGTTGCCTTTTGATCAAATCACCTCTACCCTCTCATGGTCTAGAGGGAGGTAAATGAACAGTACTGGGCAAAGATATATTTCACTAGTCTTGCTTTCTGAGCAAACTAGAGCCTTGGATTTCTTTCTTGGCTTCCCGTGGGAGGTTGACAAATTAGATCGTGGACTGACATTGTTGAATGTGCAGCGTGATGCAAACACAGCATGTGCCAACCCTAGGATGGGTTATCAGCATATCACCGACTCTCTGCAGTTTTAAGCTTCACTCAAGCCAGGTTCCTAGCTTTTTGATAAAGCTGTTTATTGTGCAGCAGTATTACTTGATAAGTGAAGTTTAATGGCTTTACTCATTAGAATCCTGTCCCCAGAGAATAAGACACTGGCAAGGCAATAGAATAATGATCTCAAATTGGTTTTCAGCTGCCCTTAGACAGTCTACAAACATTAACCATTTTATTGTAAAAGAACTGAATTTATATTTTAATGCTCCTTTATGGCCGTCTCCTAAACCTTCCTGCAATTGAGAAGTTTTATTTCCTACCTTTTACGTCCACACACGTGGATGCAGAGGTACATGTCTGTAGGCTCAGCATCTTCCTCTGTTTTTCTCCACCCTGTAAAGCCAGGTTCTCTCCTTGATCCTGCTGTTGACGACTGACTAGACACAGTGACCACAGAGCTCCAGGATTTTGCTGCTGTCTCCCTAGCACTGGGGTTGTGGGCTCTTGCTGTGACAGCTGAACTTTACATGATTTTTAAGGATTCAGATTCATGCCGCGATGTTTGCGAAATAATCACTTTAGCGACCGAGCCTGCTATCCAGCCCACTGGACTGTGTTTTAAGGAAGACCTATATGTGCCAATTGCAAGGCATATCCTTCATATAGCATCTCCCACTGCAGAACTTGCTGGTGAAGGTAGAACCAAGTGTTGTCATTCTCCCCACCAACTCCTTCAAGAAAACCGCATCACTACTTTAGCATCAAAGTGTTCCTGTTAATATTTCAACTTAAATTACTTTGAGTTTAATTGCACTCCAATGTTTTACATGAGCACAAATAATCCATTCTTTAGTTCTGAAGCAAGATGTGTATGAGTTTCATCATCTGATTGTTTTAGCTTTGGGAATGATTAATTTGGCTCATTTTGATTCCTTACCCCTTGCATCTTCCCTCTCTTCATTTGGTTTTATTCCTTTCTTTCTATTGTATTTTATGATTAACAATTAGTCCCATTAAAATCTCTTGTGCATAAAAGTTTGCTCATTAATTTTAATTCCATATAGATTTATAAGAAAATGGGAAACTCACTGGTTGCACTTTGTACAAAGATAGGGACTTGAGATTCCCTGTTACTGATATACATGGGAGTACCCCAGTTACCCTGGAAGACTCCCCACCTTAATAGTGTATTTGGATGGTATTCACTGGAGAGTTATGATGGAAAGTTTTTCACTTGAAAATGCAACTAAGATGCCTGGCATTTGGAGCACCTGAATGAACTTAATTGAAAACTGCTAAGGCCTGTAAAAATAACATTACACACAGAGAGCATACAGTTTTAAATCAAAAATCCAGCTTTCAGAAAAGGATCGAGTTGACTTTGATACTTAGGTGGTGTTATGCTTTAAATCCCAGGGAGAAATTATTAAGCCCAGTAGAAGAATAGCGATGAATGCTTGAAGTATGCTTTTCTCGGGGTTCTGAAGCCCTCAGGGGAAACCTTTGAAAACCGTAAGGAACACTGGCATTCAGTTTGGGGAGGAAAAAGAAGGATTGTGAAATTGAATAAACTCATCCCTTGTGGCCTATGACAGAACAGGGCTTCCTGGTATTTGAAGAAAAAGACACTGAACTGTCCTTTGCCAACACAACACTTTTGATGATGACGTTTTCCTTGGTGTCAATGAATAACTTGGTATTTCAGTCATAAATCTTGTTACAAAAAGGATATCTCATGAACACAGGCTCCTAGTACCATTTGAGAGTTTTTTTAAAAAATATTTCTTTTGGAAGATTGGCGTGTATTAAGTATATTAAATATTACTTAATATATTGCATAAGCTCTATGTTTTGTTTTTCTTTGCATAAATTTACATTTAAAGAAAATATACTGAGCGTTTTCAGCAAATGATCCATGGTCATTCCTAAAGCGTCTTCTAACTTACCCTATTGTGAATACATCTATGCAGACAACTGATAGATTCTGCAAAGGCTACTGTACTGTAATAAAAAGAAAAAATTTTTTTTCTCAAGTTAACCTTTTGGGGTGTCTGAGGGTGCCAAGAGCAAGCTGGAATGGACTTCATAATTGTGAGGAGACCTGTCTCTTGGAAAGCATTGTGTCTTGCTTTGCAAGCTATGTATTCAAACAGTGCAAGACTGAGAGGTGACAACTCCACCCACTTTCCTTCCTCATGTCTTCATTCACAGACACACAGTTCATTAATACACAGTGCTCTCCACCTGTGCAGGGAAGTTCCCTGGTTTTGTCTGAGCACTTCTGTGAAATTAACACTTTAAGATAATGCATGAAGGGGCTGTCAAAAATGTTTTCAAGTCAAATAACTTGACTATTCCTAAAATAATAGAATTTCAAGTTTATTTTATTTGTCTGATGAAATATTATAGCCTTCACTGAGAATCAGTGTCTTGCTTTCCTGATAGACCTTCAAATATGGCAATTAAAGTAGAAAAAAATCTAATGAAAATTTTAAAAACATACTTAAGCATGAAAATATTTAGGAATATTTTCCTATAATTGCTTCTGAATATAGTGTGATGCTTTTTTCTTGAATGAAAACTGTAAACCACATGTGAATATTAGCACATTTGTATTTGCATTTATGTGGAATAGTTAACTGCTAATACATTTAATAGGTATAATCTGTGTTTTCCTGTTAATGTTTTATATGGATTTTATGACTTTATGGGTAATGTTAACATGAGATGCTGCTTGAAGGGGAAAAAGTATTTTAAAATAACTATCCCCCTAGTGTTTGCTTTTATATAACTCAGGATAGCAGAATTCTATGTAGTTTCAATGTTATATATGAAACTATACGGTAGTCTAGTTACATTTTCTTGCTTAGTGTTCTGATGTGTGTAGCAACACACCCCTACCTATATGCAGACTAATAAGTTTGATTAATCCCAAGTGCCAAACCTGTACTTTCATTTATTTACTTTCCTAATTAAATGCATTTATTTACTTTACTCTCATACTTCAACCCCCGTTTCTAGTGTTGTCTGAGCACTTAAGTAAAATTAATATTTTAATATATGGGTAGTGGACCTGTCAAAAGAAGTTTTCATATCAGATCCCTTGATTATAAAATAATAGAATTTTAATTTTGTTCGATTTGTCTAATAAAATGTTATGACTTTCATCAAAAATCAACTTGGTATTACATAAATAGTCGATCGGTTATATTATCCAGTTCTTAATGATGCCAAATTGATACACTTCACTGGAATGCTAGGAAAGTTTTGGAGACTATCCTTGCCTGGGATGGTTCTTATAATGTGCCCATTATCTATAAGAAAGCTTTTGTTAAAAATAACTTAAACCAGAGTCTGGCAAGATGGTTTAGAAGTGAAGAGAGCTACGTGGTCTTGCCAAAGACTGTTCGGTTCCCTGCACACACACACACTGGGAGGCTAACAAACACTTGGAAGTTGACCTCTGGGGGCTCTGATGCCTCTGACCTCCTTGGGTGTGTCTACTCCAGTGCACATATCTCCCTTCCCCAACAGAAATGTACGCATGGAATTAAAATAACAAAAATAAAGCTCCTAAGAATAAAGCCAACTCTTTTACAGATGTACATAGATATCCAGTCTTCTCCGCAATGTCCCCTACCAACCATCAGTAATAAACAATGGCATGATGCTATTAACTGGACTGAGTAAATTACAGTAAGGTTCATTTTAAGTTCTGAACTTCTGTGGGTTTTGACAAAAACATGATGTTTTTCATCCACCTCAAATATGTGAGAATGTTTCACTCTTAACATTTAAGATAAATTTTGCATCACATTTTCTGAAAGTTGTATAGTGAAATGTGGCAAAAGTCCTTCTATGTTTTGAAAACACAGGTAAAAATTCTCTTTCATTATTTTATCTACCTACAAGTCATAAGAAAACTGTCTTACAACAAGAGCAAGATAGTTCCATGGGGATAGATAGATAGATTGACAGATGGATAGATAGGTATTATCAGATATATAGATATATAGATATAGATATAGATGATATAGATATAAATATATATCCCTTCATCCTCAAAGGTAAACTTTAATACTAATTTTATTAATTAAACCTATCTCTAGATTATTTGTTTCTTTGAAATGATTTTTGCTGGTGCAATTTTGGTTTTTATGCCCCAAGATTTTGAGAAGCATGACTATAAGTAAGCATAGTTTATTATTTATAATTACAAATATAAATATTATAAATATAAATATTATAGTGGGCAAAGTGTCTCTATGTAGATCTGACTTTTTGAGAACTACTATGACCAGGCTGGCCTGGTCACGGTCACTCACAGAGCCCAGAGATCTGCCTGACTCTGTGTTCTGAGTGCTAATATTAAAGGCATGTGCCACCAAGCCTGGCACTTTTCTACTATTAATGATACAGTTTCTGTACAAATATAGCCATCTTGTGTAAATTTCCTGTCTTGGTCCTAGCACATTGTCAAGTGGGAGGAAAATCTCCCTGGCTGTATCTAGCCCCTAGGCAAAGATGACAACAGGCAGTGAACATTGACTAGGTGGCAACAAATGAAATTCACACATTTCTCCTAGAAATGAGGCAGATTTTAATTTGTACAACTTAAAATAACACAAGGTGGCTAAAACTGATGAGCAGGGTGAGCCAAAGCCTGAACTGGTGTCTAATGGAGAGGACTTTTTCCATTGAAATTTATGTTCATTATTTTTCAGTGAAGTATTAATTTTTGCACTGATTGAATGCACAAAATTATATGACACAATTGTACATGAAACATTGTATATATGATATATAGACATGTCATTATGGGGGTATTAATGAATTTGTATGTATGTACTTGGCAAACCCATGTGTGAAAGAAAGTATACCTGAATTCAGTGTTAAATATTTCTCTCTGTTTCTCTTTCTCTTTCTCTTTCTCTTTCTCTTTCTCTTTCTCTTTCTCTTTCTCTTTCTCTTTCTCTTTCTCTTTCTCTTTCTCTTTCTCT
>NC_034604.1:12739521-12783243 GCF_900095145.1 Mus pahari | reverse complement strand
CTCTCTCTCTCTCTCTCTCTCTCTCTCTCTCTCTCTCTCTCTCCTTCATCTCCTTCCACTTTTACTGTTTTGAGACATGGTTTCTTCACTGATCTGAGTGTTGACAGTGTGGCTGGAGCAGCTGGCTAGCTAATGAGTCAGGGATCTACCTGTGTCTCTATCCTTTAACCACAAGGGCACTAGGTGGGCATCATGCTCAGGGTCTCATGCTTGCATGACTTGCACGAATTCATCTGCTCATCCCAATATATATTACATATATATATATATATATATATATATATATATATATATATACTCACTACTGAATGGGGCTAGAGATGCTTATCAATGCCTGAGACCCTGGGTTCAGTCCCCAGCACAAATAAAGAGATCAACAAACATAAATGATAGGCAGAAGTTGTCTTTACATAATATTTGACTAAATGAAAATTTGCATGTTTCTAATACTAATGTCTATTAAGCTGATTCACAAGAGCTCCACATTAGAGGCAGGGACTAGAACAACTGACTTACCTTCAATTCCTGACCTTTCTCACCCAATCAGCACCAAATCATTTGTTCTAGGATCAATTCTCGGAGACCAACCTCTTCTCACTCAGAGGATAAACTCAATTTTCTTCTTTACAAATATATTCTATTTCAAAGGTGTTCTTTCTAATTGCAAACATGTTGGCATCAGAATCCAACTAAGGAATGGAATGCCAGATTACCCAAGTGGGCTCCCACTGTCAAGACTGTGAATTCTCCATGCCTACCTGTCCACACCCTTTCCCCTCTAGCTCCTGTCTCTGTAGAACCTTGGGGCAGTATCCTGAGTTATTTACATGTTAATCTCTATGAGTCCCTATGAGCCCTGCTTACTTGTTCTGTAGGCAGAGTTCCCTTGGTGTCCTTGATCACTTTGGTTCCTACAGTCCTACCTCAGTGGATCTGGGGGAGACTGAGAGGAGTGGAAGAGGGAAGAGTCGGGTAATCTAATGTATGAGAAAATAATAAGAAAAAAGAGTTACTTTCTAAAATCTTGTTTGCTATGGGACTCTCAGAGCTCTAAATCTGCCATTATTTTCTTCACTAGTTTTACTGGGCTTCTTTGTCATCTAATTGTATTGTTTATTAAATTGTTTATGTTTAGGTGACTTAGCTCATGAGATTCTGTTAGACCTTTTTTTGAGAAATGACTGGAGCCATAGACACATGGCAAGGATGGAGCTCTCTTACACATCTGTAGAGCAGGAATAATGAGTCTCGTGTCACAAGTTCACTGTTAGGTCTAAATGTATATGATGCATGAGGGTCCATCTTCATGTGCATGTGGGTCCATCTTCATGTGGTTGGGTTTCATACTCACTCATGTGGATGCCAGAGCTTGGTATCGGATTCTCCTTCAGTCACTTCTCACCTCATTCTTTTGAGGCAGGGTCTCCACTGAAGCTGGAGCTCACAGCTTCAGTGAGTTCCAGGGATTCTTCTCTCACTACCTCCATGGTGCTAGGATGGCTATATTAGCACCCAAGATCCAGACTCAGATCCTTGTGCTTGTATACTAAGTTCTCCAGCCCCTTTAACCTAATTTTAACTCTACTTCACAGTGCTTCACTGTCTACAAATAATTAGTGCTAACTACTACTGCCACCAACTTAAATATGAATACTTACTACAGGTTCTTTGAAGGCCTTGGATTTGTGCATTGGTCATTGGCTTTTGTTGTGGGGTTTTGATATAGCAAGTTTTGTATAGAGATTCTCTATGATGCCAGTCCATTTTATTTCTTTTCGTCTTCCTTTTTTTTTTAAATGTGGTAATGTTTTCATAGATATTTACAAACACTTACTTACATTATTCTCATCACAGTTGGTTGTGATAGAAAATTAAAAACTTAGAGCCCCTATCAAAAAACTAAAAATTTCCTCTTTTTAAAGAGAGAAGGCATAGTCATAGGAGACTGCTAAGGAATTTATTAGAATGATCGTTATAATGGGCACAGTGTTAATGAATCTTTTATATAAAATTTGCATTACAGATTCAGGGTGAACACATACATAGACACGTACATACAATTTAAAAGCAAAATACAAATATTTTTAAAAGTTAGGAGAGCATTATAAGCTGGCAGGATACACATATGGCTTGTGTCACAGGTGACATATAAAGGGATAAAATCATTCAGGCTTAGTGCTGGGTAACCTGCAACTGGGAAAGACTACTCGGGACACAGCTGCAGTAATCCAGATGTGTCTTGGGGAAAGGATGCATGATTCTTTGATGAAATGTAGTAGGAAATGCAGAAGAGACTAGATATTCCTGAGCAAACTGAAATGTCATGAATTTCTTTTTTGTGATCTCCAAAGAAGTTACTTCTGTTAATAAAAATATAGCATAATTCTAACATCTTGACTTCTCAGTGAGGTTCCAAAAACAATTTTATTTTTCCCTTTGTTGTCTTTAACTTACAAAAAAGAAATGAAGAAAATGCCATCATTCTCCAGAAAATACTTCAGTCAAACATAAGATTGCAATACTAAGTCTAATTAAGGATGTTTACAGTTCAAAAATCAGTGTTACATGTTAACATGATTTAGTTGCAGATAAAACTTTTATTTTTACTTTTAATGACTGGAAATTGAATATATATATATATGGCAGTATGTGAAAAATTATATATTCAATAGTTAAAGTGTTTTATTACATCTAGGGAGGTAAATGAGTGAGTGTGGACCTTGACTCTAGTCTGTACTTGTCGCAGTGAATTGATGGGAATGGAACTGGAAGGACCGTTTTATTTCCACTGGGTGTGTGAGACAGAGGACTTCTCAAACTGGGTTGCACTGCTCCAGATGTATGGCCAGAAAATCAAGAGTTCAGGGTCATTGTCTGCTAAATGATTCAGTTGCAGGTAGCCTGAGTTATAGGAGACTCTGTCTAAAACCCAAATATCAATAAGGGAGAGAAGTGTTTCCTCCAATCCTTGGGAAACAGGAAAATTACCTGTGAGTACACATTGAACTACGGGCATATCTATCACTTGCCAGTTGTGTCCCATATAGTCAGGACCAAACTGCAGCCTTAGTTCTCTGGAAAATGAAAACCACCTTCTGTGTGATGACTTCCCTTGCCATTCCCATGCAACGTTTCTTCAGAAAGATGGAAGGTGGACTGCAAAGGAAATGATCTTCCTCAGAGGCTGTCCTGAGCATGCCCAGTTGTATCTGTGGATTCTAACTTTCAGTATCTGAGACGCAGGCTGATTGGCACTGCATTATGCAATGCTGATTCCCCCACCCCCCATTTTCAAGTCAACCCAATTATTAGTGGTATCAATAACCCACTGAAATCGATAAGACCCTCCTCCTTAATTGTTGACTTATTTCTTATTTAAATCTTTTAAGATGCATGTTTATTTCATTTTGTGAGAAATTACATTAAGATTCCAAAAGTTCGGAAGCACCCAGAGGAACAGGAATGAACAGTTTTGTTTTGTTTTGTTTTGTTGTTTTGTTTTGTTTTTGCTTTCCACTCTGAGTTTCTAGGATTCTAGGACATATTCTGGGTGTTGATGAAGATGCCCAGAATTTCCTTCCTTCAGGTGTTTATCTAAGGTCCTATGGCAGAAAGGGTGCAGGGTTATTACAACTGAGAAACCCAGGCTTGAATGCCTCTCCAGTTGAGTGTGAGGCTCAGCTATGAAACTGATAGTAGGACTCCGATTGGTGTGTGAGGAAGACCAGCAACAACATGGACTGAGGGAAGATGGGAGCTTAGAGGGGAAAAGAAAGCAATACCTGCACAAGAGTGCAACAATAAAATCAGGAGCACCTGATGGCCCCGTGTCTAAGAGATGGTGATGGAAGGAGAAGCTTAAACAAGGAGATGTAGGGCAACAACTTATCCATACCTTGGTTCAATCATGCCTTCTTCTCTGAGGGGAGTTTGGTCCGAGACACTCAATTGCAAGAATGCTTAAGTCTCTGCCATGTAACTGGCCTACTATTTACTTGCACGAGGCCTCCTGCACACTCTATCTCTGGATTATGAAATCTTCAGCAAAATGTGCATCCTCTGGCCATAGTTGCACATTTGTGTTTATGAAAGACAAGGGGTAAAAAGGCCTGTACCTATTCAGAACTTCAGTGTAAATGTAACTCCTTTTTCTTCAGCTACCCTGCTGTTGGGTAAGGTTGATATATTCTTCTTTGTATGCATACCCTGAAGTTAGAGAGAACTCACCTTGGACTGTAGTATGAAGATAAGCATCCTAATGGCTTAGAGATGGCTCAGCTAGTGAAGTGCTTCCCGTGAAAGCCGGAGTGTGATCTCCCATGTAGGAATCCCAGCAATTATAATGTATGCTTCTCATATTAGAACCAAAGAGGTAGAGGCAGGCAGATCCCTAGGGCTGGCTGGCTCCTGAAGAGAGGTACGCAAGCTTTAGCTCGAATCTTCATATCTGTGGGCACTTGGGCCAGTCACACACATGCTCCGGAACTTGTGCACACAGTGTGAAAACCAGTTTCTGTGATTTCATGCTGCTGCGTTGTATAATTTAACATGTTATGGCGTGAAGTATGCTCACCTTGGTGAGTAACCAGGCACTTGTACCCCTTTCCAGTGAAATTCAGCAACTGCAATAGAAAAAGGAAAGTTCAGTATGAAAGCAGCGAGCCAGCAGATTTCAAGGTGGATGAGGACGGCACGGTATATGCCGTGAGAAGCTTCCCTGTCACTGCAGAGCAGGCAAAGTTCCTGATATATGCCCAAGACAAAGAAACCCAGGAAAAGTGGCAGGTAGCTGTAAACCTGAGCCTGGAACCAACCCTGACTGAGGAGCCTATGAAGGTATGGTACCCAGATCCAGCTTTGGAACTTATGCTTAACGACTTAATTTATGATTCTAACTGAATATGGGTTTAATTATTACCTTATAAATGGAGGGCCAGTGTTTCCATTGTTACCAACTTCAGTCTCTCTAGCAGTACTTGGTTGCAACGCTAACACAATAGGCTAAGTATTTTTCAAGCAACCAGAATTGCCTTGGAGAGGTTTGTTTATATTTTGTGATTTATAATTTAATTTGAATTAGAATTAGTTTCTGTTACATTTCTGAAATGCTTTACAAGCTGTTAAGTGTAACCACAAAATAAACACATCTTGGGAAGATGTCATCAGTCAAATTTATTAGGTGGGAGGTGCAGATCTACAGTGGGGACAGGAAAGTGTTTCTGGCAACAAGGGTTGAGGTTTGTCCTATTTTTTCAAGAGCAAATTGGGTAGCATGAAATATTCATCCTGCCACAGATTTTGAGGAGTGATATGCTCTCTCTCATGAAAGCTGTTGTGAGCCACGGTGAAATAAATAGTGTGTGTTTCCAACAGAGACCTATTCATCTCAGCAAATGTTTATTGAGCACTTATTCTGTGAAAATTCCTATGTAAGAATTTTAAATGATATAGAGCCATGGTTTCACATATCCTATGTTGTTTATAAATACCAGGTTCTTTGTGTTTATTTAAACTAAGATTTAGGATCACGCCCATATACACTTTGAAGGCCATGACTTTGAACTCTAACCACTATGTTTTGAATACTACAGACACAGATAACAACACAGACCATCATAGTATTTAATTGTAAGTTTGATGTGCATATACATATTCAAATAAATATAAATGGGTATACTAAAAAATGCATTGCTTTTTTTTTTTATACTAGTGTTGAGGTTTCAAATCATGTAAAATACAATATATTAAACCATTAACTGTTGAAAGGCCTCAAGCCACTTGAGTGATATCCAAAGTGGGAGGCTGGTACCTAATGGGGTGAAAAGATGTGTCTGTTGTTGTTGGTTCTCCGTGTTCCAGCAAACTGTCCAGGATGTTTGCACAGAGACAGCACGGCCTAATGGCTAAAATGTCCACAGACATCGAGAGAAATGGAAGAAAATGTTGACACATAGCAGAGATTAATGCCTAGTGTGCAAAGTGGGTCATTTACTGCATCCATCACTGCTGACATAGGTTTAGAATAATTACAGCATTAATTCTGTGGGATTTAATAGGGTCATAAATATTTGAGACATTCTTTAGCGGTATGTATTAAACTTCTCTTGGAATTCAAATTATATCTCAGCACATCAAGATCTGAATTTAATGTACAGTAGGCACATTACCTGAACTGTGGTCTAAACTAATGAGAAATATATAAAAGGGTGCTATTAAACTTGGTTTAATATTAACTACTCTCTAGGATGGTTTATAGAAACTGCGAGTAGTTTACTCAACTGGACTATATAATAAATTGTTTCTAATTCAATTTCCAGTGAATAGTGCAACCCAAATACTTCATGGCACTTTTCTGTTATTGAACTATGGGACAGGGAAAGGGCCTCCTGAGTTATTCTTTTTGTTCATAATACACTGTGGTTCCTACACGCATAGGTACCCACTAACATTGATGTGATCTTAGAGAGTGCACGTCCTAGCCCTCAGGAATGTCTTCTTGTCTTTTAATGCAAAGGAACCACATGAAATTGAAGAAATAGTATTCCCTAGACAGCTTGCCAAGCACACTGGAGCTCTGCAAAGGCAGAAGAGAGACTGGGTCATCCCGCCAATCAACTTGCCAGAAAACTCCAGAGGACCCTTTCCTCAAGAGCTTGTCAGAGTAAGAGACTGTCATTATAATTGTTTTCATGGCAAGGCGACATTAGCAATTGTTTTGCCTAATTTTTTTGTTTTGTTTTGTTTTTAAGCAGAGTTTATGGCATATGTTCATACCGTTGAATTTGTGCGAGTGGAATTCCTCCGATGTAGGAAGAAGCCTTTCCTTTGCCTTCTCTTGGATGATTTATACACATAGCTGGGTCCAGGGCATTCAATGATAGGCCTTTTGTGAATTCATGAGCCATAACACCATCCCGTCCCTCCCCTTCCGCCTCTCACTATTCAAATGCTAGTCATAACCAGGACTTTCCATGGTGATCTCTGCCCTCTAAAGATAGTTTGGGACAGAAGGAAAAGAATAAAGGGCAATCATTGCTAAACCTGCCAGTACCAAGAGCACTTGAGAGTCTCTTCTTAAGAGGAAAAATGACCTCTGATGCCATTAACAGAGTCCCTGGGGCAGTGCAAAACTGGAGCCTTTCAAATCTGAGAAGAGAGAATTTTGCAGTTACTTACACTGCATACCATCTGACCATCAGATATGGGAAAAAAATTAAGAAAAGTCTACAGAGTAACATTTATTTAAAAGTACAACATTATGGAATCATCATATTCTCATTTATTAAAATTCAAATGTTTCTATGATTATTTAAGTACTCCAAAATACTAAAGGCATACATTTGAGCCTTTTAAATAAGTCACTTGTGTTGTATATTATATCCTAATGTGAATTATAATTCAATTTAACAATGAACATAACACCAGATAGAGGTGACTCTATCAACCCTCATGAAATACAACTGAAAAATAGAATTTTGCCCTATATTAAGAATTCTCTGTAGATCAAATGGATGGATTAATTTCATTTACCTAGTGCTTAAGGATCTGTATTTATTACTGCCCAACCTACCCCTTTTCTGTCTCTGCCTTTTTTCCATTTTCCATCTCTGTAACCTGCTCTGCTCTGACATGCTTGCCTTTTGTTTGGAGTATAAAATACACCCAAAGAACCTCTCTTTGATGCTTTGTTAGGAAGGAGAACTGTAGCCTTCATTACCACCTGAAAACCATGTAGGAAGCTTTAGTTGCACTGAGTCAGTACAATGGAAGCAAAGAAATCTAATGTACAGGCCTCTCTCCAACCACAGAGTCCCACATAAGGTTATTCCAAGCTGTGGCCAGATAATTATCGCTTCTTACCATTTCTGATGTGTGAAGACGCCATGTTTTGTATTAAATTTGACACTTGTTACTGTATTGTAAATATTTTACCTTGGCAATTTTGTCTAAGTAGACAATGCTAAATTTTGACATATTGCATGAGGCACAGCTAGTGTTCCTTCAGATGAAAAGGTTACCTCAAGTCTTTCTGGGGATATGTAATGTCTCTTTTTAAGTCTGTCATCAAGAGTCAAAGAATGGGCTTGGGAGATGACTCAGTCATAGAGTGCTTTCCACACAAAATCCAGACCTGAGTGCAGACTCCCATCAGAGACCTCAGTGCTAGGGACACAGAAACAATGAACTCTGTGGCTTGCTGACTAGCCCAGCTACATGAATCATGGAACTCTAGCTGCACTGAGAGACCCAGTATCAAAAAACAAGGTAGAAAGCAACTGCACCCACCTTGCACCTACATCCACGTGTACACACAGACGTGACATGCATACAACACACACACACACACTCACACACACACACCAGCAAGAGGAGAAAGAGAGACAGGTGGAAGGAAAGAAGAAAGAAGAGGAAGGGATGCTCTGAAAGACATCTGTGATATTTGGGGAGGGATGAAGCGAGGTTTGGAAGTGTGGCGTGTCCCCAAAAAACTCTGCCCATGTTTTCTGCTTATGTAGTTGTTTTCTTCATCCTCAGATCAGGTCTGATAGAGATAAAAACCTGTCCCTGAGATACAGCGTCACTGGGCCTGGAGCCGACCAGCCTCCAACTGGCATCTTCATTATCAACCCCATCTCGGGACAGCTGTCCGTCACAAAGCCTCTGGATCGAGAGCTGATAGCCCGCTTTCACGTAAGCCTCCATCTGCTGAGTCCATACTCCTTGTCATGTGTGCATGTGTAGTCTGTGACTGCTTTAAGTCACTCTGATGGCTCTAACGCTGAGGTTTAGCACCAGCAATGTATCTGTAGGCTTTTTGCTTTCTTTAAAAAGCACGTGTTTATAGAATTGGTGCATACTACAAAACAAGCAGTGCCAAAATAAGAAGAAAGAAAGGGAAACGACATTCCCCATCATCACTCATCACCGTTGACATGCCAGTACTTGCTGTGAGATGCATGGCTAAGAGAAGTGGACCGGGTCTGTATGGACAGGATCAGAGCAGCAATGTGTACATACCCATACCACAGTTGTTCGAGGAGAGTGGAGTATGATAATCCCAAGCTCGTTTGTAGTTTGCTCTTTTTAGATTGCCTCTTTTTTTCTTTCTGTTATAAAGATTTGTTTCAGTATGGGTGCCCCAACCTAGTCTTTCCATATTTTCTCCCTTTAATGTTTTATTGTTTGTTCAGGGACATCAGGTACTTCATTTGTGCATTTTATGATTCCTTTGTAGAACATGTATGACATAAATTACAGCTTTGCAGGGATATTGATCAAGGCCTTCCCTAACCTAAGAACTCATTTTCTCAGGTTCTATCATGTTTGTGTTTCATATGTCAATGCTTAACCTCCATGGAGGGATTTCAGTACAGGAGGAAGTATCTAGACCCAGCCTGTGAGCCCAACACCATGGACCATTGGCTCCTCCTGCGGTGCAGCATCACTGCCATTAAACCTTCCCTAGGCATGATGTCTCCAGACTCTTACTTGGCTCAGCAACAACTTTTAAAGTCCTGTACTTTCACAAACCTTTAGAAAACTTGGTGTCACACAATTATAGTAGATCCCCTAGAACTAAACAGACAAGTGTAGGAAAAGTGTAGGAATATGTTTTCAGTTGTGTAACTCAAAACTCACTCATTACCTTGATTAATTTACAAGCCCATCATTTTGAAATTCCTGAGGGAAACTGGAATGAGGTAACACGTAACACTCTGGTTAGAGCAGTTCCTGTTGATGATCAGAAACACACCAGTGTGTTTTTCTTTGACTTCTCTCCATCTAAGATTCTGTGGTTGAAATTCAGAAAATAAACATACTCATCCAAGACTGGAGTGAATTGTTCTATAAATGCTTGCTATGTATGCATTCAAAGCAACACCAGGAAAATAGAATTAATTACAGAATTGCAAGTACTGAGAGTCATTAAGCTTCATTATTTTACATAACTATAATTAAATTTCAGTATTAAGAATTTGTTAATGGAATATATTTTGTTAAATAAATCAGGAGGAAAATATCTCTAAAAAGTATCGAGAAGCAGTAATAAAAATTGCATTGTGTTATGTTTAGTAACCTAGAAATCAAAAGGATATGTTGATTCTACTCTAACTGGGTAAGAGCATACTCGTAAGTAAACAACAGCATCAGAGATTACAAGGAAACTTTAAAATACTGTATTCCAGTTAAAAAGAAACAGTACAGCGGAATGTTGCATAGTCTCTGAAAGGGATGCAGTGGATGTTTGCTGGGAGAAAACATTAGAAAGACATTCAGGCCCAAGTAGATTAGTGACTTATATGTATGTGGAGAAAAACAACATACAATTTCTCAAAGGTGACCGCTGATACCATCCGCTAAGGGTATAGTGAGGAATGTCTTCTACAGGCATGCATTCTTCATGTCTCTGAAAAGCCTTAAAATTTAAAAGTTTCTGCGTAAATTCCCTGTGTACCTGTAATTTTCCAGATCATTTCCTGTATTAACAAAAGGATATTTTAGATCCAGACACAGCTGTCCACCAAGAGCAATGTGGGGATCACAAAGCTAGGTTCTTGGTCCTCTGGTGCTCTGTATGTGCTCTGTGTGTGGATCACAGCAGTTAAAAGCTGTGCACTGAGCCCTGGGCCTCACCTAGAGGAAAGGTGGCGTCCTCAATTACATCTCCACTCAGAGCTGGGTTACTTTTGAATGGCTGTCCTGAGAATGCTCTTTCTACTGTGGTAGCGTGGTAACCACATGTAACAGATCTTCAAGTGCCTCTGCCCTCTGGTTGCTTTTGCAGTTGAGGGCACATGCGGTGGACATCAATGGCAATCAAGTGGAGAACCCCATTGACATTGTCATCAATGTTATTGACATGAATGATAACAGACCTGAGTTTCTGCACCAGGTTTGGAATGGGTCTGTTCCAGAGGGATCAAAGCCTGGTAAGTTAGAGTATTACTGTGATCACGACTTGAAAAAATGTTAAATGAGAGCCGTTGAAGTAGCCTGGTTGGCAGAATGCTTTCCTAGCAAACACATAGTCCTGGGTTTGATCTGCACCACTGCATAAGAAGTGGGACTGGGCATGGTGATCCACACCTACAATCCCTGTGGTCTGGAGGTGGAAGCAGCAGGATCAGAAATTCAAGGTTATTCTCAGCTACATATTGAGTTCAAGGCCAACCTGGGCTATCAAATATACTTTCTCAAAAATTAAAAAAAAAACAAACTGTTTTTAATTGAATGTTAAATTCAATTAGTTAAATGTTTTTAATAGCAGTAAGAAAAGGAAAAATCTTGTATGGAATAGCAATAATGAAAAGTCCTGTGAATGCCTTTTAATTTATCTGGCATTCATTATGCCTTTGGAACAAAAGGAAGCGACTTAGGAAAAAACTGTTTGAAGACTGAAAAACAACAAAATATCTCTATATCCACATGAGTTTTACGTTGTTTGAAAATCAAGAGACTATGGAATCTCTAGTAGCCTTCCCTGGCTTTGTAGCTGACGTAGTGAGAGTCACTTGAGAGAGGCTTTCAATGTACAGAGCACAGACTCCCTTATAGGAGACAGAGAAACAGCAGCACAGTCCAACACTAAGCCTTAAAGCTACTTGGTGTTTCTGTTACCAGGCAGTGAAGTCCCAAGCATGGCAGCACTGGTGACAGCTGTGACACACTGGGTATTTACTTCCAGAGTGCCCCCGCCACGTCCTCCACAACCCTCTTTCAGCTCACATAAGGAAAGTGGACTGGCCTTGAGGCAGCACTTGCAGAAAGCCTCTTGCCTTTGTGAAGTGGTGTTTGACTGGCGGTTCAGATTCTTGTACTAAAAACATTCCAGTCACAGAATAGCCTGGCCAGGGAGGCCTATTTAATCTGAAAACCTAGCAGACCAGGCACTCAGTCGGTAAGCGCATGAAAAAGGAAATGTTTGGCCAGCTGGTCAGATTTAACGTTTTGAGATATTATTCTGTTTCATAAAATATCAGTATTTAAAACTGCACTCTGTAGGACGTTGAGCCTCTCCATCAATACCTGTAGCTCGCTAATGTATTGCTAATCTGTGGGCAGAAGCAACTCTGCCTTAAACTCTAGGCCCCCCGTATATCTTCATGGAAAAAGAGACGTGTGGGGGCTCCGTCCTCTGTGGCTCCTTCAGACACATTGTCAGATGAGATGACCTCCAGTCTTACACATTTTAAAATACAGTAAAACAAAACAGATCTTTATTAAAATGGACCTTGTGGGCTTGGAAGATGGCTCAGCAGTTTTAGGCACTTGCTACCAAACCTAAAGGTCCTGAGTTTAAACCTTGGGAATCATTTGGTAAAAAGAGAAAGCTGACTCCTACAAGCTGTCCTGTGATCTTCACATGCATCCTGTGATACATAAATAAATAAACAGATAGATAGATAGATAGATAGATAGATAGATAGATAGATAGATAGATAGATAATAAAAGAATGCATCTCATGCAAATATACATATGAAGAAATTTTGGGCATTTAATTACAGATGTTCTGCTAATATCATTTTTCTGTGTTTGGTTGTTTCAAACTTTACATAATGCACTGCTTCACAGACCTTGTTAGAAATAAGCTTTTCAGGCTATATTTACTGTATATCTGACCGTGAATTTCCAGTTAGGCATCTCATGAATGAAAACCTCTGAGTGGACATTGTGAGGAAAGCTGTCTCCGGGCTGGGCTGTACTTCCTGTGCTTTGGAAGCACTCTAGCGGGCAGGGCTTGAATATGACATGCCTCTTGACTTAAACTGTGAAACTGTGCCATAAGCATTTTGACTCCAAGTTCTTAAATCAGACATTGTGTATGAACAATCGGTTCATGCTGCAATGTCAGCTTAGCAGGAGCTGTATGCTGTGCTCTGCCCTGGCACTGGCCACAGTGGTAATAGGAGAGTTCCTGCCCTGCGGGAACACCAGATGCAATAGGGGAGAGAGAGAAAGGAAAAGCCAATGAGCTATCATCTATGATATAAAGTTTCCAAAATGAGTAATGGTGGAGACGCTGCATGATCAGCTGAAATATCCTGCTGAATGGGACAAGTTCTGAGAAGACATTTGAATGGTACAACTAAGACATAGCCAATTCTAGGGTTCAGGGTAAGTGGGGTCTTCCTTCATTTCTAAAGTAAACTCAGGCTCTAGGTTTCTTAGAAGACAGAGACAGAACATTTTCTGATTCAATTCTAATCTAAATAGTGACTGTACCTCTTAGCATCTTCATGGGCTGACTGCTTTCCAGATTCTAAAATACTCTGGGTTGAACCCCCCCAGGTCAGGGACAGTATCCTTTTCATCTTTGCAGCAGTAATGATGCACAGTGTCACGTCTCTGCCCAGTGTAGCAGAGAAGTTCTGCCTAGCATGCTTCCTTCTGACCCGGGGCAATGGAATGGGCTTTGCCCTTTACACAGCTCACTGTCTGAAACGGACTTGGGCATTGGGGAGTACCACTCATAGAAAGCCTCATGAAATGCCACTATGGAACCAGAGGACCGAGTAGTCATGAAGCATGTTTGCAGTAGCATCTGAGTTTCTTGTCTTTTGCGTTTAAAGTTGGCCATCGAGCCCTTTGGGGATCATAGAGTAGATTTGTTTCCTAAGTATAGGAAGAGTGGAGTCTATAAATACGTGTATTTTTTAAATTTCTTTTTACACTTCGATGATATTTATTATGATGACATGTCTGGACTTGGGGATATGCATATGTGCGTGAATGCCAGTGTGTATCTCTCTTAAAGAACAGCCCATATTGGGTTTTTTTTTGGTCAGTGTCTTTAAATTGCACTGGTTAGGTTAGGTTAGGTTGGCTTGGCTGGGGCAGTAAGCCCCAGGACTCTTCCTGTGTTCATCTCCACAGCACTGGGACTACAAGCATACACCTTCTATAACTGGTTTTTGTTTTTTGTTTTTTATTTTTTGTTTTTTTTTTTTCTTTCATATGGTTCTGGGCATTGACTCTGGCCCTTGGGGCTAGCATGGCAAACATTTCCCTGACGGACCTCTGCACTGCCATGATTGAACACTTTAAAAGTACTTTTATGTGAAGGACTTAAAATGTTTGTGTTATGAAAAAGTGAAAATGAAGCATGCTAACATACTAAGGATACCTGATTTTAGCGGCCCTGAAATGACAGATAATCATCTGACTTCTCTTCACTCTCTAGGGACGTATGTGATGACTGTCACTGCCATTGATGCGGATGACCCAAATGCCCTGAATGGAATGCTGCGGTACAGGATCCTGTCCCAGGCGCCCAGCACACCTTCACCCAACATGTTTACAATCAACAATGAGACTGGGGACATCATCACTGTGGCAGCTGGTCTGGATCGAGAGGTGAGCAGACCCAAGACACTCCTGAAGGAGCGTGTGGGCTTAGGGCAAGCATTGACGCTATTCATTCTGGTCAGCAGTGGGAGTTTTCAGAGAACTTAATGTTGTAAATGTTATGTGTGTGGGGTGTTAATTAACGTTAGCCTCGGTGATATTTGATGAAGTTAAGCCAATACTCTCTTGTTTCAAATTTTTAAAGTTTTTTAAGAGTTCTATTTTTCTTCATAGTCAATGGTTTTTGTGGGGAACCAAGTTAGACATCATAGTCATGTAATATGTATCCAAATTCATTTTAAAGAGACTACAAATAATGCATATGTAATTGGGTCTTTGGGACGTCTGTGAATTTCATGGTGAGTATTATACAAGGAAATTTTCATCTTTATTAGAACTTGTTCCTGAACTCTAAGAGAAGTTACTTTCCAAGTCTGAAGACTGGTACTGTGTTAATTCTACTGTTGAGCATTTAAAGCTGGTGATATTGAGACTCATACTTCTGGAATACTATTCTGTTGCAACATTGATGACATTAAACACCACCACATTGTCTGACAGTGTACAAGAATGTGCAAGTTTTGGTAACGTGCCATGTGGATTTGTAGAGCTGAGTACCATTGTTTGCTTGTGATGGCCTGTCTGAAAGGGCTTCTGAGCCTGGTTCTCTAGACATTGAACCCTCCTATTCTCCAGCCATCTTCTCCAGGCTGGTCAGGGAAACTTTGACATCCTTTTTCTATTCTGTGTCCTGGCAGTTGTCTTCCAGCTTCTCAGGGCCATTGGCCATCGATAATCATTGTTATTGTTTGACTGAATTCCTTTAAAGGGTCAACACCTAGAAATTGTGGGTTGTAATTTTCAGGCTGAGCCAGCTTTTGCGATAACAGAACCTCAGATTGTGTCAAGTAGAAACATTATATGCACCATGATATAGATTATTGACAAGGTATTGAGAAGTTGATTTTTTAATGTTCTTTCTACTTCAATAATATGCTTGTGAATTGAATTAAAGACAACATTGCTATCGTAATTAGTTATATACACAAAATTGTTCTAGAACCATCATAGCCAAGTAACAGAACCAGTCAGGAAAAAATGTTCAGACATCCAAAGATGAATTTAATTTTTGCAGTGTGCTCAAAGTTCAAGGGGGTGGAGAAACAGCCCAGTGGATAAATGTGTTCACTATGCTAGCAGGAGAACCTGATTTGGAATCTCCAAATCTGCATAAAAAGCTGGTCATTGCAAAGTGTCTATAAACTCAGCACTCTGCAGGGGGCAGAGACCAGAGAGTCATTGGGCTGGCTGGCGGCCCGCCTAGCTCCACGTTCTGTTTCAATAGGTTAATATAGAGAGAGATAGAGCAGGACACTTGGCATCCTCCTCTGATCTAGACAGGGGTGTGCACCTGCATAGTCACGCAAGGATACACCACACTTACTGGACAAAATAAAAAATAAAAAGACAGTTCAGCATTGTCTTTCCACCTAGTCTGCTATAATATGAAACACTATTCTGACACACCCACAAACTAAATATGAGTATCATACTTTGGATAAGATTACAGAGTATTTTTTCAGGAGTCTCTCTCTGGGGTAAGATTGATTATACCAAGAAGATTCAGTGCAGGTTGCAACTATAATATTTCTCCTTCCACACAAGAGCTCCTGTGAGATGTGGAATTCAGGGCTTCACAAATTCAGGGATTCCTCTTGTGTTTAGCCTGACTGTTTCATAGCAAGAAAGAGGCATAAAGAATTAAAGACAGTTTTCCTTACGCAGACCAACCATGTTTAAAAATCAGAGAGGCTATATTTAGCCTTCAGGATAAAAGCTTGAAGTGGGGTATAATTGTAGTTAAGTATATCCTGCAGTTCACAGGGAAACCATCCGCCACCCTTGATAACACTAATGCAGAAATAGATGGGAAGCTATGGGAGCATGGGTTAGATACGATATGAGGAATCACTTCTTGACAGTGGAATTATTAAAAATCAACAATGAGTTACCAGAGGAAATTATGGAAAGCCTTCCATTTTCTGAAAGTCATTTCATCAAGAAAAAAAAAAATACATCTATCTTGGATGGTTTATGGTAATTCTGCCTGAGGCTGGACTTAAATTACTTTGACTTCTTATACAGGCTTGAATTCTTTTATTTCTATTAAAATTCACAGTTTCCTTTTTGTGGAAAGTAATTTTCACTATCATTCTCTCAGGATGTATGACACCTTTCAGTGATGGAGTCTCTAACAGTTGAAACGCTTACCAGAGTCACCTTTTAATTTTTCTTTACTCTGCAGTTTTAAAAAATGTCTGTTCTTTAAGGCTTTGAAATCTAAGGCCATCAACCCCTCCCAACCCTATCATGTTTTGGCTCTTTTTAAAAACGCACCCCTGACTCTTTGCTATCTGTTAGTGGCTGTTCCTGACTTTAAAGCCTCTGGTTTTTTTCTCTTCGTGACCAATCTTTGCCTTCTCAGGTTTACCAGTAGCAATTAGTTTTCTCACTTCTAAGGCAAAATACCTGAAAGAAGCAGTTAATTAAGAGAGGGTTCATTTTGGCTTGTAGTTCAAGGGATGCTACAACCCATCATGGTGAAGAAACACATGAAACTATTAAACCACGCATTAAAACAGCACTGCCTCCCACAGCTTCTCTGTCAGGTTTGAGTCTGGGTTTCTGCTTGGTGTGAGCTGTTGGACCTTCTTTAACCTATAACCCTCGGTCTCCGCATCTGTAACATGGATCTCGTGAGAGAGTTGGCAGGATACTGTAGCACAGCTCATTCAGCATTCAGTGAACGTGTTGCTCAATAAATCCTTGCAGCCATTTTTTCACTGGCATAAATGACAGTCCCTGTTTCTGATTTTGTATTGTCCATTATTTTTGTTCTACAGTTTCCCCCCCCCACCCCCGGGAAAAAGCAGGGAAAGGTCAGTGTTTGCTGTTTCCTAGGCCAAATACTTCTTATACTTGTGCCCTGGCCTCCTTGTTGGTCCTGACATGTGATCTCCTACTTCTACAGAGTTCAGTTCTCATTTCCCTGCAGCCCCCTTCATAATTGACAAACATGCTGAGTCTCCTCAATGGTAAATGGCTCATCACACCTTCTGAAATGAAGGCAGAGGTCTTTATTTTGGCATCTCATACCCTTTACAGCATCAACCTCAATGTCTCCTTCATCCCTTCATTGAAATCCTCCATAATTTCTTGCTTCCCAGTTTGGAATAATGATGTCATCACTCATACAGCCACTTTAAGTTCCTTGAAAAAAAGTAGTTTTATGTGCTTTTCTGGTGTGTGTATATGTGTTGAGGGACAGGGTGCAAACACAAATTGAAGTAAAAATAGACATAAAAGTTAGGCATGGTGAGAGAAATGTGTTGTAGGGCATGTTCCCAAAGACCCAGAACAGTTCTACCTCAAGGAATTTCAGAAGCCCTTGAACAGTTGACTTTCACATGTCTTGGCTCAGAACAAGAGAAAGGCAATTGTTCAAGGCCAAGCTTTCTCAACCAGACACTACAGACACTCTGAACTGGTTCTTGATGCAGGGTCTGTCCTGTGCATGTTCCACAGAATCCCTAGCCAGAGCCCGTTATATGACAGTGACATCTCCAAGTCATTACATTGAAAAGGGTACTTTCACTGGGCACAGACACACTGGTGGAAAATTTCTGGTGTAGACAGAGGGATTGACATGGAGGTGGAGCAGGCCATGATGACACTGAGTATAAATACAGAAAGTGTGAGAAAAAGGAAATGATCACAGGTAGCTTTGCTAACATGCACAAGTCAGTGAGAGGTGGTATAGAAATAAGCAAAGTTAAAAGGGGCTTCTATCATTTGGAGCAGGAAGTGAGGAAGGGGAGTCCTTGGAGCTACATGGGATCCTGCTTCCCATGTAGCACTGAGTAATTCCAGAGTTTGGAACTGTCACACATCAGTACCAGGCAAGCATGCGTGAATAAGCAAAGCCTTCTGGGTGGTTCAGAGGCTAAAATCATAAGCTAGCACAACTGCCTTACCAAAAGCAAGAGCATTTTCCAGCATACTGTTTGGACATGGCGACTATGGTATTTATCAAGTGGGTGGTTACTTTGATTTTCGCAAACATTGTATTTAATAAATAACAGTGTCTCAAGTTTTGACTTTTTGTAGTTGAGACAGGGTCTCACTCTACAGCCCAGATTGACCTTGAATTCATTTTATACCTCAGACTAGTCTAGAACTAACAACAGTCCTGTCTCAAGCTTCCAAGGCCAGGGATGGCAGGGATATACCACTAGAGCTAGCAAAATGTTCTTGTGAAGCTTAAAGATTTTTAATACCACCTTGAAGCAATAGGAAATTTCAATGATTATCAATGGAACCCAACATCTCAGCTCAATCCAAAATTGTATCTACTGTGCTTGTATAACTTTAAGTATTTTTTATAGAATATACATTAGAAAACACTGCATGTCCATATGTTTTATAACATTATTAAAAATAAAACTTGGCGAACGGATGGACCATCCAGAGACTACCCCACCCAGGGATCCAACCCGTAATCAGCCACCAAATATGGGCACTATTGAATATGCCAGCAAGATTTTGCTGAAAGGACCCTGATATAGCTGTCTCGTGTGAGGCTATGCCAGTGCCTGGCAAATACAGAAGTGGATGCTCACAGTCATCTATTGGATGGAACACAGGGCCCCCAATGGAGGAGCTAGAGAAAGTACCCAAGGAGCTGAAGGGTTCTGCAACCCTATAGGTGGAACAACAACATGAACTAACCAGTACCCCCAGAGCTCGTGTCTCTAGCTGCATATGTAGCAAAAGATGACCTAGTTGGCCATCATTGGGAAGAGAGGCCCCTTGGTCTTGCAAACTTTATATGCCCCATAGAGGGGAACGCCAGAGCCAAGAAGTGGGAGTAGGTGGGTAGGTGAGCAGGGTGGAGGGAGGGTATAGGGAACTTTCAGGATAGCATTTGAAATGTAAATGAAGTAAATATCTAATAAAAAATTGAAAAAAATAAAACTTAGATTTTCATTGTTAATAGAACTTGTAGTAGCTACACAAATGGCATTTCATAAGTCGTACATTTTTTAAATTTCACCCAATTTTCTGTGCATGAGTGTTTTCCTGCATGCTTGTCTGCACATCACATACATTCCTGGTATCTTCAGAGACCAGAAGAAGGAGTCAGATACCTGGGGACTAGAGTTACAGACAGTTTTGAGCCACCGTGTGGGTATGGGGATTTGAACCCAGGTCTTCTCGAAGAGCAGCCAGTGCTGCATGCCTGCTGACTTGTCTGTCAGCCTCCATCACCTTACAGTTTTATTACTGTAGTTTTCAGTTGGGAAACTGATCAGTTGTCCCCCTGAGTTTTCTTAGTAACCATGAAAGGATGAAAGTGAATGAGCAACTATAAGATTTATCTTTTAATTAAAATATATATCATTTCCCCCCTTCCCTTTCCTCCCTGTAATCCCTTGCTTCTTCCCACCTCACTACTCAAATTGATGGCCTCTTTCTTTAATTGTTATTGCTATACACACACACACACACACACACACACACACCATACTGTTACTTGTGTGTATATGGTTTCAGGGTTGACTATTTGAATTGGGTAACCAATTAAAGGGCTCATCCCTGGGAGTGACTAACTCTATCTCCCTAGCAGCTATCTGTTGCTTGTAGTTAAACGGGTCAAACCCTGAGAGTTTCTCCAAAGCAATAGGCTCGAGAAGGAAAGCCATTGAGCCCACTCTGGGCTGTAGTGAAATGTTGCGTGTTACAAAAAAAATCTTAAAATGGTTCACCCTGTACTACATATCTGCAGGTTTTTTCCAATTAAAAAGTATGATATATTTCCTTTTAAGAAAAAAATGAGAAAACTAAAGTGAATATCTGCTAGAGATTGGCATTCAATCCACAGGCAGTGTTTAAACTCTCGTGTGCGAGGTTGGCTTTCCATCCCATTTCTTTCTGGTCCTTGCCCTTCCCTCTAAGGACAACATCAAACACCACAATTTGTGCCCCTGTCCTCCAAGCTGCAGATCTCCCGTAAGAATGGCCGTTTATAATGTCGGCTATATTTAGAACTGGGGAGCTGCACTTTGCAGTGACACTTGTTCTGCTTAGTGTGAAGAAAAGAGTTTTGTTGCTGAGAATGGTTTAGCATTTAAGAATATGATCCTTTTTATTCTGTGCCAATTCTCATGGAGATTTCAAATGCCTTCAGGTAGTGCTTGTGGTTAGGTTTTTCTGCAAATAAAATGCTGTTGGTTGACAGTATAGATTTTTAAGATAATCTCAACTCTCATTAAACATTCATTATGGCTTCATTTGCATCTTTGTTAAAATTGCCAATCTGTATTTTTCAAGTAATGTGTGCTTGCTTGATAAAAATCACCTTCATGTAAATGTTTTCTGTCTATATCTCTGATAAGGTGGTGCTCAAAACAACAGAGATTGTATCATATCTCAGTGCTGATCCATTCGTTATGTACCTATTCATCTAAACACCAGTTGTGTTTCAGGACTAATAATGTAAATGGATACCTTTCAATTGAACTTGTATTTAAAATGTTTTATTTCTTTATTTTATGTGTGTGAATGTTTTGTCTATATGATATTATGTGCACTGCATACATGCCTGGAACCCACAAAAGTCAAAAGATGACATCCAAACTCCTGGAGTTAGAGACACTTGTAGACCAACCTGTGGGCTCTAAACCCCAGTTCTCTGCAAGGGCAACAAGTATTCTTGACCACTAAGTTTATCTTCTCCAGCCTGAAAATTTGATGCTTTTAAAAACTGTAAATAGCTCTTATGTAATTTTTGAACAGTTGGTACTAATGAGGAATGGGGAAAATATTGTTATCAGCTAATTATAAAAGACAGAATATATGTAATAATATATAAAATATGCATAACATATATGTGCGTAGCTATATAAAATAGTAAGGGAAGGCAAACATAATTTGTCAATTTGTGAATCGCACATATTTCCTCTTTTCTTGGCTTCCTCATGACTTTTACTCTCTTAATCTGTCTGGAAATTAATATCTGAGATGCCAAAAGACTTGCATAGTTATTGGCAATCTTGTAGCAAAAGTGAAAAGTTAAAACCAGATGGAGGCTTCAACTCAGGCATGAATTTCACACATCTGCAAAGTGTTCAGTGCATTCCTTCTCATGAGTCAAAGTGAACATACACAGTTAAATCTCCCCAGACAAGGACCAGACCTGTGCTTCCTGAGTTAAAGTAAACTCCATGTGGGAAATTGCAAGTCATGTTACTCAGAATGAAGGATGCTGTGCTCTCTGTGGGTAATAAAGAGCCCTTTGCAGAACAACTGTTATGTCTTCTTGAGGAATTAGCATCATTTAACTTGTTATCTTTTTGTCTTTTTAGAAAGTGCAACAGTATACGTTAATAATTCAAGCCACAGACATGGAAGGCAATCCCACTTATGGCCTTTCAAACACAGCCACGGCCGTCATCACAGTGACAGATGTCAATGACAATCCTCCAGAGTTTACTGCCATGACCGTGAGTACAACCTGTCACTCAGAGAGCTTCAGCAGTGTGGTCTATTTGGAAGAAGTTTTGTTATGAATAATAAATACATTAAACTGAAATGGAACTTGCTTGCCCTGATAGATGAATGGCCATTGACTCAGACGTTTCTATAGCATGGGCTTTAAAATGGGCATCTGAAAACTGTAGAACCTCATCACCCCAGTTATTGTTACAGAAGTTAAAATACTCTGCCTGTAACAAATACCTTGGTGTAGTGGTAACAGAATTCTTCCAATATTTCAGATGCCTGAAATCCATGCCTGATTGGTTCTTCTTTTCCAGCAAGTAATTACCTAGATCCTGAGTCAAGTTATTTCCTATGTATAAGTCTTTTCTCTGGACCTCACATTAATCACACTGATATTCACAAAGGATGCTAATTTTCATACTAATGAACCTGCAGCATAAATGTAAAAAAAAAAAAATTGGGTGTCTAAAAAGTGTACCAGCATCTTTTCTTTTTAGTCAGACATAAACTGGGTGATTACTAGCATTACCTATCTCCTTGTTTAGTGCAGATCTTAAAACTTTAATGGGGCAGTAAAATCAGGGCAGTGTCATCGGGCAGCTTGTCCTTCAGAGGGCCACATCTCAGACTGAGGTTTCTCTTTCTTGCAGTTCTACGGAGAAGTCCCTGAGAACAAGGTGGATGTCATTGTAGCCAACCTAACTGTCACGGACAAAGATCAGCCCCACACGCCGGCCTGGAATGCGGCATACAGAATCAGTGGTGGAGACCCTACGGGAAGGTTTGCCATCCTGACAGACCCCAACAGCAATGATGGGCTAGTCACAGTGGTAAAAGTAAGTGTCCTTTGGACCACAGACCTCAGACAGCTCCCTAGCAGGCACCAGCTTGTGCCCTCTCCCTTTGCAGTGCTGTAGAATCTTGGGACCGTTTTTTTCTTTTAAATACCACCAAGTCTGGAATTCCTGACTACTTAGTGCATTATGTGTTAATGTTTAATTTATGTTGACACTGAGGACAACATAAATTCTCTCCCATTATCACCACAATTAAAATCAATTTGGACAGATTTACCATTCTGAAAACATGGTGTCTTCAGCCAAGTTAAGTGGATATAGCTGATCCATTAGTGACCTTTCACATCCAGAGGAGTTGGCCGTCCGTTGATAACTGGAGTGCTTGTCTAGCATACGCCAAGTTCTCAGTTCAGTCCCCATCAGGGCAGTGGGAAGAAGAAAAGGGGAGAGGAGGGCTACAGTGCTTATTCTCATGGAGTTTGGGCAGAGAGTAAATGAATGAAAAGACAGAAGACAAATCACAAACGTAAAATGGAATGAGTGGGTGAGGGGAGCCTACATTTATAAATGTTTTGCATTTACATGGCTATTTTTAAATGCTATTTTTGTGACTTTAAGAAACTAGTTTCCTAGTCTAGCCAGGCATGTTGGCGTACATCTTTAATCCCAGAACTCAGGAGGCAGAAACATGTGGATCTCTGGAAGTTCCAAGCCAGCCTGGTCTACAGAGTGAGTTGCAGGACAGCCAGGACTACACAGAGAAACCTCAACTCAAAAAAGCAGAAACAAACAAAAAAAACAAGAGTAGCTTTCTGATATTTGATTGTAAAAAGAAAGAAACAGAGCAATATGGTAGCACGCCCAAAGAGAAAGCTCTTCAATAGTAACAAATGCACCGTTGTAAAAGCTTTTCAGGTGACCATCCATTCCACCTAAAAACACTTGATTGCATGAACCCACCTGTCAGCCCTAGAGAGAAATCATCACAGAAAGTTCTTCTTCCCAGGAATTATGATCTCTGTCCAGACGAGTGCTGGAAATCTCCTGGACATATAACAAATAAGAAACCATGGTGCCAGCCCAGAACTAAGTTTTCTGTGTTTGCATCTCAGCTCTGCCCTGCAAAGCTGTGTGGCCATCCCCACTTACACAGCCTTGGTGGAAGGAGGCGTGAGTACAGCCTCCAAGTGTTTGTGCACTTGTGAGGGACAGATGAAGTTGCTACACATGATGTAGGTCTCAAACTGCACAGGCCTCACTAACATAAGTGAATGTGCATAGGGGCATAAGGGGCATTTCAGTCATTGAACATATCACAGCCTTATCATCTTCTTCCCTGTCTTGTTTAAAGTATTTGCAGTGGGCACACAGAATTCAAAGCCCTAGAATAAGAGAAAACTGCAATGGATTTGATGATTTGGAAATATCTGGGGTAGGATGCTGCTGTGTTTTGTGCTAATTACATAGCTTTCTCGTGAGCTTCTGCTCTTGGTCGTTCTTAGATTACCAACAGCAGCAAGGGAAAACACCCTCTGACCTTCCCTGTTACTACCAGACACACTGGATTTCTATTACTCACTGGCCAAGAGAAATTCAGAGTGAAATTCCTACAGAGTTCTAGTGACAGAGGATTCAGTGAGACTCTAGCAGTTAATATGTACATAAAGGTTTATTTGTACATTGCATTAATCATTTGGAGTGTTCTCATGTGGGAGTTTTAAAATCTTGCAAAATATTCACAGTTATTATGGAAGACAGCCAGATTTTTAGTTTGCTAAGCAAGGAGAAAAAAAAAAAAAAACTACCTATAAAACATTTGTTCTAAGAGGAGTATGTGTAAACGCATTTCATTCCACAATGTATATTTTAATTTATGAAAGATACTTTTTATTTACATTGAATGATTGGTTGGTTGTTTTGGAGGTGGAGAGATGTGAATGCCAAGACACATGTGTGGGATGTCAGAGGACCACTTGTGAGAATCAGCTGTTTCTATCCTGGTTCAGGGGAATGGAATTCAGGCCAGCCAGGCTTCATGGCAAGCATGCGTGCAGGCAGAGCCATCTCACCAGCCTACAGAGACACTTAACCTGGACTAGGATTTAGCCTCATTTAAAAAAAAAATGTATAGCATTTTTCAATTATATATTATTTTTAACTATATAGTATTTTCTTTCAATTCATTGCTGACTACTTAAAATTTTCTTACATGACAAAAGGCAGTCTTTTCCCCAATGTTTGAGATTATAAATCCTTGTGTTCTCAGATTATTTACTAATTTGGGTTTTCAGTGTTGATTTAAAAAAAAAATCAAGTTTCTACAGACATCTAAATAAATGGCTCCATGCAACAATCACATGCAATTTTGGAGGAACATAAATCTCCCTGTCAGGGTGTGTTTCAACGAGACCATCCTGCATGCTTTCCAGAAATTACGGAAGAAATTTTTGCTAACTGAAGGGTAAAAGTTAATGTTTTGGAAACGAGACTCAGAGACAGATAAACAGCAGAACGAAATATTCTTTCTTCTACAAAACAAACAAACAAACAAACAACAACAATGGTTTCCATTCTTCTTTTTCAGCCAATTGACTTTGAAATGAATAGGATGTTTGTCCTTACTGTTGCTGCAGAAAACCAAGTGCCATTAGCTAAGGGGATTCAGCACCCACCTCAGTCCACAGCAACTGTGTCTGTGACAGTTATTGATGTCAATGAAAATCCTTATTTTGCCCCAAATCCTAAAATCATTCGCCAAGAAGAAGGCCTCCACGCTGGTACCATGCTGACCACACTCACTGCTCAGGACCCTGATCGATATATGCAACAGAATATCAGGTATGAAACACTACTGCAGTGTCCTAATTAGATATTGTTCTGTTCCCAGTGTGGAAATTATTAAATGTACCCTACAAGAAACATCCATTACAGCCAAATGTAATTATTAGAAGATAAAATTACTTCAGTGCTTCTTATTTTTGAATATAATATTTATTTACTCTAAGAATTTCATGTATAGATTCAGATTCACCCCTAGTCACTTCCCCTCACTCCTACCAGTTTTCCCTACTGAATTCCTTTCCCACCTTCCCACCTTCGTGCACTCTGTTTTATAGCCACTGGGTCCAGTTTGCCCTGTCTGTCTGTGCATGGGTATAGGGTCATCCACTGAAGCATGAGTAACCTACCTGGAGCTGCATTCCCATGTCTTACAGAAAATAGTTCATATTTTCTCAGATTAAAGAAATATTGTTTTACAGAAATAGGCTTCTTCAGTCTTCAGCCCCCATAGAAAGATCAAATGGAGACATGCATGTATTCTGAAATAATTTTAAATTCTCCGGTGTATTTCCTTCTTAGGACATCCATAACTTTATCAGGTTAAAAAATAGGAGACTGCATTTGATTATATGTTAGTAGAAGGAAAAATTGTCTTTTTCACTAAAAATATCAATTATTTAGCCTGTACTTCTGTATCAAACACGTAAAAAAAGCAACATAGTAAATGAACAGGGAAACTTCAGGAAATTAAAAACTCTCTTTTCTCCACATGTCCAGCTTAATGAAAACATATGCCAGGCCAAAATGGGCCAGCGAATGATGTCCACCCCATATCTGCGCAACAAACCTTTAAGATGTGTATGTATTGACTTCCAGCCTCAGAAAAAAACTAATTTATCCTGAGGTGGGACTGAGTGACTAGCAGGACCTACTCCATCCAACTGTTCTCTGTAGTCGCTGAAGATAATTTTAAAAATTAATTCATGATTTGGTTTAAGTGCTTTCAGAATGGCTGCTAACAGATGACTACAGAGTCCCCAGTTCTCCATACATGGGAATCAGAATAGTTAAATGGCTAATGAATAGGTGCATTAAAGTCCTGTAGACTTCACCTCTCAAAATATATCATAGCATGTCCAGTCTATGTGTTATTTATCTGAGTTTTAAAACTTCAGCTCGCATTTTTAAAAGGAGTTAAAAGAAGTGAATCTGTTATTACAGATGAAAGCCTGTGGGCCTCTTTGATGGACACAAATCTGAGGTTGGTCCCATTTGGGGGACCCTGGTAGGAATGCGGTTTTATGGGATCTCTCTAGTGAGGCATTGTCTCTCCTATAAGGTGGTGAAGCATTAGGAGTGGTTTGTGCTGTGCATTTTAGCTTCTGATTCTTCCAGGTTCTGTATGACAGGGCTCCCATTTAGAGACTGTATTTGAGCCATATTGTCAGTACCTATGTTATGAGTTGAAGTAGGCAGGAGTCTGAACTGAGATCTGCTAAATCTACCTCAGCTCACCACAGTGAAACTGCATATTGTGTCTTACCCCAAAAGCTTTGCAGACGTCCCTGTGCTTTTGATCTGTCATGGCCTTTGCATACCTCCCAAAATCACTGCCACAGACATACATTTCTACCTTAAATTTCTATATCTGCCCATCACCTACAGCCATGTAACTCAATGAGGGCTTTGCCTCTTTGTAACTAAACCTGTAAAATTTCATTTTGCAGATACACAAAACTGTCTGATCCTGCCAATTGGCTGAAAATAGATCCTGTGAATGGGCAGATCACTACTATTGCTGTTTTGGATAGAGAATCGCCAAATGTAAAAAACAACATCTATAATGCTACCTTCCTTGCTTCTGACAATGGTATGTAGTCAAATAGATTTGCTGGATTGTCCTGTGTGTTAAAGAGAGCAGTGCCTTTTGTACTCCTGTAGGAATTAGACTTTCTGCAGTGCTAAATTATACAGAAGGCAGACCTTTACTCTCTTAAGACTCTATAAAGTTTTGTTTTGTCTTAAGTCCCAAATTTTTCTTCCTGTTTCTCGCTAGCTTTCTATAAAGTACTTCTCTGCCATCTCTAAGAAATGTTCTGTGTGTACATATGGCTTCTATAGTGGGCTGGCATTGAGATCATGGGCCTCCTTGTTCTCCTGCCCTGATGTACAGATACAGATGCCGTGTGAGCTATAGATGAAGTCTATCGTCAGTGTTCCCAGAACGTGATTTGTTTTTTTATGTTTCATTCTCTGTGCTTTTTCTCTGACAAATTCCTGTAATGTGCTAGAAAACTTATGTTTGTGCATATACAGAAAGTGAATATAAGAGCTTTGTCAAAGCGTTGCTTTTGAAACATATATTTTAATACTTTTTCTTTTGCAATATGAGTTGGCTAAAATACGTGTTCTCTTAAATATCTAAAATAAGGAGAACATACATAAATGCAAATGAGAGCTTTGCTAGCTCTCACATATGTCCATCCTCTGGCTCTTCTATGGAACAGGCTGGCCTCAAACTCAAAGAGACCCATCCACCAGCCTGTGCCTTCCAAATGCCAGGATAGAAGGTGTGTGCCACCACCAGGCAGTCCAGTTCTTTCTGTGGGGTTCGTAATATAATTTCAATACTTTTTTGTGTGTTATTTTTGTGAAACAAAAATATATAATAGTATTAATAGCTAATTTCCACTGTCTTGAGTTAGATAGCATTGTCCAAGTAGAGTTTTTAAAGCAGTACTTGGCACAAGCTAATATTCACCAAAATATTTCTGTCATTGTGAATAGTTTCAAAATGGAATCAGAACCACATTTTTAAGTGTTTTTACTGTTAGACTATGAATGTATTTGCTTGTTGAAAAAATACAAGCTTCAAATTGGTGGTCAAGATGTGCAGTTACAGTGATGAGATCCACTTGCATGAGCAACTATGCAAAAAAAAAAAAATGTGTTTGGCGCCCTAGACGAGTGCAGTATTTTGTGTCCTTTCTAATTTAAGACCTCTGCTCAGCCTCTTAGTGTTGGACATCTGCAGGATCAGCCGCTGCCACAGGGGTAGTAAAACTGCGTGTCATGCCTGCTGGAGAGTCCCTGGCTTTATGCAAACTCCCCTTTCCTCCCTCCGCTGGAACTTAAAAGTTCCATTGTGTAGAGACTCAAAGAGTCATAAAGTGACATGGGTCCATGTTGACCGAGGTACCACCAGGCTTTTCACTTACCAAGATGGATGGATTCTAATTGAAGGAGTAGTTGAGATTCAAGAAGTGAGCCCTTTGGACCAGAAACGCTCCATGGATGGACTTGACTAATTTCAATGTTGAAGAGGGAACTTCCTAGGACGGGCAAGCTCTTGGTCTCTGTGCCCTAGTTTCCTTCTTGATAAATAGCTTCACTGATGCCTGCTTTGTAAAGTTATTCTGAACTAGTCAGGTAATCTTAAAGTGATAGTAAATGTAAAGATTCCTCAAGCTATCAAGCATGACAGTGTTGATTTGGAGGGAAACATAGGAAGAGTGGCTCTCGGGGAGAGGAGAATGAGAACTCTTGCAACCAGTATTCCTGCCCTCTGGTCCATTGCTTTCCCCATATTTTTCCCCACCTCCTTCTCAGGACTGTGGACATGTACACCTGCCTAATTTCATCACTTCCAGCTATTTCACTTAACTATCTGGGATTCAGTACATATAACTGTTTATAAAATTCATATAAATAAATGATATGTATATAAATGCGCATACATAAAACTTTTTAGGTGTGTGTGGATATTATAATACAGAGAAATGAAAGGGTCACATGAGCTGGGAGAGATAAGATTTTCAGGGCTGATGAGAGCAGGTTTAAGGTCAGACAGAACACTTATGTACAGTTTTGTATATTCTACAGTGTGCAAAAAAGCCCATGGCCATGAGCAGTTTGCAGAGACTGGGCCCCTCATCTGTTTAAACCTTCTTCAGAGGAATTGTGTGAATTAATGTACAAAGAACCTCCCCATCCTTTCTTGTATGTGTAGTTGACTGATCAATGAAACACGTTTTTCCCTCCAGGATATGTATTCCCAAGACACCTATGGTCTTCTATTTCTTGCTTGTAAATAGTTGCAATGGTTGCTGCTGGATTTGAACTTTCAGAACTCTCCTCCATACATTCATATGCCCTGTTACTCCATCCAGAGGCTAGGTTCTTATTCTCATGAGCCCCTGTGCTTCTGTGATATTCTCCACAGTTGCTAGAGGAGGAGGGCTATTCATGACCCTGGAGCAATGGGCAGCCAGAGCAGAGGAGGCATGACATCCATGCTCAGCTCCCACAGCTCACAGCCATCCCAGGAGAGAAGGAAGCTGTGAGCTTGCTCTGAAAACCATCCACTCAGCTACTGTGACAGTGAGCATTTTCCCATGAGATACAGTGATAGGGACAAGAGGCTTCCAAAAAATATCACCACATTTGAGGATCAGCTAAGAAACTGTTGCCCTCAACTATGACTTTTTGTCTCCTTTTAGGAATCCCTCCTATGAGTGGGACAGGAACACTGCAAATCTATTTACTTGATATCAATGACAACGCCCCTCAGGTGTTACCTCAAGAGGCCGAGACCTGTGAAACTCCAGAACCCAACTCAATTAACATCACAGCACTTGATTATGACATAGATCCAAACGCTGGGCCGTTCGCGTTTGATCTTCCCTTATCTCCAGTGACTATTAAAAGAAACTGGACCATCACCCGGCTTAATGGTAAGAGCAGGTTAATTATTTGAATGCATGTGTAGTGCAGTAGTTTTGAACCATGGTATGGGAAATTAATTTTATATGCTTTATAAGCTTCTCATGAAACATATTTTAAATACTATATAAGATACTAAAAGCACTTGAAACCTAAAACAGCTTTTCACTGTACAGCACAATTGTGATTTGTTTAATGGGTTACAGTTAGAAAATACATTCTGGAAAATAGTAGAGTTTTTTTGTTTTTTCCTAAATCTTAGTGGTGTTGACTGTCAGACGTTTTTTTCTCTCTTTTCTGTGTAGGTGATTTTGCTCAGCTCAATTTAAAGATAAAGTTTTTGGAAGCTGGTATCTATGAAGTCCCCATCATTATCACAGATTCAGGGAATCCCCCCAAGTCCAACATTTCCACCCTGCGTGTGAAAGTGTGCCAGTGTGACTCCAATGGCGACTGTACGGACGTCGACAGGATCGTGGGTGCAGGGCTTGGCACGGGCGCCATCATCGCTATCCTTCTGTGTATCATCATCCTGCTGAGTGAGTACTCTGTCCCTGATGGTGCGGGTCCTTCTACTTCTAGGATGCTCAGCAAGGACCACTCTCAAAATGACTGAGCAAGGCCTTTGGATGACTGAGCACCATCTTGTCAACCATATAGGGGCAGCCAGCATAAGAGCATACAATGAACGTCAGGGAGTGCACTGACACATTTGCAGCAAGCCCTCAGTTGTGTTCCCGTGTCTTCTCAACCATTTTCTCTGCTGATTGCTGGCGGGGGCGGCGGGGGAAGGAGAGGGTGGACAGACAACCCATTCCATAAAAGAGTGTTAAGCAGTCCTATGTCTGAGCACTCACCTTTTGACTTGAGTATGAATTTATGGCACATAGCTGATGATTTAGGAAAATAAGTGTATTGCTTTCCTTCACTTCCATGCATATAAAGTGCAGTTAGCAACCTGCTCCAGTCATACAAGGATCAAGGTATTTGTTTCTGAGGGACTGCACAAAATAGTGAGAGGTTATACTTCACATAGAGCACATTTGATAATGGAAATGATTGTACAGCTCAATAAATTGTCTGTCTTTAGCATAAGTGCAGATTAAGGGATTTCTTCTTTTTAAGATACATTGCAATCTTTGGTTCAGTGGAATGCAAAGAATTAACCACCAGAAAGTACTTTAGGAACCACTTCTAAGCATGCAGGTTAAAAGAATGAATTGCCCAGGCCAAGTCTTTTATTGTGGAATAGCAGCAGGACCAGTTTATTGTGTGATCACGCTATGCACCAATCACTTTCTTGAAAATGTTGGCCATTTCTTTTATGTTTTCTCCATTTACAAGTGTTCTGGTAATTTAGAATTCTGTCCCTTTATTCCAAGCAATTACTATAGAAGCCTGAGCATTTTTTACTTCCTGTGTGGAGACTGCTTTGACTATAATATGAAACCTGCATGCTATACTAATAATCCACTTGCTAGATTTAGCCCTGAACAATGGCAAATGAGATCATGTATCTGGCTTTTAAAGGAAGATATTTACTTTTATGGCCAATAATAAAAATGTGCTCAAATAGGAGTCATTAAATCTTTTTGTTTCAGGATGTAAACTGAAACCCTCAGATTTTAGACAGAATTTATTCCTAGATGTGTGCTCAGGCATGCAATTCACTTTCAACCAGAATGTGCCATACACGCCAGCCTTATCAAGACAGACTTAGGGATGATAGATTCAACCATGACAAAGTGACACAAGCATTGTGAAGGAAAATGAATTGGCACTGATTTTAACATCAACTTGGGAGAATTTATGGTTGCAGACCTGGCACTGAGTGTGAAGGATGAAAGCCTAATATTTCAGTGCACAAACTAATCCCCATGCCTTCATTGCTGCAGAGAGGTAGGGAAGAAAATGCAGAATAGCATGCCAGAGAAACACCAGCCTCTGGGAGTCAAAAAGCCACCAGGAATCCAATTACACACCAAGCCCTCATTTCCTGCCCTAACCCTCTAAGCAAACACTTGTTCCCCAGGGGAAGTGCCTTTCTCTGAGAACTGGTGAGTATAATGATGACTGACCAGTGCCACGGTTCAACCCAGTGCTGGTTTTGTTTCTTTGGAGTTTATGAAGCATTCTGTCAGGGTATCAATCCTCTTAACAAGTCAAGATGAAGATGGAAGCCATATAGTCACTTCTGTAGATCATGCCTCACAGGGCAAAGGGGTTTGCTCAGCATGTCCATAGGACTCTGGAGGCTAGAGCCCAGGTCTTCCCTCTGCTCTGGCAGGGGACTGCTGAGGCCCACACTTTGTACCAGAGTGAATCGTGTACCATGGTCCTTCCATGTGCTGACATAGAGAATGCAGAAGTTTAAGGTTCTATAAGTCTGGCTTTCAGAATGAACGGCAGTGTGCGTTTCTCCTCTTCCCCTATCCAGTCCTTGTTCTCATGTTTGTGGTATGGATGAAACGCCGGGATAAAGAGCGCCAAGCCAAGCAGCTTTTAATTGACCCAGAAGATGATGTAAGAGATAATATATTGAAATATGATGAAGAAGGTGGAGGAGAAGAAGACCAGGTGAGTGGTGTTTTACATCTTTAAGATTATGTGTTATAAAAACCATTGCATTTTCTGCCATTTATCATATCATATTATCAACCGGTTGGTATATTCTTCCCATAAAGTCACACATTTTTTGATTGTTCCCAAATACCAGTTATAGTTGTATTTATTTTATATTAACATCATTGATTCAGGAAACACACAACTTAAACCTATTTCACTTAAATTTGTATTGTTTACTTTCCTCCCCGTACTGGATAATTAAAATATAAGTACAATTCCTTTTTATATTGGGCTCTAGATATATAAGGTTGGTATAAAAAGCACTAAGTCTGCTTATTTTGCAGATACTTCCCAGGCAAATTTAATATTCCAGACATGATTTAAATCTCTGGTGACATAAAACGGGGTAGAGCCAGCAAATATTTCCTCTAAGAGTCTTAATGTCATCAAGAAAAACTCGCATTTAGAGGTCACATCTAGTCCATTTATTTCTCTGTGGTGTCTATGTTGGTGCCTGGCTTAGAGTAGTTGCTCAATAGGTGACAGAATTCTCTTCTTGTTATTAAATAATATTTGCATCTGTGTGCCATGTACATAGAAGGCTGTATGTATGGAGAGTGAGAATAAGCAGTACATGGAAAACATAGGTGTTTTTCCTCAGAGCCTCCTAGATGTCCTCGGAACAGTTAAGAGTTCCATATTGCATGCCAGGTATTGGCCATATACATCAAATATCTCTCTAAAATCTTTGAAACCTTCCATTCCTATGAGAACACTCCACTTTTGATAACAGCAAAATTAGCTCTACTTAGATTACAGGTAGTTGTCTACCTAGGTCACAGGATTTGAATCTGGTTCTGTCTGGTGTCACAGCCTACATTAAGCCGTTCATACATATATTTCATCTTGAAATGATAAGGAATAAGGAAGTATTCTCAAGAAGTCACAACAGGTATATCATCAATACCTGTGATGCTATAGTTACACCATTTCTGCTTCTGAAACAGATGTCAGAAAGAGTGATCTGAAAAGAACCTGGCATTCTTGGGGTTTGTATCATCAATAAATTATTTTCTGCCTTGAATGTATTTGTTAGTTTGCTAATCTGTATAATCATACACAAATACACACACACACACACGCACACACACACGCACACACACGCACACACACACACGCACACACACGCACACACACACACACACACACACAAACACACTTCCGAGCACCTTTCATGAACTGTTGTATTTCTTTTGTTTAACACAACACATTCATACCTGGTCCCCATATTTGACATTTCTCATTCACATTTGCAAAGTCATGTGAATTGCTGTGAGCCCATAACTGCAGGTAGTGTTCTTGATTTACACAGTCTGAGCTCTTATTTAGGAGAGAGGCATTTTTAAATGTCTTAAAAACTTGACTCAAGTGTGTAAAGCTGTTTTGAATACTGACTAATTAAAGAGGCTCTGTAAATATACCCCAGGGTTTCTCACTTGTGTAAATGTATTTAGGTTTTAAAATTCACATGTGACTTAAGTCTTAATTAATCTACCTTTTCACTTACTGATCATTGCCAGCTTTCATTGTTGCTCTTTTCATCTCATGGCTTATCATTGTGTGTGTGTGTGTGTGTGTGTGTGTGTGTGTGTGTGTGTTCTGGGGTTTTTGTGTGTATATGATGCATGTGTGTGAGTGCAGTTGTGCATATCCTTGTGCACACATGAAAGATGCCAGTGAGGAGGGTGTCAAGGAAGTATGTTCCTCTGTTGTTTTCTACCATACTGCATTGAGACAGTGTTTCACATTGGACCAAAGCCCTGTTTTAGAAGGGCCACCTAGCCAGTGAGTTTCCTAGAGTTCCCTGGCCCTGGCCCCCAGTGCTGAAGTTCTATGCCTGGCTTTTTATGTTGAGTGCCAGAGATTTGAACTTGGGTGCTCATACTTCATAGCAAGTACCCTTAACAACTGAGCCATGTCTCCAGCCCCTGCTTATGACTTTAGAAGTGTCAACCTAAAACCACCTCGCAAAGCTTCAGTAGAAAAATAGTAATAGTAACTGAGAGTTGTTTCATAAAACTGGAGGCTCAGGAGCAGCATCCAATATTCCCAGCATTGCAGCACATAAACCAGGAGCTCAGATTCAGCTGTCTGCATCTGTTCCCCCATTTATATAAATTCCTTCAAGGAGTTGCTTCAGTTTCTCTAGTAGTTCATTTAGGAAAGATCTCTTCTTTTGTGGGTTTCATCTGTTTAGGTGGATATTTCAGATTCAATAGGGAAACCTACTTGCTGGTGAAGAGGAGTGAAGAAGTCACAGCAGAAATTCCTTAGCCTCTGTGAATCCAAAACACTAAGATCCAATTCCCTATGGAGCGAGGTCAAACTTACTGCTAGAGTCTTTTAGGCAAGCAGTTGTCCTCAAGGAGAAGTCATTCTCCATGGACTTCGGAGTAGAATGATGGCTAACAAATCTAAATAAAACCTAAATAGGACATTTAACTTGATGCTCATATGTGCCTTTGGGGCTCATAAGGCATTCTATAAAACCTTGAAAATATCACCGTAAGTCTTTAGTTTCCTCCTTTTGTGAACTCTGGAGTTCCCTGGCTCACACTAACTTATGGCTGTGAATGTCTTGTCTTTCTATCCACGTCCCAATTATCCTGAGACCTTTTCTGGATCTCCAGGGATGCTATGTGTGCCTTGTGAGAGCTTTCTAATCGGCATCTTATCTCTGCTTTAACACCCTCACCCAAGTTTCAGCAGTTGTTAAATCTATATTCCTTCTTTGCTCCCAGTTCAGCAGTACTGCATGCTTTGTTTGATGATGCCTTTTGTATTCTAAGTAGAGGCCTATAGGAAGGCCTTGGTGGTAGGACCAAGCCCTCTAAGCCTGCAGATCCTCTCAAGGCCACTGATGTCCCCCTCCGAGGTCAGGTGATTTGCGCTGAGGCCTTTATTTCATGTGGGTTTCATTTTCTCATCCTCTTCCTTGGGGAGTGGGAGATAAAAGTGGCTATGGGTGGCCTGTCATAGAGGCTTGCCTCTTCCTGCTTTCATGGAGTCAGGCTTCACTTTGAGTATCCTGTGGCGAAGAGGAGGCTCCCTATAGACTTAAGAGTGTACCTGCCCCTCATTCTGATCCCTCCAGCATCCTAGAAACCCCCTTTTTGCCTCCACCAAGACGATCACAAAAATAAAAAATCCAGCAGATTTTTATAAATTACTGTTATAATAAATTAACTATACTTATTTTTACCTTTAATGTAAACAAAGCATCATTACATACTGTGGATGTCATCTGCTACTCACTGATAGACCTGTAAGACCCACCCATGTAGTGTAAAAGTGGTACATTTCACCATTGATGAACAGTGTTCAGTGCTAAGAAACACCTGAGTATTATTTATCCATTCTGCTTCACTGGAAATTATAAATGTTTCTAGGTTTGTTCATTTGTTTGACAAGAGGTCTCATATGTAGCATGGGCTAACCTGAAATTCTCTATGTAGACCAGGCTGGCCTCAAATTCACAGTTGAGTGCTGGAATTAAAGGTATGTACCACCATACATAGCCAACATTTGAGTATTCTGAGCATACTATCAGTGAACATTCTTAGGCATGTGCTAGGCGTGTGTCTTCTGTGTAAATGTGTAGCTTCAACACAGTCATTCATTTTCCTGATGTGGCTGTGCATGACTGTGCTGTGTATGCCTCACATTCCACAGTATGGATGCTAGTTGCCCAACATCCTCCATCTCTTTAGTCCCCTGATTTCTATAGGTATTTGTTTGTTTGTTTGTTTTTTGGTGTTTTGTTGTTGTTGTTGTTGTTGTTTTGGTTTTTCGAGACAGGGTTTCTCTGTATAGCCCTGGCTGTCCTGGAACTTTATAGACCAGGTTGCCCTCGAACTCAGAAATCCGCCTGCCTCTGCCTCCCGAGTGCTAGGATTAAAGGTGTGTGCCACCACGCCCGGCTCAATTTCTATAGTCTTAAACCTCAGCCCCGCTGATACGATGGGTCTTGTTATGATTTAGTTGGGATATCCCCGCGGGCTTACCAACCAGCTGTATCTTCATTTATAAAGCTTTGATTCAGCGTGCCTTTCTTCTTTCTATTATGCTGTCTTCTCCTTATTGAGCTGACAGAACTGTTACAGGTGATAGACAGGAGCTTTTTGTCAGATTAGTACATTGAAGATCTCTTCTCACAGCCTGCTCTCCAGATTCTCCAAATGATGTCTTATGATGAGCAGACGTTTTACTTTAACAGTAGCCAGTCTGTCATTGCTCCTGTTGTAGTTAAGCTTTCATATCCATTTAGAAGACCATATCTGTTATGATAATGAGCCCTACATCCACAAACAGCTTGTATGACGTTGTAGACCTTTCTCATTTGACCTGTCACACTCATGAGCAATACAAAAGATTTTGATAATCATACTTATGACCCATTTGTTGTGGAGAGCCCTGGGGCTAATTATATTTGAAGTCAATTCCGTTCTCCTCTGAGGGGTTGTCAACAAGGATTTCCTGTAAACCTTCTTCCCTCCTTAATTTGTAAAATAAAGGAGACCTGATGATTGGGCAGAGAGAGGGAAGGTGGAGCAAAAAGACAAGAAAAGAGGGAGGTTAGAGAGAGGTAGGAGGGGAGGAAGAGGACGACGGTGTCAACGACAAAGAAGAAAAGCAGAGCAGAAGCAGAAGCACATGCCTGGAGAAACCACAAGTTCTAAGGGGTCTTATAGATGTGGAAGATGGTAGTGTAGTGGTGTATCTGTCCAATCTAGGCGCACAGCATGGATTCATATTAACTGTGTTGTTTCATTGCCGGGGCATAATTGGGTTGGAGAGAATTACTGCAACACCCATCTATGCTTGATTTCTATGGAGTATAAGATGTGGATTAGGACCTTCTATCTTCATCCTCTGTTAACCTAAATGGAAAGAATCATGGTTCGTAGTAGATGATTATGTCTGTGTAGTTCTGGGGTTTGGTGCCCACAACTTATTCTGCTTATTCTACTGTTTATTCTGTTTGTCATCATTACATTACCATGTAGCTTAAATTACTGTTGCTGTCTAATGTCTTGCTATATGATAAAATCCAACATGGATTTGCATGTGTTTATTAGGGGGAAGGAGCTCCAGCACATGTCACGGCCTCCTTGTCACATGAAAGTCTTAGGACAACAAGCAGGAGTCAGTTCTCTCCTCCATGTGGAATTCTGGGACCAAATCCAGGCCATCAGGTTCACTGGCAAGCACCTTCACCTACTAAACCATCTTGCTAGCCCTCTTTGAAAATCTTTTTGCTGGATTCTTGTAATCATTGTTTCTGTCCTTAAGGAAAAGAGGGTTACTTTATGACCTTGTATTTTTATTCACCTTGTATTTAATTCATAGCCTTCCATTTCTAACCACCCTGGCATTTTCTCTTCTTTACACCTCTACCATGGTCCTTGTTAAGAATTCTTTTCTATAGAGCTTAGAAAGAGCAATGGAGTCTGGAGCTGGGGCCTTGATACAGCTGGACCACTGTTAACTGTTTTAACACAATACGTAACATTTTAAAGAGCATACTGCTAGAGGTGTGAATGGGGACTGTTCCTCTGTAAGTGGACACAGCTTGTGATACTTTGGTATAGGTCTGTCATGCTTGATGTCACAGACAGGTAGTCTCAAAGACTCCTATTGCTGTTCTGTTGCTTCAGCAAGAAATCACCACAGTTTATACCTGCCCACCTTTAGAGAACTGTGAGACCCATTAACCTGATAAGTAGAAGCAAGACAGCTGTCTTCTACAGAGTAGGTGTGTCTCAAGTTTAGCCTGTAGCTGGATTACCCAGGCTCTGGCTCTTCCAGCTGAAACAAAGCCACCTTCTTCCTGGCAGCTAGCTGATTAGGACTAAATCAAAGCCAAGTAGCCCTTCACAAAGGCAGGTCTTATCTCCCCAGATTAGCATCTCTATCAGTTGAATTTCTCTGCCACTGTTCCTGATTTCTTTAACAAATAATAGGAGACTAAGAAGGGGTGTGCTGGTGGAATCCAGGGCCTTTTATCCTTATCTATAAAAGAGTAGAGTATGATGGGAGCTTATAGACACTCTGCCCCTTCCAGGACCTTCAAGGTCAAGGCCAGAGTGACCTTATTTAAAACTATTTTCAAGAGATCTTCCCAGTGTTTTGACAGGCCTATTATCTCTTTCTACCTCGGGCTATTGGCTGGTGGATAGACCCTTTTAGTATATTGTCTGGTCCTTTTTCCTAGCGTGAGTCTCCTTTATCTGGCTCACTGCTATAACCAGCCAGGTTTTGCTGGTTATCAAGGCATGTTTGATTACCCTCATTAGTAAATGTCCTTCAATACCCTTTGGCCTGCAAAACTGGTTGCAAATCCTGTATCACTATCAATGATCTCTGTGTCTAGTCCTTCTGTATCAACTTCTCTAATAAAATCAGGGAGAATGTTCAATACGGGGCATTTCTCACTTTCCTCGGAACCTCCCCCTTTGAACCCCTGTGTAGGAAACAGAAGCTTACAGCTCTTTAATGCTTAGACTCTTTTATGATAATTCTTCCATTAGAGCCAGCATTTATTGAGCATAGCTTATGTTTACAGCACCCTTGATGCTTTCTTAAACATACTCTTACCCAAATCACTGTTACTAGGCCACATATGTATCAATGTAGTGTATAAGCTGCTGTTATGATGGGTGTTAGACATGAACTGGATGGTTTGCTACTGTGATCTCATTAGACTCTCGGAACAGTCAGGCAGAGTGGACATTCACAGGTGGAAAGGAGCAAAGCAGGATTAAATGTCCATATGAGGACAAGAAGATGAAATGTTTAGATATCTTATACCATCCTCCACAAAGCTCTTATTCATTCAGGCCACGGATACATTGCCCGGCCCTGCACCATGCAGTGGCATTCATCTCTGGGCTGCCCCACCCCTGTCTTGGAATACAGAAATCCACAACATTCTCTGCTCCCAATTTTAAAAAGTTGACGTTCTCACTCATAGCCACAGCTCTGACATATCTGTTTCTGTATGTGTATGTGTGTGTGCCTGTGTGTGGTGTTCTTAGTCTTCAAGAAGACATGATGGTGATAGTGGAGATCACTAAATGACTACTGGTCATCAGAACTAACACATGACCCTGAGGAGTAACCAGTGAGCAAGGCAGAGTTAACTGACACAGGGCAAGGGGGGGCTGGTAAGAACTGAGGGTTTCACAGTGGTCTCCTAATGACTGAGTTCCTGGCTCGCCCTGCCCAGTGGTCTCTCATAACTGGGTTCCTGGCTCTCCCTGCTCTCTGTATTCCAGGTCTACTGTATACTCTCACCTGTTGCTCTGTTCTTCTGTGTCTTACATGGTAAGCATCAATAGTGAGTCTTCACTTTCCATGATTGAGGACTGTGTGTGTTCTTAGATTTTAGAGACAACTTGGGAGCTAGCTACATTTTGTTTGCTTTGTTAGCATCAGTTAGATGGGCCTTGTTTGTTTGTTTGTTTTTGATAATTTTATTAACCTTTGAAATTTTCTTTTCATGTATTTTGATCATGTTTGTTCCCAACTCCTCCCAGATCTACCCTCTTTCTCCTTATACTCTCCCAACTTTAAGTCCTCCATAGATTTGTTTGTCTGTGTATCTGTTTGCTTTAAATGCCGCAAGAAGTTCCAATTTTTCCTGCCTACATACATTTGGACATTAGACTACCCACTAGAGATGGTCACCCTATCAGGGTCCACATCCTTGAAAACAAAATGATTCATCCCTCCCCAATAACCCATGAGTGTTCATAACTCCTTATTATGGGTGGAGGATTCCTTTCCAGTTCTGTACTTGCACAAGGACTGGGTTGATCTTGACCAAGGTTGCTGTGTGCCATTGTCCTTTCATGGCCACAGTTCTGCCCCTGTTCTTTCTCACCTCCAGCTCTTAACAATCGTTCCACCTCCTCTTCAGTGTTTCCTAGGTGTGTGTGTGTGTGTGTGTGTGTGTGTGTGTGTGTGTATGTGCGTGTTCATGTGCATGTGCATATATGTGTCTATGATCGTGTGTGTGTTGGGGGAATGTATTAGTACGTATCTGTTTCTGTATGTGTATGTGTGTGTGCATGTGTGAGTACATATCTGATTGTGTGTGTGTGTGTGTGTGTGTGTGTGTGTGTGAAGTTATAGATGTCCCATTTGTGACTGCGTATAGTGAGATTGTTCTTAGATAACATCTAATACCAACCAACTCCCCTGGTTTAAGGAACATATCTGAAAACTGGATTCTTTACCAAGTAAAGAATCTATTTATTCCTTGAGCTTGTGGCTGTGTTTTACTGACTCTGAAGAATTCAGAAACATGGGAGGAGAGAAGCACGTAAAATTCTTGTTTCCTGACCTTTTGTGAAAGTGGGACAATTTAGAAATGGTCACTTTCTACCAGTAACAATCACAGGAAACTAGATACTTTTCTAAGCAAGATGATCATGTTCTAGTAGGTTTTCCTTGTTTTATACCAAACTAGCTTTTTAAGCTCATATTATCAGCCTGTACTTTGTGGATAATTATTTCTGAGGACTCTGATTATATTATATACTAATTACATACGGAGCTTTGGGTGAACAAAAATCAGATTTCTGTGAGAAGGCTCTATTATGTTCTGAGTGCAAAGGACAGCTTTCAATAGTGCCGATTTTAGAAGACAGAAAGTCCATCAATATGTTTAATGAGATTTATTACTGAAAATAAGTTAGCTTCTGTCATAGATATGGTGACTTCACTGCCTGAACCCTCACTGAAATCTTCCTTAACAGTACCTTAGTGTCAGACTGTGAGCATATGCGAAGAGGATTAGGAAGTTTGTTTCACTCCTCAGGAGCTCACTGTGCTCACAGAACCATCATTTTCTACATGTGCCTTCCAAGGCCAGCCTACCCACACATACTTGCAGTCACTGATGCCATTAACATTGAAAAATGATTTATATGTGACTTAAGCCCTACAAATGGAAACTCATCACATATGTTCCCAAGCTTGGGAATGAATAAATGGATTTGGTGTAATCAGCTGGCCTCTCCCCAAAGCAGGTTAGGTATTTGTGTGTGGCAAATCATTGAGATATTCTGTATGAACAGTTTTGACACGACAGTCCACGCACATCTGGCCTATTATACGTGGTGTAGGGATCTGTATCCTTGGACATACATGAGACAAAGAAGGTACAGTGCTCATACAGATGAGAAGAACATTATATACAAGGGGCACCGTGAACCTAGAAGCCAGTTTTCCTTATGGGGGAAAATGTTGGTCCTCTTTGTCAGGCCAGAATTTTCTGAATATGACCCAGAGTCGTGATGAGCTCCCTTTAGTACTTCATGTCTCAAGAACCAAGATGATCCAGATCCCAGTTTGTAATTGTACCAATAGAACATGTTAAACACAGCTAATAACTTTTCTTTCATCACAGGACATTCTGATGTTTAGTTTTATAAACGATACTCATTACTGCATGCCTGATCTCACTCACTCACTGTGCACTGCTTGCCTACCTATGAAGTGGACAGTACACTTTCAGTTTCAGACCTCTGAGACTTGCAAGTTCCTGTTAATGTTTTCTTTAGTATGCCTGTGTATGATCAGCAAAGCTAGCGACTTAGCTGTAATATACTCCAGAACTACTGGGAGTTACTCTCTAGAGCAGGCCAAGGGTAAGATCCAATTAAATGGTTAAGTATGATTTGCAAAATTGAGTACATATACAAAGTTAAAAACCAGGGACACTCAATCCATCCAGCCAAATTACTAAAAAACACAAAGTCTAAATATACAATTTGGACAAGAATTAAAATCTGGCATCTAGGCATGTTGCCTAGACAGAAGAATGGGGCACAGATACAAGAAAACCCTTGAAGCCCATCCAGGCCCTCTATCTGCTTGTGCCAGGGGGTCTCTGTGGGCAACCAGGCCCGACCATCTGACTGAACTAGAGTATTATTTAACCATTCTGTATTTGATCCCTTGAAACCATTCTTTTACAAAATCTTTCTGCTTTATAAGCAAACTACCAGATGGCAGAATCTGGACACGACTGTGAGGACCATCTTCTGCATCTTTATTGTTGGCAAAGTTCACTCTCTTAATGAGCCTCCAAGTCATCCATCCATGCATACCCACCTGCACATGCTAGCACATGTTAGTTATTTTAAGAGCAAAACTGAATTCACAGGAAGAGAGTTTTGTCAGAGTCGGGATCAACACATTGTTAGTCCCCTCTTATCATGCTGTTCTCATCACACTGGTGGCCAGGTATGCATTGCTGAGCTAGGAAAATGTGAGATACAGGATGGTCCCCATACATCTACTCCTGCTTGTTGACTTGTCTTTAATGTATATGTAATTTACATGTGTTTCCTCTCATTCTGATCTTGTCATTTCATGTGGATGAACACAAAATTTTATGTAATGAGTTTTAATACTCTTTTTTTCCTGGATAATCATAAGTGTGCATATTTAGATTTAATTGAAAGGAAATATATTGCTATCTCAGTTATAGAAATAATAATAATTTGAATGTAAGATAAGTGTCAGCACTGTTCTGAAAAGAAAGAAGTGGAAGAAGGAAAGCGGGTGGATGAATACTATATTATGCTAAAATGTTAAAATGGCCAGCTCCACCCTGTGCCCTTTTGGAGCAACCAAGAGCCAAGTCCTCTCCACCTCACCCCTATTTACATCTTGTACCCATTACAACAGCATCAGAGTGGAGGTGTTGTAGGAGATTGTGTGCCCAGCCATCCTGAAATTCTTATGACCTGGTCGTTTATGGCTTGATTTGTGGTCAATTTTTTTCTGCCTGTCTGCCCCTGTCTGCCTGCCTGCCTGCCTTCCTTCCTTCCTTCCTTCCTTCCTTCCTTCCTTCCTTCCTTCCTTCCTTCTTTCCTT
>NC_034604.1:12715329-12739514 GCF_900095145.1 Mus pahari | reverse complement strand
TCTCTCTCTCTCTCTCTCTCTCTCTCTCTCTCTCTCTCTCTCTCTCTCTCTGTCTCTTTCTCTCTCTTTCTTTCTTTCTATTCTTCTTTTAGAATTTTTGAATTTTGAGTGTTAAGGTCTATCCAGAAATATATGTGTATATTCAATTCAAGTCACATATTTATACTATAATGGTGACAACATCTAAGCTAAAGCACTTGATGTCAGAATCCAGTATTGTAAAATCAAATACTAAGTTCCTTTGTTGAAATGTCTGCAGGTGTAAATTCATTTTGAAACTAGAATAGTCTTCCTCGAGATAGTCCAAGGTGACCTAGAGGAGGGAAGGTTTCCATTCTGTCTCACCATCTCCTCAGCAGATACCACTCTTTCTTCAACTGTTTATCTTTCTCCACAGTCTTAACAGTAGCTTACTTTGATCTTACTCTGAGTGGTGACATTTTTTATTTATTTATTTTCTGTAAGAAGTTTCAGGCTGGGGTGAAAATATGGAAGAGAAGACAGGTTTAGTGGCAACACTTACCTCTCAAGACAAAACTTACAGGGGAAGAAGTGATTTATGTCTGTATGCTTATGACCAAATTACAGAGGAAGAATGAGAAATTCCATGTGTCTTAGTTTAGGTTTCCATTTATATGGAGGGACACCATGACCAAGACAACTCTTGTAAAGGGAAACATTTGAGATTGCTTACAATTTTAGAGGTTTAGTCCATTATCAGTATGGCAGGAAGCATGGAAACATCCTGGCGGATGTGGTGATAGAGAAGGAGCTGAGAGTTCTACAGCTTGATTTACATGAAGCCAGAAGGGTGGAGCTTAAACATTGGACCTTAAAGTCCACTCTCCTCAGTGAGGCACTTCCTCTATCAAGGCCACACCCAGTCCAATAAGACCACATCTCCTAATAGTTTCACTTCCCAGGGACCAAGCATATTCAAACCACCACACCATGCAGTTGTAGAAAAATTCATTTTCAAAGTTCAGAAATATCTTTATAAAAGGCATTAGACTAGAAGACAAATAAGGGACAGATAGTCAGCCTGTCATGCTAGAACTTTAGAGGTAGAGTGAGAAAGATCATGATTTCATGGCCTGTGTCAGAAACAAATTAAGAGCAGTGTGGCGCTAGATGAAACCCAATCTCATGCATGCATACGTACATACATACATACATGCTCTATGAAGTCATTAACTATGACTGCGATTCAAGAGAAAGTATTTATTGAGTTCAGTTGAAATAAGTTGTACATTTGCTTTACTTTCCCTGCAAAATATACAAAATTTTACAAAAGGGGACAATTTGTGATAAAATTTCCCGGAAGCCAGTTTCTGTAACAAAACCACGATCAGTACTTTAAACAAGGAAGTGTCAGCTCATTGGATGTTGGCACTGGTTTTCCTCCGTGGACAACAACCACCTTGTTTTGCTGGGGAAGATCAGCTGTGGTGTAATACACATAAAGATTGCATGGGTTGACTGACGGGTCAGCAGTTGCTTGGCGATGTCAAGGGAGCTGAGGGGATGGAGGGAAGCATATTTATTTATTCATTCTCCCTTCCCTTTCCACACTGGTCTGAAGATTTCTTCACCCGTGCCATGGTCATCTTCTCGATTTGGTAATCTCTGTTTTTCACTTTGACGTTTACTTTATTTCTCATGACCACTTAGTCCTAAAACAAACTGTTCAATTTGTCTGTCCATGTGGCCAACGTGAAGTTACTTAGCCCATCCTGAAGCTGCTTTGTTCGCCTGGCCATCCTGAAGACATTTTGTCTGTCTGGCCATTTTGAAGTCACTTTGTCTATCTGTCCATCCATCCTGACACTTTTCCACTGGTAACGGGACTGGCCTATGGTAGTGCAAAATTCTTCACTGGTCAAGTGGTCTGATCATTTCATGGACTTAGAGCAGTGGTTCTCAAACTTCCTAATGGTACAATCCTTTAATACAGTTCCTCATATTTTGGTGACCCCAATAATAAAATATTTTTTATTACTTTATAATTGTTATTCTGCTACTTTTATGAATCATAATGTAAACATTGTACATGTAAATATGCATGTGGAGGCCAGAGAGAAACATCCTGTGGTTTTGAAGATCATTCTCTATGGAGTTTGAGATGAGGACTCTCAGTGAATTAAGAGTTCGCTAATTCAGCTAGACTGACTGCCCAGCATGTCTTACACATCTTCCTGTCTCCACCTCTCAACATTGGGACTACAAGCAACATTGCTATGCCCACTGTTTTATGCAAGTGCTGGGGATAAGAACTCAGGTCCTCTTGCTCACACAGTAACACATTACCTATTAGGAGTTTCCCTTGCCTCGGAGCATTGTTCTTACAGTTAGTCACATTGGCCTGCAACCATAGTGAAGCATGGCCCTTACTGAGCTTCCGGCATCACTGAAATGCAAGCAGTATCACCACTTGGAAGTTCCTGTTTGTTTATATGAGCTGACGTATGGGGATATACCTAATGTGACTTTTCACAGGCCATGGGATGAAGGATGACTTCCTTCTTTTATCTGCTTAGATCCAAAAAACGGTATTTGGCAACCAGTAGGTGCTCACTGGGTCTTTGGAATATGCCCGATGAATTTTCCCATCACTCCGGCATGGGATTTACTTCCGTAAAATATTTGCCTGGAGCCTAGAATTTTATGTATTCTGATGTTTTGCTTCATTTTATTTTATTTTATTATTTTATTAACACAACTAAATGCCTTAAGGTAGATTTGTGCTATTATCATATGAATCAACTATAAATCATCACAAGTTGGTGGAATTTTAACAACAAAAGCCAGAACTAGAGCTTCACTGCTATTAACCTCCCACTAGCTCTCCCAAAGTTAAATCATCCTTAAAGCTTTCTAAATCTTAAGAAAGAAAGAAAGAAAGGTTTAGGTCTTTAATGCAAGTACTAATATTGCACTAATAGCATAAAAGCCCTGATCCACACCTACTTTTAATGAATCTTGCTAATTAACATGAATCTCAAAGATGAGCTGATATATGATTTTGCTTGACTTTCATCTACAAATAAAATTTCTTTGAGAAGTTCACATTGTAAAAGTTGACAGTCATAAGACAAGTGTCAGAGACATTCAGCCTCTGGAGTTTGAGGTCTAAATAAAGATCCCTTGTTGTTTACAGTCTTCATGTGTAAGGCCACGAACCCAAAAGACCTACAGAGAATTCCGGTCTCTGTAATTCTCATTTTACTTCTTAACCTACATGTTGTAATTTTTGTGTTTAAGTAAAGCATGATGGGGTTGTAAAGATATAATTTAGGGTATTCATATAGAGTGAGGTTGTATCAAAATGTCTAAAATTGAACCCTCAGGGCAGGACTTTTGCCATATAACACACAATGACATCAAAAGCAAACCCTGTGCCTTGACCCTAAGACCCTGCCACCAGCTGCTTATAGTGTGCATTTGCCATAGCAGAGGAAGCCGTCACAGGAAACTCTTAAGTCACCCTTTAACCTAGCTTCTAACTTGCTGCAAATCAATGACTTTCTGGTTCTTTTTTATCCCATTATAACTGAGGAACTTTCCAGGTTCCTGTCATCATGGGGAGATAAATCACTCTGTCGGTGTTCTCAGTGATGGGACTAGGGTCCTTTCTCTACTTCCCCATTGTGAATGACTGCCAAGGACTGTAGCATGATCCAAGTCACGTCTCTTGAATCAGCTGTTCTTTTGATAGCTGGCATGAGCATCATCCCTGCAATTATATTTAACACTTATTTCCAACAAACACGTTCTATAGGCCTGGCGAAGGGTGTGTGTGTGTGTGTGTGTGTGTGTGTGTGTATGTGTGTGTGTGTCTGTTTGTGTGTTTGTGTGTGTGTGTGTCTTTGTGTCTAGGTATCTGTTGTGTGTGTGATGTGTGCATCATGTGGTATGTGCACATGTGTGTGTACATGTTCATATGCTGCTGAGATAAATGGCTGATATTGGGTGTCCTGCTCTGTTACTCTGTTCCCTTTGAGACATCTTCTCACCGAACTTGAAGCTATACAGGAAGCCAGCAAGTCTCAGCAATCCTCCTGTCTCTGTCTGCACCCACACCAGTGTTTAGGTGACAGCTTAGGTGTATGAATGTATAAACATTCATACAGCCACCTTTGAATGTTTATATGGGTGCTGGGTATCTGACTACACGCTTGAACGCAAATGTTCTCACCCTCTGTGCCATCTCCTCAACCCTACTCTATGGTTCTTAAGGAAGGAAGTCAGAGCTCTGAAAAGAAGACACCTGCAGATTAATAAGCTGCTGTGTGACTATTTATCTATGCTTTGGTCAGTGATGCTGGCCAGGAAGCAGTGCTGTTGATAGAGTAGCTGTTGTCACCTGCAATATGTCACCCTGTAAGGATGGGAGTGTTGCCCCTCTTTTATAGAGCTTTTACTTTTCTGATCAGAAATGTGTCTAAATGTTGGCAAGTTATCTAAATATATATATATATATATATATATATATATATATATATATATATATATATATATATATATATAGTTATATATTATATAGTTATATATTGAGCTTTGTGACAGGATTTCTCCTTGTAACCCTGGCTGTCCTGGAACTTGTTCAGTAGACCAAGCTGGCCTCAAACTCACAAGGTGTGTGCCATCACTGCCCAGCTAACAAGAATATTCTTAAAATGGTGCTAGCTAGTTGAAATTTGCTTGTATTTGCAACCTGAAGATCCAGTGGACATGGCCAAGAGGTTGGGGTAGAGGGCTCTGTCCAAGGGATGAATATTATGAGCCAGGCTTGTCTTTCAGGCTTACTTCATTTGATATAGAAAGCAAGCCCTTCTCTCCTAGTCAGTGTCCTGTTGCTGTGAAGAGACACTGTGATGATGGCAACTCTTATAAAAGAAAGCATTTAATTGGGGTTGGCTTACAGATTTAGAGGTATAGTCCATTATCAGCATGGTGGGATACATGGTAATGCTGGCAGACATGGTAATGAAGAAAGAGACAAGATCTACACACAGCAGAAAAAGCAAGAGATACTGGGCCTAGCTTGAGCATTTGAAATCCCAAATCCCACCCCAGTGACACACTTCCTCCATGAAGGCCACACCTGCTCATTTGTGTCAGGTAGCCTCCCTCACTAATAGTGCTCCAACATTCACAATCCTGGAGCCTACGATGGACATTCTCATTCAAACCAGCATACCCTCTATATTCTCTTTACTGTCACAATAAAATATCACAAAATACATCCAAGAGTATCGTGGACTATGTCACCTGATAAGAGACAGTCTTTAAACATTAGATTAACCTGTTGCTCTGTACACGAGACTTCCTAATAAAGCAACTTCACACTGAAGGTGGAAGCATTTGTTAACCCTTAATATACTTAGCACTCATTTTCCCTTTTCTAGGACAAGCTTTGTTGCGAGATAGACTTACCCTAGCTTCACTGATCTCTCCTGCATTCACTGGTTGTGTAATTAAACATAGCCTAGGAAACCTCATTTCTTCCTGTGGAAGCACAAACTTTTCTAAATAAAACTCTCTTTATACTTTTTGTAGGCTTTGTCAAGTTACATCACTGTAGGCTTCTAAAGCAACATACAGCTCATACATTCTCTAAGTTTGCAACTGGAACACGTTAGTACTAGATACAACTGCTCTCCCTGGCTCATTATGACTGACTTGAAACAGACCTTCCCATGCCTCTGTTCATGATGTTGATTCTCTCTCCACAAATAGAGGGTGTCTCTCTAGCCTGCATGAGGTTCAAGGCTCAAACTTAAAGTCCAACTAAGTCTTTTACACATTGGTGGTATGCAAAGTTTGTGTCCCTCTCTGGCTTGCCCTTCATCATACACCACATGGCACATTCTAGGTCAAGGTGACTTTTCTACCCACCTACCCCAGGGCCTTATCAAACTTACCCGGCTGTATCAAACTGTAGGTGCATCACTGCGCATAGGGAGTAATGTTGGGATAAGAACTTCTCCACCAGCCTAGTGTTAGCACTGAAAATCAGACGCATCAAAGACAGGTGCCCGTGGCTTTCATTTCCATTCCGAACTACTATTGTGAATTGAGCAAGCCCCTCAGGCTCTGTCAACCGTGACCCGGAAAGACAACAATGAAGCTGGTTAGGAATTAGTGACGGGAGAAATTTCTCATGAAGAAACTAGCAGAGTGGCTGGCACATTGTGGATACTTGAGTCATTCTTGGCTTTCTTATCTTTGTTCAGACCATCTCTGCAGCCCTTCTCTCTTTAAATCCATTCTTGTAACTCTGAGTTGACTCACTGCCGTAGGCTGTGAAAGGAGCCAGGCTGTGGAGTCTAACACATACAAAGTCCAAGTCTGTTTTGTGTCTTAATGGCTCCAGGACCATGGGTGGGTGACTTGGGTTAATTGTAACTCTACATCTTCATATCTTAAATGGGGATGATAAAATGTGTTAGAAAGATTAAATGAGCAGACATATGTACAACACCTAGCACGCTGCCAGACGTAGTAACTGAGTTCTGAATAAATCAGACTCACTGTGAAGATGCTTAGAATGGATTTAAGCTGAGTTTAGACAGAGCAATGCATGCTGAAACAAGATGAATGCTAGAAAGTTGGTATTTTCTGTGAATGTCACTGTTGAACGGTTAAGCATTTTGGTTAAACTCAGCACCAGAATTGTGACAGCAAATGGGTTACGACCCACAAGTTGAGAAGCATTGATGTAGAGGTTTGAAAACTACAGAGTTTGCCCAGACTAGAGTCAGATTCCCTCTCAATATAGAGTTGGTTTCCTTGTGCACTCCTGGCCAGGTGGCTGGTACACTAACTGAGAAAAGCTGTGAGAGCCCAGCCTGTGCCTAGAGTACCATTTTCACAGCTTCACCCTGCCTTTCTGCAAATGCACAGGCTGTTTTTCCAGATCATTCTGCAGGGCTACATGGATAGGAATCCAGACCATCCTGGCCCAGCATGCCCAGATCAAACTGTTTTTCCAAAGGGAAGATGGGAAAGTGTTTTGGTTCTGTGGGCCACAGAGTCCCTGCGGCTTATTCTTGTTTGATATTTTAAGTAACCCTTTGAAAATATGAAGGCCATTCTTAAGGAAAACTAGGGCACAAGTCAGACTATCCCACAGACCATAATTTGTGGATAAGAAACTCAAGACTCTGGAAGGAAGGGAGGGACAGAAGGTTGGGTTTCAGCCTTGACGCCTTCCTTAGAGAGCAGGAAAAAACACCCCATTACTTCTTTTTGATGCTGGAGACATTAATTTGGTTGTTTTGCTTTGGTATTACAGGGCACGCTGTAGTTGGAGTCTTAAGTCCTCTTGTAGCGAGACCCCGTCACACTGTCGCTTCCCATTGGGAGCTGATGAGGAGTGCTTTAAAACAGATGGAGCACAGACTGTAGACATGGAAAACACAGAAGAAAGAGCTGTGTGAAAGAAATATTTAATCATAACATGAAAAACTCCTAGTGGCAACTTTTCCATTATGTTAAATCGCACTCATTTCCATGCACTTCGAGCGTGTGTTTAAAAACAAAGGTTGTAATCTTCCTTCCTCATGCTCATCCCCACGGATTTCTGATTCCCTCCTTGCAGGACTACGACTTGAGCCAGCTGCAGCAACCAGATACTGTGGAGCCTGATGCCATCAAGCCCGTGGGAATCAGACGGCTAGACGAGAGGCCTATCCATGCTGAGCCACAGTACCCAGTCCGATCCGCAGCCCCACACCCTGGGGATATTGGGGACTTCATTAATGAGGTACAGAAAGACTCCCTTTCCTTTTCGGTTTTGCATTTTATTAGTACCTGTTGACTATACACAATGAGTTTCTCCATTATTTTACGTATAACATGTTTTCTTTATTCACTCCCATTGCGTTTCTTGTCCACCCCACTCCTGCTGATTCCCTTTGTCTTCCTCCATAGTCTCCCTCCATATATGTCTTTCTTTGTGGTGACCCAAAGTATTCAGTTAGGGTTACTTACACGAGTGTGGGTGACGGGCTATTTATAAGAGCATTGGCAGCCAACCAGTGTCTACACCGTGAAGAAAATGACTCACTTTCTTGTAGAGCATTTTATCCTATGCTTATAGGTAAAGTTTCTGTGAGCTACACATTTAAACACAGCTATTGAATACAATTCATTAAAATATATAACAGGAGTTGTGTTCTTTGCCCAAATGCTGTGCACTCCAAGATCAACAACACGCTGATCTCTGTGAATCCTAATGTTTGAGGTGGCCACTGCGTGCGGCCTTGATCATGTGCTGGGTGGCCTCTTGTTTTGAAAGCTTCATTGATACCATTAAACAATATATAAATATCACCAATCTACTATAAAGTTTCATATGTACGTAGTAAGCTTTGCGATGGGGACTGCAAGATGGCTTAGTGGGTGAAGGCATTTGCCATCAAGTCTGATGATCTGAGTTTGAGTCCTGCAATCCACATGGTAGAAGGAGAGAACTGACCTTCACAAGGTGCTGTCTCTCCTCCATATGCACACAGTAGCATGTGCATACACATACATACATACATACATACATACATACATACATAAATACACACACACATACATATATACACACACACATAACCACATACAATAAAGAAAGCGTAACAATAACTTACTTAACAAAGTTGTCAAACAGGATTGGAGTATTTCTCAGCATCTCTAACTTCCCATTGCTGTCTGTTCCTAAATGAAAAAGGGCTGCTTTCCAGACATATTTACTTCTGTTAAGTAGGTAGCCGGTTAATTTATAGCAGATGTAGATTAAGACGTTATGGGGAGTTAAAGAAACTGTTAGTATCTCCCCCTGTCTAAAACCTATGGGCTGACCTGCCTTGCTCTTTTTACACACAGACCTGCTTAGAGACAGTTCCAGGAACTTAGGACAGCATTAGATCTTTTCCTTTATGAAGGAGGACCTAAGAGCTTGTATCTGATTTGTTGTGTATTGTTCTAAGAAAATGTTGTTGAGATATTTCCCCCATATTATTGGGTTTTAAGATATAATGAATTTTAGAAATGCAGGTGTAAGAACTGGATTTTCTTGCAATCAAGAGTTTTGATGAGTAGAATTCAAAGCATTAGGTGTTTCTGCATGGTCCTGTGGTGTCAGGTCACTGTGGGAGTCAAGCCCAGCCCTGATACTCTTCTCTTGGGAAACAAAATCAAGCCCCATTATAAGGCTAACCATAATCTTCCTTCTGCCACTCCTCCCCTTCCCCATCTTTTTTTCTTAAACTGCAGACCTCAGGAGATGATTGAAATCTTCCCAAAATATGATCTTTTTGAGCATTCTTGCCCATCCGCCAGGCTTCCTTAGCCATAAGGATCAAATATAAACATCCTGTCTACAAAACTGTCCTTGATATGTCAGGAAAGACCCAATGATGCTTCTCCTGACCCAATGTTCCCCAGCTGCCTGGATGTGACTGGAAATAGTCTATGTGCCATCAGATAGTCGATATTCTCTCTTCCATTCAAGGGTTCGACTGTCAATATTCTCGTCTTTCTCTTGAGTGTATGGGTTCTCTAGAGCAAAGGCTACTTCTTATTCTGTGTGGCTGAGCCATGATGTTCACTGCTTTGTATACAGTAAGTGTGTTTTACCTTAAAATCTTGTCAGTGTGTTGGTGGGGACATCAGTCCATCCATCCTCACTCAAGGATGTTCACTACTGAAGCTATGCTTGACATACAGTGAAAGCCTCTCATGGCAGGTTAGTATTTGGTGTTGCAGGTTTTTCTGCAGTCCCTTGCCAGCCTGAACATTGCAGAGGTTTGGAGGTGGCTTCTACTGTACTTTTTACCCCTGCCTTGTTTTTATTTATTTTTTTTTAAAGATTTATGTTATTTATTATATGTAGGTACACTGTAGCTGTCTTCAGACACCAGAAGAGGGAATCATGTCTTGTTACAGATGGTTGTGAGCCACCATGTGGTTGCTGGGATTTGAACTCAGGACCTCCGGAAAAGCAGTCACTGCTCCATCTCTCCAGTCCCTTGCCCTTGCCTTGTAATTGGATTCTCTCCTTCTAATCTCAAACTCACTTTTGCTTTCTGAAGCCTTGCCAAGCCAGAAAGGGTCGGGGCCACAGCATAGATATAGGTGCTGTCCAGTGTTACCCAGTCCTCCCTGGGTCTTACCCTCCCTTCATTAAACAGACCGTAATTCCATTCAGCCTCCCTCTGAGTTCTTCTGTGGCTGGAGAAATGGGTCATTATTCCTGGGGAGAGTGGATGGCGTAGTGCTAGATACCTTAGTTAATGAATGACGAAGTGAATGGAAGAGTCCCAGTGCTAGTCATTTTCAAAATAGCAGCAAATGCAAGAAACTGAGTATCATCTCAAGATACAGAAATAAGATGAAAGGGAACCACACATGTGCCTAAAAATGTACCGTTGGGGACCAGGAAGCAATTGTAGCTTGCGCAAAGCCCTTGGTTAGAACCCCAGCATCACATAATCGGTGGTGGCACACACCTGTAGTCTCAGCACTCAGCAGTGGCAGGTGACAAATCAGCTTGAGGTCATTCTTGGCTACATAGTGATTTTCAGGTCAACCTTGGATACTGGTCACCTTGTCTCAAAAAAGCCAAAATAATAACAGCAAAATGTTCCTATAATTTGAGGCAGGAGGCAACTCAAAGCAGGTTAAAGTGGCTTAAAACAACAAGAATGGAGTACCAGGGATATGATGGTTGGTTATGTGGACAAAGGAAGGGTGATTAGGACTCCCTGGAAGTTACAAAATTCTCAGAAGCACCATGCAGATTTTTCTATCCCAAGTAACCATTAAGACATGTTCAATATCTTTCATTAACTTGGCAAACAAAAATAAATGTATTTTGAAACATTTGAAGGCACCTGGAAAGAACTCCAGCACCCTTTGTAAAAAACATTGCAAACACAAACAAATTTATTTATCTCCAGGTCTGATTTGATTTAGCAGAGGACCAAATGTTCCGAAGGAAGAATAATACAGCGGTGATTATAATTGGAGCACTTTTATAGATATAAGGAATAGAGAAGCTCATGAGAACCTTTTCTAGCTTGTTTATTTAATAAATGAATGAACGATGCCTTGACTTTCATAAGCAAACTTATTTCTAGTCAAGCAGGTAGAGTAGAGCAAGACACCTGTTTTGGATCTTATTAAGAATTTAATTCTGTTTGCATTTTCAAATGTGACCTTCGAAGGGTGAGAAAATTGAAATAAATTCATTTCATCTCAGTTCCTTAGTAGATATTAGCATACCTCCAGTAACTGTAATAATCTCACATGCCGCTATCTTAGAGGAATCAAAACCACGTGTGCCCTTCTGTTAAGAAACTGACTTCTGATTTATACTGCTTAAAGCATCTGGAAAGATCTTGTAGAATAATTTCTTGTAACTACTGAAGCTTAAACTGCCCCTTTCTCTTGTTAATTGTCCTTTGACTGTCTACTTTGAGATACCTCATTTTGCTCCTAGAGGACTGAGGGGCTTGTTTGAGTTCAATTTCAACTAACCTCACAGCACTGAAACTTTGTACAAGGTCAAGATCCTGAATGTAGTCTCTTGGTTTCCAGTTATCTTATTTGTAAGAAGAGATTACATAGAACCTTCTGTACTGTACTGATTGTACTGAGAACTTAATAAAATGGCTTGTATAGAGTGATGGTGGTTGTACATGCCTCACATCCTACCACTCAGGAGACAGAGGCAGTTGGGTCTCTGACTTTGAAACCAGCCAGGTCTACAGAGTGAGTTCCAGGACAGCCAGGGCCACACAGAGAAACCCTGTCTCAAGAACCAAACACCAGCCACAAATAGATGATGTGTATAAAATTCTTGGCCGAGGATATTAGTCTCTTAATTGTTAGAAATGCAGTCAGGATTATCAAAGACAAATTATTTTGGGGGGGAATAAAAGATTTTCAGTGGTCCTTTAAAAAATAATAAATTTTCTCTTTATAAAATAATCACATCTTAAACAACTTAAATTTCTCATAGAGAGGTTAGTAATGTTAGTTTAGATATGTAATATAAAATGGTATAATGGAAGAGAGAAGCAGAGACAGAAGAATTAGATGCTCCAATTATGTCCACTTTATGTTTTCATTTTATTTATTTATTTATTTATTTATTTATTTATTTATTTATTTATTGGTTGGTTGGTTTTTGAGGCAGGGTCTCTCTCTCTCTGTAGTCCTGGCTATACTGGAGCTGTGTAGACCAGGCTATCCTCAAACTCACAGAGATCCACCTGCCTCTCCCTCCCGAGTACTGGGATGAAAGGCATGCACCACTACATCTGGTCCCAACTCTATTTTAACCTTAGATCCTAAATTTAGATCCTCTAAACAGAGTATTTAGCATGCCAGATGGAACAAAAACAAACAAACAAAACACCAACAAACCCTAAGCCCCAAGCAGTAGGGGAGAGTTACTTTGTAGAAGAGAGGGCAGAACTCAGATACTGTCCTAAAAAGTAGAGTTTAGAAAAGCCTCAGCAGGAAGGGGCCTCATAGCCTGAGGTGATCCAGACAAGGTGATCAGGAGCAATGACGACAGGTATGACTCCTATGACAGGAGAAGAAAAACCCAAGCACAGCATTTTCAGTGAGCAATGTATGAATAAGTGGATGGATGGATGGATGAATGCTGGAAGGGTGGATCAGTGGATGAATCAGGGGATGATTGAGTAGTCAAATGATTGGCCAAATGGGTAGATAAGTTATATTAATCATATGAAAATGTGCAGAGGAGCATTATAATCACATTCAGGTTAGAAGGAATGAATATGCAAATAGAAGCTGCACACAGAGCGCAAGTTTTGAGTTTGGGGAACAGGTACTTCAGTAGCCCCTCAGGTTGAGGACAGTGGAAACAGGCAGGGTGTATGGTCTAGGGTCACTGAGCGTTTCTCTAAAGAGTTTTGATTTTTGTCTTATAGATTACCTAGACATCAGTCAGACCTTGAAAAACCACTACCTCATTCTCCTATCTCTGCTTCCCTCTTCTACTGTTTACTTAAACTTTTAATCAATTTTAGCTTTCTTAAATAAAGGCAATTGATTTTATTTTCAGTAGGTGTCTGTACACCTACTGAAAGCCATCTTTCATACCCCTAGTGAACCTCCCTTATGTATGTAGACCTTAAAAACGCATGCTGAAGGTTTTGCCTGCAAGGGACTGCTAATGTCATCAGCAAGAGACCAACAGTCATCCAAGGGAAGGAGCTGGAGTTCTGAGATGAAAGGAACGGTGGGGCGTCCCTTTGCTCTGCTGCAGGCAGGACATGAGTAGCTGAGGCAAAGCTATGGCACAAAGGCTACAGAAGACGGGTGACAGGAAATCAGTAGCTCCCTTTCTCCTTCCATCCCTCTTCTGTTCCTCTCCGCAGAGTGTCTTTATAGTTCCCGTCAAAGCAAGTCTCCACCCCCAAAGCATAGGGTCCAAGGTCTATAAATACAAGCACAGCAAGAGCTTTCACTCTGCAGAGGACCTGAGGCTGCAGAAAACTGATAAAGGCACCCAGATCAATTTATCTAGGGTTCAAGATCTTCTCTGTGAAAGGTGAACCAAGAAGCCAAGTATACATTTTCTAAGTTGAGTCAAACCTAGAGTAACACACAGTTAGTTTGTAGATTTAGTAACAGTACTTTATACATCAAGGGACATAGTATCCATAGGCAAGAAAAGCGTAAAGGAATGAGGAAGGGATCCACAAGATTCTGCTGCCCTGGGTTTATTCTGCAGTCTCTGACCAAATGGCTAGAACTGACAGCTTTTCAGAGCTTGACTGTGACCCTTTTAGTAAGCACCTCATTCATTCTCTTCTGAAGGGTCCCATTTTATTCTGAAGTACAAACCAATACCATACATGTGGCAGGGGCTTAAAGATCTTGATCTCTGCCTGGAAACATAGCTTACCAAGAATTCTTTCAGGACAGTGGTTTTCGCCTCTTTATAATTACAAACCCAGAGACAGCATACCGTTCCTTACATTGCACAGTTACCTCTCACTAATCATCTTATGGCTTTAAATCCTTTTGAAAAGCAGTGAATACAGACTTAAAACTACTGTGGTCCTCAGAAACTAACTCAGGAGCTGAAATGTATATTTTTCAAAAAGAAAATAATGTTTTGTAAGATTCTGAACCCTGGGTGCGGGAATAGATTACCTCCAGCATTGCAATGATCTTAAAGAGTTGCTGAATTAAATTGTTTAGACATTTGCTGAAGAGTCTTGGAGTCTTCTGACATGCCAGTGAGGATTTGCGGAATGCATCGCTTGAGCACAGAAACATATGTCATCACTTTTCAGTCCCAGAATCCAGATGTACTTGAAGCCCTGCCATCCTGCCACTGACTCTTTTAAGATAGGGTTTTATATATATCACAGATTGGCCTAGAGCCCCTTGGGCCGGCTAGGCAACCATTGCAAGGAAAACCTTCAACATCTCCTCCTGCCACTTCTGCCTGTTGGGTGCTATGGTTACAGGTGGGCACACTAGTTAGAGCAGTGCTGGGGAATCAAGCACAGGGCTTCTTACATGCTGGGCAAACTCTTTACCAACTGTATAACATCATCTGCAACCCAAACTTAATACTTGTTTTCAAGAAGTTCTTCAAACTAGGAATTTATATGAAGCTTTTTTTATTCTTCTTCTGGGGTCTATTTCATAGATAGATCAAAGCTAGATGGTGCTGAACTAAAAGAATCATTTAGTAACTGTATTTGTCATTGCTAAATTTTATAGGAAAAGGGGGAGGAGTGAGGTGATGCTACTAAGTGACTACAAACCCCAGAAGGGCAGTCAGTGAATCTAATTTGTTCATACCCAGGTCTCCAATGCATTTGGGTCCCAGAGCCTCAAGCAATGTGCCTTGCATTGAATAAGCGAAAAGAATGAGGGAGAATTCTTTGGGGGCTGTAGAAACTAATACCTACTCAGCAATGGCTGAACTTCTTCCTCAAGTTCCAAATCCATCAGTGACTCTTTTTTCTTACCCGCATGTGGTTTTTATTGTAAGGTCTATGTAAAAGTAAAACCCATATATGCCACAGACCATCCTCCTAGCTGATGAGAAAAAGGATCGTCTGCATCACTGCAGAACGCTTACAGTGTCCAAGTTTCCTGTTCCTCGCACTGCCTTGGCCACAACCAAGTTCCACAGCAGGGTGGAGCAAGTAGAATGGGTCTCTAGAGAGGCTCTTGTGGCATCATGGGCGTGTGCTCCCCTGGGAATTACTAAGGACAGCAACTGAATCTGCCACATAAAGGAGACAGGGATCCTGAGAACATGTAGGTTGTGGTTCTCAGTCTTAGCAGAATGGCACTGCAGCTTATTCTAAAAATAAGGTAAGGAAAGTCTCGTCCAGAATTATTTTTGTTTTACATATTGAAGTGGTTTACTGAAGTCTTTTTAAATTTTTACTTAACAGCCCTTTCTGGGGTGGAAATAGTATAACATGATATGAGGGAAAGTTATGCTTAATTATACATGGTTAGGATTGTTGGTAAGAAATTCTTGGCAGGGGGAGGGTTGGTAGGCTTTGGCTCTGTTTTTTGATGGGAGTCTAGCAGCTGCTATTTTATTTCTTAAAATAACATGAATTAACTTTTATTTCAAATGTCATTGAAGGAAATTTTTTCTTTAAAGCTAACTATTAAAATATTAACTGGTGCTCACTGAGTTTTTCTGTGGCTAACACGGTTGAACACTTGTACCCAGTATCTCTTTGGGCCTTCAGATAACCTTGTTACAGTCTCACATAAGTAAATACTAGGGACTCAAGGTGAATTCTGTGAGTGTCAAGATGGTGATTCAGATTGTCTGAGGAACATTACAGTGTACTGACGCGGATCTTAACTTTCATGAGTCTTCTTTATCCCTCATCTATAAACTAGAGAACATGCTCATTGAAAAGCAAATTTCATCTGAGTTTATTTTTCTTTTCTGGTTGCTGTGGCAAAATACCCTGAGAGAAGCAGTTCAAGGAAGAATGGGCTTATTCAGGCTCAAAGTTTGCAGGTGTAGCTTATAGCTGTATGGAAAACAAGGGAGCACGGGCTTCAAGTAGTTGGTCTACCACATTCAATCAGCTGAGAGAGGAACACGTGCATGCTACTGTATTCATACAATCCAGAGTCTCTGTTAGGGAATGATGCCACCCATGGTAGACGTGAGGTAGGTGTCCTACCTCAGTTAATGTAATCAAGATAATTTCCACAGAGACATGCCTAGTGTATCATCTTTCAGCTGATTCTAGGATCTGTCAAGTTGACAATGAACTCTAGCCATCACACATATATAAGTTAATATGTACTCAAAAATAAGCATATGGATTGAATACATTGATCTCTCAAGGAAGACAGTCTATGACACATTTCCACACCTTAGATAAAAGGAGACAACAATACGCCCATCAGCCTCTACGGATCCAAAGGTGTAAGAAGACAGTGATTGTTTGAGAAGTGTTATTGTTATGTTGTGGAGTGGAGCTCTAGAATGGAATTGAGAAAATTCCCAAAGGACCTAAGGCTGCTTTTGGAATGCTTTGTGCTATAATTAACCATTAGCTATAGATACTTCAATTACATATTTAAAAGCACCTGTTTCCAGAAATTAAGAATGTAGATGCTAATTGCCTACTTATTTTTGTGTTCTTTATTCTTAAGACTCATGTACATATAATTTCATTTTAAGAGTGACAAAATTCATCCCCCTCCCCAGTATTTATATCACACACAAGTATCAGGTCATGGCTTTTCTTTGGCCTTTGAAAGTTAGAAGTCACTTTTTAATTGACAAAAGTATTTTAAGTTTTCCATTATATATGATCAGTATGCAAGGTAGTGTTTTATATACAAGTATAAATTATGCATTTGGAATATTACTTCCATGCCCCCTTACCCACAACTTTTTCCATCTCTCTTTTCCTATCATACCATAAATGTGTTTAAAACACACACACAGTTTTGTATAAAAGCATGAAATGTAAGAACTCCAACTAACAAAGCACACATTTGTCTTTCTGAGGCTTAATTTGGATCTACTGTGCTATAAACAGCATACTTTATCCTATCTTTTCAAATGGGAACTGCTCACAATATATAAATTAACTCCATACTCTAGGTTCCATTAAAACAGTAGGTGGTTTGATGTGACTGTCTATGTAGTATCACGCCTGACCTGTCATCACTTGTCCTTTGATAGTCTTCCAAAATTAGGTCACTGTCACTTCCTGCATGGATTCAGAGTCTTCCTGCTCATCGAAGATTTTGTTTTTCAATTCCCTGATGCTCACCTAGATTTAGTAGTTCTGGTACTTCTCATTACCTTCCTGGTAAACTACATTCTTTTGGTTTTTGGTTTTGGTTTTTCAAGACAGGGTTTCTCTGTGTAGCCCTGGCTGTCCTGGAACTCACTCTCTACACCAGGCTGGCCTCGAACTCAGAAATCAGCCTGCCTCTGCTTCCCAAGTGCTGGGATTAAAGGCGTGCGCCACCACTGCCCGGCTGGTAAACTACATTCTTAATGGGCAGATGACCAAGGACCACTTGGTTCTGATATATATGTCCTACTCTTTGCTACATATGCAGTTTGTATTTAACTTCTTTTTTTCTCCTCCTCCCCCCCCCTCCCCAGACAGGGTTTCTCTGTATAGCCTTGGCTGTCCTGGCACTTACTTTGTTGATCAGTGCTGGAATTAAGGCATGTACCACCACACCCGGCTCTGTATTTAAGTTCTTAATTGCTAAAATTCCTACCAGGGTCTGTGCCTCACTTGGACCTTTGTGTTTGTTTCATATGCTCTGATCTACTGGTAAATTAAATTCATTAAATCACCCTTTCAAAACTGTTCTTACACGGACTTTTAGTCATGTTTATTCTGTGTTCTACCCAAGTTAAGAATTGTTCATCTTCACGGATTGAATGATTTTGCTGTTTCCAATGTAATTACCATGTTAAAATTTAACTTGCATTTCCATGAGTACATTCTCTTATCCTAGCCAAGGGGCTCCATATAGCATGTGATTTAAGATGCTCTTTTATCAGCTGCAAACAAATGACCCTTTCTTCCGTTTGTCATACATGTTCCCCAACTAGTCGCCAACCTCATCCTATGCCATGGCCGTCCCCAGGATTGTTTCCTTGGAAAAGATAATTGTCTGACTTCAAAGCCCCACTCACCACCGCACCTTTTTTTTTTTTCCCTCTGTTCTGACATTGCTGTGATCTTGCCAGTGGTAATCTATGAACAAGTTGTAGTCTTGCTCTGGGACCCTCTTGTAACTCATTCATGTCTTTCCTAACCCAGGGCCTTAAAGCTGCTGACAACGACCCCACGGCTCCGCCATATGACTCCCTCTTAGTCTTTGACTACGAGGGCAGCGGCTCCACCGCTGGCTCCTTGAGCTCCCTCAACTCCTCCAGTAGCGGCGGGGACCAGGACTATGACTACCTGAATGACTGGGGACCCCGCTTCAAGAAGCTGGCCGACATGTACGGCGGCGGTGACGACTGAACGGCAGGACGGACTTGGCTTTTGGACAAGTATGAACAGTTTCACCTGATATTCCCAAAAAGCATACAGAAGCTAGGCTTTAACTCTGTAGTCCACTAGCACCGTGCTTGCTGGAGGCTTTGGCGTAGGCTGCGAACCAGTTTGAGCTCCCAGGGAATATCAGTGATCCAATACTGTCTGGAAAACACCGAGCTCAGCTACACTTGAATTTTACAGTACAGAAGCACTGGGATTTTATGTGCCTTTTTGTACCTTTTTCAGATTGGAATTAGTTTTCTGTTTAAGGCTTTAATGGTACTGATTTCTGAAACGATAAGGAAAAGACAAAATATTTTGTGGCGGGAGCAGAAAGTTAAATGTGATATGCTTCAACCCACTTTTGTTACAATGCATTTGCTTTTGTTAAGATACAGAATGAAACAACCAGATTAAAAAAATTAACTCATGGAGTGATTTTGTTACCTTTGGGGTGGGGGTGGGGGAATGAGACCACAAGATAGGAAAATGTACATTACTTCTAGTTTTAGACTTTAGATTTTTTTTTTTTCACTAAAATCTTAAAACTTACGCAGCTGGTTGCAGATAAAGGGAGTTTTCATATCACCGATTTGTAGCAAAATTGAATTTTTTCATAAACTAGAATGTTAGACACATTTTGGTCTTAATCCATGTACACTTTTTTATTTTCTGTATTTTTTCCACCTTGCTGTAAAAATGGTGTGTGTACATAATGTTTTATCAGCATAGACTATGGAGGAGTGCAGAGAACTCGGAACATGTGTATGTATTATTTGGACTTTGGATTCAGGTTTTTTGCATGTTAATATCTTTCGTTATGGGTAAAATATTTACAAAACAAAGTGACATTTGATTCAACTGTTGAGCTATAGTTAGAATACTCAATTTTTAATTTTTTTAATTTTTTTTAATTTTTTTTATTTTCTTTTTGTTTGTTTTGTTTTGGGGAGGGATAAAAGTTCTTAGCACAAGTGTTTTACATAATTTGTACCAAAAAAATTACACACACTCACACACAAGAAAAGGCAAGTGAAAGGGGTGGCCTGGTACTGGCAGCACTAGCAAGTGTGTGTTTTTTAAAAACAAAACAAACAAACAAAAAAATAAATAAAAAAGAGGAAAAAGAAAAAAAAAAAAAAAGCTTTTAAACTGGAGAGACTTCTGAAACAGCTTTGCGTCTGTGTTGTGTACCAGAATACAAACACTACACCTCTGACCCCAGCGTTCTGAATAAAAAGCTAATTTTGGATCTGGTGACTGGTTTGAACTTTTTCATTTCTCTTCTGGAGCTGCTCTGAGTGTTGTGGAAGTCCCAAGAGCTAGTCAGTCATTGGGAGCAGCCGCCTGAGTGTGCGCGTCCTCAGCTTACCCTCGGCCCCTTCCTATGGAAACGCCTAGTAAGGCAGCCACGTAGTCCAAACCACTGTCACGTGACAGGTCACCATCGGCACAGAAGAAAAACACCAGTTGTCTTGCCAGTTGTCTTGAAAAGGAACTTAGTGGCAACAGTATAAAAAGGACGTCATAAACTTCACTGAACACCGCACAGTGCAATTGCTAGCTCTTTTGTTTCCACCCAAGCTTGTGGTTTTGCTGAGGTGGGTGGTGGGTGTGGCTTCAGGAGCAGCGATGGACACCTGCTGGTTCTCCTGTACTTCAGGCAAGACTTTCTGTGTCCTTAGGAAAGCATGCTCAGGCTTAGCTCCTGACTCTAGTTCAATTTTTGTTTTAGTGATGTGTGTAGTATGTGCTACAACGAAGAACAGAGAGAGAAAAACAGGCTAAGTTTTATAAAACTGTTTATGTCTCTTACTGTGATTCATAATTGAATTTTTATGAGAATTGAGAGAATACTCACTATTTTTCTATTTGCATTCATAGGCATCACACCATATAGTTATACACTCTGGACTTCAGAAAACACACAACATACCTACCTCTCAATAATTCCATTATTTTCGTCCCAACATAAAGGTTATTGTATATACACAGTGAAATTTGCTTTTCTGTTGACTAACTCAGTGGGCAGTTCTTTCTTGTTACTGCTCTGACCTATAGAGGCTAGGACTCTGGATTTCCATAACAAAAACCTACTAAATTGGAACAGACTTGATTAAAATGGATTCATAGATTTTTGCCCCCATGCTGTTTGTACATTTAAAATGAAAACCGAACTGACTTTCAAATTCAAACATGAAAATTCTATCAAGTAGATATTTTTAAAGGATCTGAGTATAGTAGTACACATCTACAATTCCAGCATTTGGAGGCAAAGGCAAGAGAGGGTCATCCCAAGTTAGAGACCACCTTGCTCTGAAAAGCAAGTTCCAAGCCAGGCAGGGCTATATAGCCAGTGCATGCCTCACACACACACACACACACACACACACACACACACACACACACACACACACACACATTTTCAAAACTTTAATTTTTTTTTCTTTTTTGGTTTTTCGAGACAGGGTTTCTCTGTGTAGCCCTGGCTGTCCTGGAACTCACTCTCTACACCAGGCTGGCCTCGCGAACTCAGAATTTTTACAGATACTTTCCACTGCTATTGTTCCTTTATAAAAGCATTTCTAAAACAAATTTCAGAAAACCAGTAAAGAGTAGATGGTCTCATTTGGCCACAAATGGATTTTCTATCCAACTAGTCATAATTCATGGTTCTTTTTATCCAAACAATTTTATACACATTTGCATATAGATGATTTATATCAATTTATATTCATAAAAATAAGGTTACATATTATATATTTTTCTGTGACTTTCCTGTTTCACTAGGACTATATCTTGGACGCTTTTCCATATTACTATATATGTACTTCTACTTCATCCTTTTTAACTGCTACATAGAATTCCATAATATGGACTTAATAGGGTTTTTTATTGAATCATTTCTTAATTTGTTTCCTTTTTCATGATTAAAAATGATTCCACAGTAAACACTCTTGTGCAAGCCTCTGCATGTGGGAGTATTTTTCCAAATTAGAAGCTTGGAGATGGAATTACATGATTCAAGAAACCAGAGTGAAGTTAATTAAACATGGCTAAAATTATAAATGTTTGGTGTTGCTTCAATGAGCCTTTTAGCTAAAAGAAGCAGCTTTCTAAAACCAGCTCCAGAATGCAAGCTGGTCTAAGCAAGACCTTTTCTCTTTTCTGTGCAAACTACCCATAAAGTCAAGTCCTGTAGTAGCTTCAGGTGTTCTACAAAATGGCTTACATATGTAACATAATAAAGCCGTGAAATTTTTGTATATGAATGTTGTATTCAGACCCTATCCAGAAACACAGTTACCCCAACTGCCTTGGGAACTTGGGTCTACCTGCAGTATGGGCAGGAACCACATGCCTGGAGAGGGAGTCCCCCTAGTAAAGGTCACATACTGAGATAAAAATATGCATGCTATATATTTCAGCAAGGCCTACACATTGCCTAGTTAAAGACAACACAGTTTAAACCATCACAATTGGTCACAAGAATCTACTCCCCCTTACTCGAAGCAGTCTAGATGTTATGCACATTAAAGGTTTGCCTTGAGGGGACTAGTGAGTTGGTTCAGCAAGAAATGGCCTTTGCTTCCAATGCACCTTGAGCCAAATCTGTAGAACCCTTATGTGGAAGAATACTCACTCAACAATCATTCTCTAACCTCTATACATACAGTACGTATGCACATAGTACTACTACTATTACTACTACTACTACTACTACTACTACTAATAATAATAATAATAATAATAATAATAATAATAAAACTTTGCCATTCAGATGGGCACCATGAGGTCCCTCCTGAAGCTCTGTCTCTGTATGTGCAAGGTGTCTGTGTTCTCTCAAGTCTGTTCTCTTTCCCCTATGGACTTTCTTATCATTTTTGCCCCAACTAATAAGAAAATGTTCGTCACATGCTTTTTTTGCTGGTAGTTTGCTAGTCTTCTGAATTGACTGCAGTGGTTTTGTAGCACAGAAATTTTGCATATTTTTTTTAGGATTTGCTCTAATTCAAAAGTAGATCTTTGTGATTTTTCTTTCTCCCAATGACATTTAGCACTTTCCTTCATCTTGATCCATAATGTTGAAAGTCAGCTTCAGAAGAGAATGTCGAATGTAAGGTCTGATGTCCAGTCATTATTTGTTAAACATTTCAACCTTGACTCAGTCATGTGACACGGAATCTTTACCTATACATTTCTCGTGTATATAATGACTTCTTGGTCTTTTATTCTGTTTCACTGGCTCATTGATTTTTCTGCTTGGTGCTGTCATGTCATTTAGATAAGCCATTTCCCATGATGGTCTCATCAATAAAGCTTTTCTATTATTTATTTTTCTACATTTTCCTTGTTCATGAGTTTCAGAAATATTTTGTCGAGTACTGCAACAATTTATATTTCAGCTTTTACTGAGTTGTCATAAATTAATAATGTCACTTCCCATACAGTTCTTCGTATTTTCATACCATAGGGGCTTACTAAACATCTACATTTTGTGCTTTGTTTGGTAATTTTTATTATTAGGAAAGGACTTTCCTTCACACTGCAGTCTCTACTCAACTGCTTCTCTTACAGGTCTCTCTCAAGTTGAGTGACTTTGATCTCTCTGATTTCTGCCTTACGTAACCCTTCTACAAGTTTCTTAATATATTCTGAAAACTCTATTCATTATTCCTAACAGAGAATAATGACAAGACTTATTACATTTTCAAGACTAATAATTGGACCTGCCCCTATACTGTTGTGGTAATAATCATAATTATTGTTCTTTTCTGTAGTTGGAACAATATGCTTCACATTATACTTAACATTTATTATAGATAGTAACTGAGCTTCTGAATGTGCATATTGAATTTTATAAACGGTTTCTTTTGTTACATAGATGACTATTAATGCATTAATTTGCTGAATTATGTTATTACTCTTAGATGCTATAGTCTTGACTCTAACTTTTCCTGGCATGAGCTCAGCCTGTCATGTCTTTCTTTTAATGGACTATTGTGTTTGTCATTATTTTACTAGAGAGTCTCAGAACACACTGTTCTATGCCTCTCTGATTCTCATGATTCTTGCTAAGTTGTAGTCACACATTTATACTAGTCTAAAATAAATAGTTTGGAAAAAATTTTCCTTATGCCCAGAATGTTTTATATAAATAATTTTTATCTTTTCATTAAAAAAATGCTAATCTCCAATTTTACCTTTATTGGGTCAGGTTTTCTCAATGATGATATTTCTGAGTTAGGCTTCTTTTTGACCAATTTTAACAATTTACATTCTTTTACTGCCATACCTGTTTTGCCTAACATAAAAAAGGAAAAAAAAAAAAAACCTGACAGAAAATTGCAGCCTGTATTATCTTTTACCTGTCTGCCCCATTCCTTAAGGTCTGTTGTTTGTTTTGCTTTGTTTTGTTTTGTTTTCTCATTTCTCTTCTCATACTCCTTTGCTTTTCTATTCACTTTAATAGTCCAAGGTTGATTTTACTGGGCTGGTTGTTGCTCCTGCCTATAATCCTAGCACTCAGGAGGCTACATCAGGGGGTTGTCATAAATGTGTCAACATAAATCAGTCTGGCGGTTCCTCAGAAAATTGGACATAGTACTACCAGAGGACCCAACAATA
>NC_034604.1:12704043-12714319 GCF_900095145.1 Mus pahari | reverse complement strand
AAAAAAAAAAAGACAAACTTATGTTTTTGTACATTAACAGATGGTGTCTTCTGTGATTGGATACCCAGTTGTGAGTGTACAGTGTTGTGTCAGACAGGGTACCACAAGCATAGAATACACAAAGTGCTGAAAAGCCAAAGGTCATGTGTAACTTGAAAATGAAAAGGAGGCTACAGGATAAGGGAAGGCACAGGAAACAGGGAAGATGGGGAAGAAAAGAGAGAGGAAAAAATGCCATGTGTTTGAAATAAAAAGTAACAATCCTTGAAAGACAATGAAAATGAAAAATAAATGAAGTTCTAAAATAAAATTAAAGAAGAATCCAGGGACTAGAGAGATAGCTCAGAAGTCAAGAATGCATACTGCTCAGAGGGGACCTGAGTTTGGTTCATAACTTCTTGTAGCTACATATCCAGAAGATATGATGTCCTCTTCTGGCCTCTAGGGATAATTGCACTCTTGTGCACATATACACCTGTGTGAACCCACATATGCACATGCGCACATACATGCACACACAGACACACACAAAGAGAGAAAATTAAAAATAATAAATAAATACTTTTTAAAAAAAAATCCAGTGAGTAGAGAACATGACTAGACATCTAAAATGTTTTTTGACAAACATGCATAGATTAAAAGTAATTCTAGTTATTTTAATTTCTGTTACAACAAATGCCTGTGCTGAGTTTGTGTACAACATGAGTTTAAGAATATATTTATAATTAAGAATATATTTATAACTCATTTTAATAAAAATAGATCCACTTGAGAACTGCAATCTTATGCCTAATCTCTGGTGATGGGACAAGATTGGTGTTGGATTCTCTGGCTTGGAAACTGGTATCAATCAGAAGAGTAATGGACACATGTCTAAGTAATTATATTATTCTATAACAATATATATTTATTGGAGTACATTTCTTTACTTCTGTGTTAGAAGCCTGTGCCTGATGACCTCAAGATAAATACTTGAGTATGAATTGGGAAATGCATGTTAAACTGAATTACTAAAGGATATCAATATCAACAATCAGTTGTTTTGCTTTTGATTTTCACACCTAATTGTTTTGCACATAAAATTTTAAGTCTAAAAGTGACAGACTTTATCTTCTGAGTTGCAGAAGCCATCAGTGAGCCATCATTCATTCAGAATCAACATTGGGGAACAGTTTGTATAAAGCAAACTAAAGTTTATACACTTCCTCATGGAGTTTTGATTCTGTATGGTCAAGGAATTTATAATGTAAACTGTTATCTATGGTCAGAGAGAAAACTATCTCCAAGTGTTTAGCAGTAGTTGAAACTGATAGTATTTTCTTGTTGGATAAGTAAGTCTTATTATTTATTTATTTATTTACTTACTTACTTACTTACTTACTTATTTACTTACTTATTAAATTTGTTTTCTTTAGACAAGGTTTGTCTGTGTAGCCCTGGCTGTCCTGCAACTCACTGTATAGACCAGTCTGGCCTCAAACTCAGAGATCCACTTGCTTCTGCCTCCTAAGTGCTGGGATTAAAGGTGTGGGCCACCACATCCTCTCTCTCTCTCTCTCTCTCTCTCTCTCTCTCTCTCTCTCTCTCTCTCTCTCCTTTAAATTTACTTTTGAGACAGTATATCATTGTATAGCTTGGGTTTCTTGAACTCATAAGACTTTCTTTCTTCAGCCTTTCATGGAATTCAGAGCCTCCTACCTGTTGAAAAAGCAGAGGCTCAGTTACACAGCTGACTACTTCTTAATCCCTTTCTTAAAATTATTTTTTAAGTCAGCGAAGTAGTGCTTCTATTGTTCAGATGAGCAGCCACTGAATTCTGTAACCAATTCCCTAAGCTAGATATGGTGGCACACTCTTAAGGACCCCAACATTAAACATACAAAAGAGAATCAGGAATAAAGCACCCTAAGCTATAGAGCAAGTTTCAGACAAGTCCAGGCCACAGTGGCACATGCCTCAACATGAACAGATAGAGAAATGACCCAATGGGTAAAAGTGCTTAGTCATCTGGACTGCTATGGAGATCCTAAAAAACATATAAGAAGCTAGGAGTCCCAGGCATACCTGCAAATCTCTGAGGGAGATGGAGGCAGAAGTATCATTGAGGCTTGCTGGTTTGCAGCCTAGCGGAGAAAATGTGTACCCAGGTTCAGAATGAGACCATGCCTCAAAGGAAACGGCATAGTGTTATAGAGGAGGACTCTGGGCAGAGAGAGTGGGAGCGGGAGGAGGAATGGGGAGAGAGAGAGAGGGAGAGGGAAAGGGAGAGGGACAGAGACAGAGACACAGATATGCACACTAATGTGATATACACCCTCCCCCACACACATACAAAGAAATGACTTAAACACAAACATTGCAAGAAAAAAAAATGTTTCAAACATATGCCATTATCAAAACCAGCATTACTATGTCCTAAAGAATTTAGCCCTCATAGTGATGTTAATTAGAGTACAGCGAGGCATAATTCCAGGCACCAGTGGCCAGAAAGCTTCTATACTTATCATCTTCACTTCCTTAATTGCCAGTTCTGGAAGAAAATCCAAGTATATCCAGGAAACCTGCAAGCATAAAAATGCTAAAAATTGATTAAATTGCCTGGAAATGATAGATCCTAAGAAATTGATTTTTATTACTTTGAAGATTTTCCATATGGGCTTTGCATGTTCAAATGCAGATTTAATAACTCTGCTATGTTCAAAGTATCATCCATTTTAGCCAGGATTACCTGATCCTATATCCATTTTCTAATATTTCCATTTTTAATAGCTCCATTCCTCTTAAACCCCTTGACTGTGTATACAGGAATCTTTTAAAAATTAGGTCATCATGAACCATTAAACTTTAATAACTTGATATAATGACCATAAAACAAATATATCATATTGTGCCTTTGTTAATCATGATTCTCTTTTTAATAAGAACATAATACCAGTACCTCCTCACAAGTAAAGACAATGAGATGAAATAACTGATATAAATATATTTTATATACTCAGAAGTACTATATAAATACAAGAATTTAAATAACTCCAAAAACTGTGGTATGTGTTTTATGAAAATGATGCCCTATAAATTGAAAGCTCAACTATATGTGTTTCATGTTCTGAAAGCTCCTATGTAGCTATCTCCGAGTATAGAATTGCCACAACCCAGAGGCAGGACAGGGATGAAGGTGTCTTTCTGCCCATTTGTCTTTACTTGCTCACTTTATTTGCTCAAATAATTTAACTGTGTCAAGTTGGTCCACTGAGTGCCCAGTGTACAGTTCTACTGCCCTGAGTGCCAATAGTGGAAGGAGATAGTACACTGCCAAGGTTGTGTTCTGACCAAGAGATGTGCCCTGGAATGTATAGGCTACCCACACCCTCCATACATACAATATTAAAAATAAATAAGATAAAAAATAAATGAATGATCTGTTGCAATGGTGATTTAACAATCAAGGGATAGAATGCTTCAACAGTTTGGCTGCTGACTTCTTACCCTTTGCAGCATACCATATTAGCTCTTTCTGCTTGTTAAATTGATTCTTCCAGTCCTTCAAGAAACATTCTATTTGTAAAAAAAATGCAAATCACGGCCACCTCAATGACGGATGAATAGTGACCACACTCAGGGAATCTGAAGACAGTTAATAAGACTTAACATGGGAAAACGTGGTTCTGAAGATGAGCATTGTAAGAGCCAAGTCTAAGAAAGAATCCAAAGAAGTAGCAAAGATAATGTAGATAATGAAACCCAAGAAGGTAGGAGGGCATAGTGAAGAATGGTCAAGTTAGTTGACCACTCTTTTCTCAAAGTTATGGTACATTAGAGCTTCCACGGATATTTTGAAAATATTGACGCCTGATTTCCATCCTAAGGCCATTGTGTGAGCAACTGATCCTGTAGTGCAGAATTTCTCAAGAGAAGAGTAATTGGAATTTGCCTAAAAGTGCTGACAGGTTCTTGTCTGATTCATCTGGTCATTGTCTAGAAGGATACTAATTAAGAACCTACCCAGGATTGTTTCCAAAGAAAACAGGTAGAGATGTAGACAGCCTGCAAAAAGTTCATCAAAGAAGAAAGGAACGGGATTGGCCAGGATTAGATGAAATCTTGCCATCGACTGTCAAATCCTAACAAATTGACATATCAGATAGCTATAAAGCTACAGTTATGCCAAATGGAGGTCAAGAGGGACATGTCTGACAGCTTGGGGTTCACCAATCACTGGACAGATACAGTTTCTTGGATTGTTTTTTACTTTTGAAGGCGAGCCTGGAAGAGAGGTGACAACTGAGTGCTATCTTCCAGCAATAGTCTCAAAAATAGAGAAATAACTCTTTAACTCAGTTCACTAAAAGGTTTTGAGAAACTCTACATAGTGAGTTTGTTTTTAATCTTAGTAACTTAGCCATTTTAACATGAGGAGCAGTAACATAATTTTAAACCACCACTAAACATCTTGCTTTTGGAGAAGAAGTTATTCTTTTAGAAACCTAGTAGACAGAGATGGCATCCTTGGGCAACATGTAAGATGTTAAAGAAAAGAATGAGGTGTAAGTGAGAGAAGATCCATGCTTAAATAACATGGGAAATTTGTCACACTCAACTCTATCATTCTGTAGTGCTGCATATAAGCCACCTGCCCATTTCCATCAGAAAGACAACATGAAGGAACCAAGGAAAGGAGCAGATATTCACTTTCTTTTTTGTCATTCATGTATTGTTGGTACTTTGTAGAAATCAAGCATGGAATTATCACAAACATTGTGAAAAGATTGAAGACAGACATGGGGGAAGACCTTTCTGAAGAGTATCTGTAAGGTGTTCACAGTGGTAGTTATTGCTATGACATCACAAACAGCAGTGAATTCACAGGAGAACTGTGTGCTTGCTCTACTGGTTGTTGGAAAGCTAACAGGAAAACTCACTAGGCTTTCACATATAGAATCACTGGGAAGTGAATGAATCTAAGAACTAAAAGAAGTGAGAAATACAAAATTTAAGAAGGGAAACTTATCTGATTTGTGCATAAATTGCACATCTTTGTGTTTAAAGAAGATTAAATATTTATTGATGTCTTCAAAATGAAATGCAAGGGTCTGCTCCCCATTTACACCCTCTGATTTTCTGACTGGATATACATAAAATCTTCCTGGAGCAAATAATTGTTTTTCTTCATTTACTGAAGTAATGATCTCTAGTTCATGTCAAGAAACTTAAAATTTGTATTTCTACCTCTTTAGCTGCCTTCCAGTCCTGCGACTGGATTGTGTACCTAATAGGTCTTGGCAATAAGGAGAAACAGAATTTGGAGAGCAAGTTAGCTGAGATGGTTTAGCACATATATATCTTCTTCATGTTATTGAAGATGCAGGTCAGTAATGACTAAGATGCTTAGGTGATATATTAAGAAATAACATTAAATATGGTGGTCCATGCCTATAGTCTTAGCACTTGTGAGGCTGAGGCAGGAGGCTCATATGTTTGAAGCCATCTTCAATTTCATAGAGAGATACTATTAATGAGAGGGAGACAGCATGAGAGACGACAGAGAGAAACCATATAAATCAGCTGAATGTCATAATAGTGATAACTAAATTTATTTTGTACATATTATTTTAGAATGTCAGTGATTGCTAATTTATGAAGAGAGACACATTCACAGATCTTCATCCATAAGAGATGTCATCCACAGTGGATGACCCTGAGTTGTATAAAAATGTAAAACTAGCAGGGCCCTGACTGAAAGGTTTGCCTGTGGCTCCTGCCTCTAGCTCCCTTCCTTGAGTTGCTACCGTGCCTTCAGTAGTGCTTCGAATGAGAAATGTTCCCATAGGTCCATATACTTGAGTTCATGGTCCCCAGATGTCAGCTTTGTAGGGAATATTATGGAATCCTTGGGAGATGTAGCCTTGCTGGAGGCAGTACGACACTGGAGTAGGCTTTGGAAAGTTTACAGCTTTGCCTCACATCTAGCACATCATCTGCTTCCTTTGTACTGTTTAGATGTGATTGATGAGCTTTCAACTTCTGCTGCCATGGTTCTCCACAATTAAGGATTCTGTCTAGAACCAAAACCCAAATCAACTCTCTTCTATCAGTTGGTTTTGGTCATGGTACTTCATCACAGTAGTAGAAACTAGCACATCTTTCTCCAACCTGGAGTGTGAAAGAAAATTAACTCTCTTACCCCATGTTTGTCCTGGTCAGAGTATTTTATCACAGCAACTGAAGGAAACTAGAACAGATGAATGAGAAATACATCCTGCTTATTTAAAGGACAGTGTAGTTAGCCAGAATGAGTATAGGGGACTGGAAAGCCATGCCTGATGGAGCTAGGAGCCCTTTGTTCATATCCATGTATGCTGTTTGGTAAAGTGATGACAACATGTGAGCATGTCAACATTCACTGTCACCTTCACTGTGACCCAAAGTGCCTGCCACACAGTGAGTTTAAAACATAGTGAAGCATGTGAAATACCTTCTTAAAGTATAATATATATGAATGTAATATATAAATATTAATCTTGATTTTCTAACCTTTGCTGGTGATTATCACAGCAGTTCAGTATGTACGTGCTGACAAAGTAAATCTATAAAACTCTAATTCAGTTTTTCATAGTCAAGATGAAATAAAAATCAAAGTATACAATTGAAAATATCTAGGTTGCTCTGAATGATTAATTATCTGCCAAACACTGTTGGTATGTTTATAGTACTACAGAATAATAGAGTAATTCACATAAATTTAGTTTAGGTTTCAGTAAGCCTTCTTAAAAGGACTTTTGATTTTTAGTATTTTAAATGTGAATTAGGGAAAAAACTTTCACTCCTTAAGGGATTTTTTTTTTAATAAAAGAAATGCTTTTCACTTTTTATGCCACCCTGGAAAGACAGGTAGTCATTGACAATAGACACTGATTGAACCTTGACACCATGAAGATAAATAAGATTTGTGGTCTGTCTTCAAGGACGTTCTGGCCCAAAATGCAGATGAGTCACATGACCAGCTAGTACATGAAAGGCTAAGTGCTCTGACATAAATGGGCCCAGTTCCTTTGACACTTTTAGAACAAGAATATGTGATTTCTTTTTGATCTTTGTCCTTCTCACAGCAATACTTCATAAGATTATATGAATGTGAAAGGGTACATTTTCCCAACTTATGGGACAGAAAAGGGCTGTCCCAATATTTAAAACAAAAACAACCAAAATGTAATTTCCAAGCACATTTTATTTAAGTTTTATTTTTAATATCAATTACATGCAGATGTGTATATTTATGTGTGCACATGAATGCCAGTGCCTATAGAGTTCAGGAAAGAGCATTGGATCCCCTGGAACTAGAGTCATAGGTGATTGTAAGTTGCCATCTAGGCGCTGGAAACTAAATGGCAATGCTCTTCAAGAGAAGTATCTGCCTTCACCCACTGACCCAGACACATTTTAGAAATGGTCAAGCTATTAGTAAGGACTCTAAGGCAAAGAAATGAGGGTTATTCCAGCATATGAAAAGGTTCAGTCCTGCGTTTTGTTAGAGAGCAGAGGAAGAACGCAGTAATGATACCAGAGTAATTTTCTTCACTAGTCACCCTTAACTTTAAGGCATCCACAATGCTTAACTAAAATCTTCAGAACTTCATGACACTGAAGAAATTGTTCTGTGCAGCACCATGTGCTAATGTTCTTCATACTGGCTATTTCTACAATCTTATGAAACATTTCTTAGGAAATCAATCAGTTATCCTATCTACAAATGTACTAATGGCTGGGCAGTTAAGAAAGAACGAGTAGCCATGAGTTGAGTTGATAACAGGGGTAAGGAGTCCACTGAAGGAGGAAGGATGAGATAAGACTATCATTGACCCCTGAGTTATATCTTGAAGTCAAAATAGATGTTCTGAAATTCTCATATATTTTGAATATACAAATCTCATAGGTTGTTTTTCTTCCCTTAGTGATGCAAAGATTAAAAGCAGATAAAGTTGGGAGTATAAGGAAGCCACTCTCATGCAGTTTCACTGATCTCAAAGGAGGAAGTCAGTGGAGTCCAGCCTCTGGGCTAAAGCAAGGGACTTTATAGAACTTAGGCAACGAGTGATGACATGTCAGCTAAGAGCTGGAACTATGTCTACACATAGTCAAAAACCGAGTCTGTGAGTGGGCACTATTGGGTGGGATGCGGGAACAGAGGGGATAGCAGTGTATTTCCTTTGTCGAGTCACACCCTGCAGTTTATTTAAGCTTTGTGTTAATCTGGTACAAGTCCCTGAATGCATCTACATGGTAACTTACAATCACCTATGCCTCTAGTTTCAAGGGATCCAATGTTCTTTCCTGAACTCTATAGCTACCTGGATTCATGTGAACCTATAGACATACACATCTGCATATAATTTGGAATATTAAAAGGAGCAATGGCATGTTAGCACAGAGTTTTTTTCTGATCAGGCAGGGGAGTTTTCTCTGTGTGTATGGGGTTGAGGTGGAGAGATGGGGTTTCCAAGCTAGGGCAGGGACAGCAGGGATTCCAGCCTAACAGAATCCATGAGTAATTAAGATAAATAGAACCAGGAAAATCATTTTAAAATGAGGGTTAGTGATGATTGAGAGACATCAGTTAACCCCACAGTCTACCAGATTTGCCAGGTTTTCATATGGTCAATTGAAAGAATGGCGGTTGCTATGGAGTTAAGTAATAGAGCCAAAACATATATGGATATTTCAGAGTAGCATAAGGTCAAGAGACTAGACGGAAAATCTAGTACGCAGTCATATTGAACAGGTTGCTGTTGTGTAAAAAATTTCCTAGGGGATTGGAACATCCCATTCTACAGAGAAGCTCCTTAAATGGGAAGGTGGTACACATATTAAAATGGCCTCAGGAAGTCCCTGCGACTGATTAGATTCCCTAGGCCTCTTCTTCCCCAAAGTAAACAAGCTAAGAATTGCAAGGAAAACTCTGAGATCAGACCAGCTGCCTGAAAGAAGCAGGAAGCAGCCAAGTTTCCCGGAAGAGGTTTAGACCAACTGAGTCACTTGGAAGGGACACTCTCCAAACTATTGAGCTGCTTATAGGCTATGCAGTGTGCTCTGGGTTTCCTAGCATCTGTGAGCTCTCACCCAAGCTGGAATGAACTTTGGTGATGCATCTAGCACTAAGTCATTTCTGTTCTTGTAAATAGTCCTCACCTTTACTCCTGTAAGAAACCCAACAAAACTCACTAGCTCACCAATTTGGATGTTGGTGGTATTCATACTTTTGTCTTTGTAGATCTCCTATCTGGGATGAGTAGATAAGTGTATTACATCTCCCTAGGAAAAATGTTTTCATTCAACAGTGGTTACTCTCTTCTTGCTTCAGGAGACACAGACACACACAGACACACACACACAGAGAAAGAGAGAGAGAGAGAGAGACAGAGACAGAGACAGAGAAACAGACAGAGACAGACAGAGAGACAGACAGAGACAGACAGAGAGATAGAGACACAGAGAGACAGAGACAGAGACACAGAGACAGACAGAGAGGGTCTGGGGTGGGGAGACCACACACATAGACAAAAGATAAGAAAAAGAATGTTAGGATCTTTATTGCTAATTACAGAACAAAATCCTAAAGCCTATATAAATTCCATAACGAATGGCAATTGGAGGGTAGCTGTCAAGTTGATCCCAAGTAGTTCCCAGGATGAAAATGAAATGCTCAAATAAGAGCCTACTTCCTGTTGGATTCCAGAGTCCTGCACCAGATTAACACATGGTTTAAATAAGCTGCAAGGTATGAGTTGCCAAAGAAAACACAGCTATATGACTGGCCATTGTGTTCTGATGTTAATAAGATGGCTCAACACTTAATGTGATTGTGTTTCATTAATGTATTAGATTTGTAGTGTGTCTTTTTAAGGACGGTACTGGCTTAGAAAATAGCTTATCTTCGGGGCAAGAAAGAAACATGGTGCTAAAATCAGAAAGGTCCCTGAAAGAAAACTGTAGCACTATCAAAGGGACAATAGGCCACTCTGATTCCTGTAGGAAAAGAAATTTCTTTTTTCTAGTTGCAGTAATGGAACAGACCTTCACTGGCTTAAAAGGAAACCTGCACATCAAAGCACAAATGGCACTCAGCCTGCTCTCAGAATCATGTCAGGAGGCAATGTGGAGTTAACTGAAACCCTCCTGGCTTGCCTGACAGACATCTGTGCAGACACCAGCACAAACCGGGCCTAAGTGGCAGTAGGTAGAACCGGGAAGGAAAATGCATGTGATTTGAGAGTCAATCCCC
>NC_034604.1:12682197-12703883 GCF_900095145.1 Mus pahari | reverse complement strand
CTCTCTCTCTCTCTCTCTCTCTCTCTCTCTCTCTCTCTCTCTCTCACTTCAGTCCCCTGTGTGTGTATATGTCTGTGCATATATGTGTGAGTGTGTGTCTATGTGTGTTTGTGTGTGTGTGTGGGAGTATGAGCATGTATCTGTGTGGGTATATGTAAATGTATCTTTTATGTGTCAGATGTAATGGTCTTGGAGGCTTGCTGCTGAATAAGCTTATACTTTCTACTTCTTTTTGAACTCTCGCTGACTAGTTTAAGTCAGCTGTTCTGGCTCAAAAACTCCTCTCCAAGCTGACTGATTCAAACTGGCTTACCTTGGCTTCTCACTGAATTTCTTTGCTTGGCCTTTATCTCTGGCAATCTATTTTAATTTTCTAGCTCCTTCTCATTCTCTGACTCCTTCTCTCTTCACCTGTAATCTGTCTTTGTAAAACTGCACACACACACACACCCGTATCTGTACTATCTCTTAAGTTGCCTCTCTTTCCTGTCTGTTTGCATTAGAGTTGGTCATATTCTATATCTGACTCAGTCTGTCTCCTTCTCTGATTTTTCACTTTCTCTGCCTCTCGATTAGACATGTATTAGACTGTTTGTGATTAAAGGTATACTAAAGATGGGTCTGTATTCCAGCCAGAGGGACTAAATGTGTGTGGCTTATTTGTATTCCAGCCAGATCACACAGACCTAGAAGGTCTTTGTATATGATCCCTTGCCTGAGCAGCCATGTTGCTGAAATAAAATTCCTCTACAAGTATGTGTGCATGTATATGTGTGTGCATGTTTGTGTGTACGTGTGCATGTATGTGTGTGAGTGTATATGTGAATGTAAGCATGTCAGCGTGTATGCATGTGTGTGTGTGTATGTATGTATGTATGTATTCCCAGCACCATTGGTACACTCTTCTTGATTGTACACTGGTTTTTTTGTTTGTTTGTTTGTTTGTTATTTGTTTTTTGTTTGTTTGTTTGGTTGGTTGGTTTTGGTTTTTTGGTTTTTCAAGACAGGGTTTCTCTGTATAGTCCTGGTTGTCCTGGAACTCATTTTGTAGACCAGGCTGGCCTCAAACTCAGAAATCCGCCTGCCTCTGCCTCCCAAGGGCTGGGATTAAAGTAGTGTGCCACCTTGCCCGCCTCGTACACTGTTTTATTCAATTATTCATAGGCATGTCCGCAGTGTCATCTTTTCACAGTTGTATGAAAATTAAAGTGCTCAGCCTTTTGTTTTTATAGTTTGCATTATCTCAAGGAGACTTTTTTTGTGGATCCCAGAAAGGTTAAGGATATCAAACAAATCATCCCTAAATTATACTCACTTGCTACTGTACCATTGCACCAAACTCAGAAATTATATTTAGGGTTTACTGGGTTTGGAAAGCCTCATGCTATAGGGTGGAGATGAGTTTAAAAATTTGACCCTAGTTTGCACTGTAGAAGGCAATAGATTGAAGCTTTAGGGCCTAGTGGGAAGACGTCATGTCTCTGCGGTTCTGCGGTAGCAGAGGATAATGGCATCTGAGCCCCTTCCAAAGAGGCCTTTTCATTTTCTGTCTATGAGATGTTGTGGGTTTTCTCCTCCATGCATCCTGCCATGATGTGCGATCAGGGGAACACATCAAAGGAACTGATAAATGGTGCCTTAAGGAAAGCTTTTCTTTTTGCAACTTCTCTTGGGTATTTGTTACAATATCAGGGAGCTGACTGACCTTAGTTAACAATAGGTTCCAATCTTCCAGAAGCTTCACCTTGAGCCATCATGCCATTGTGTTGTTCTGGCTTGTTCTTCTTAAAGCTTTCGTTGGCTCAGCCATCAGTATAAAATTTTGTGACTTCTGCTGTGTGAAATGGAGTGCTGTGCTATTAATTGAAACGAAGTCTCACCATGTTTCCTGGGATCAAGGAGCCCTCCCACACCAGCTTATGAGTACCATTACAAGCATGAAATTCTATGTCCAACCAGTTAAAAGGCGTTTAGCATCTCAAAGTAAAAGGCACTGTGTTGAGATGTGTCTGAGTTGCCTTTTTCCCATTTTTGTGACACTGAGAATAATAAGAGATAATGGAGTTAGTGACTGGGACATCTTCCATCTCAATAACTAGGTAGGAGAGGTAATGGGGGTGAATTTGAATTCAGACTGGAAGCAGGGTCCTAATCCTTAGAACCTCAAGGTGGCATTCCCTCTAGCAAGGTCCCATCAGCTAAAGGTTCCAAAACCTCGCAACACAATCATCTCATTGTAGCAAACATCATGATGCAGACAAGTTGCCAGGAGCCCAGGGATGACATACACTGTGATTTATTTCAGAAACAATTTAGCACGTAGCTGTTTATTTTATAAAAGAAAAGAAGAGAGTGGAGAGAATCTACCTCTATTAAAACTAAAGTGAGTGGACTTCCTGAATTCTCTCTCCTCCCTCTATTATTTGAATCATATATTTCTTTCTAGATAGCCTCTCACTGAGTAACCAGTTACTATAAAATTCTGGATTCTCATTTTTCTCTAGACTCCTGGACTACACAGAGCTTCCTCATGACTTTGCCTTCCTTGGTATCATGATCTCAGCAATACATCTGTCATCCCTGTCTTTTGAACTAATGGGTATGAGCCACATTACATCAGAGAAAAGTGCCAGGGTCAGAAATTAATAATCTAGGATTATAATGACATACGGATCTAGGCACGTACATCTTCTGCAATATTACAGAATAATATTATTTATTTCTAAAATATGAAAAGAAGCAAATGTATTGTGAAGTTTGCTGCCAAATATTATTCCAAATGGGCAAAACTTGCTTGCAGCTCTACATTTAAATGAAAGGTTCCACAGGCCTCCTTACATATTAGAGCCTATTAGAATTTTCCTTAGAAATTTGTAATAATTCTTGATTGGTTATTGACAAATACTCACAATAGATTCCTGGAATGGATCAACCTTTTCCATCTTCCCCTTGTACATCTTCTTGCAAGTTAAAGCTTCATTTGAGTAATTTAAGAGTTAAATGATATTTCATTGTTTCCTTTCTCCATGTACACATTTTACATGGTAGGGTTCTTGCCAAGCATGTAGAAGGCCCCAGGTCCTACTGGGATAACTCATATTACACATTTTGTAACATGAGCAGCTATGTTATATGCTCAGATTTAACCTACAAGCACAAAGGGACCTGGCTACTCTGTTTTTTTTTTTTTTTTTTTTTTTTTTTTTTTTTTTTTTTTTTTTTTTTTTTTTTTTTTTCTGAAAACCAGTTATTGCAGAAACAGACTGGAGACTTATTTGCTAACTTCTCAATGAGGTAGATATATAATTATTAGGCAGCTGTTTATGGGTTGAACACAGAAATATTAAGCTAGTAGAGACCAGCTCATTTATAACATAGAAAAAAGAGCAGAAAGCAGGATGATAGAAGCAAATAGTCCAGAGCTTCTTCCTCAATTGTCCAGTACCAACTCTGTCACTTCATGTGGGTTACAAAAGGCACCCCAGGACATGTGCATGAAGCATGACGCATAAAGTAATTCAGATTAGACTTAAATTTACTTAATATAAAAGCAGTCCTAAGAACTAGAACTGAGAACCAGGTAGTCTCAAAGAAAGAAGCCAATTCCATCGTCATGCCCAGAGTCCATTAAGGATTTCCTACAGAGGCTGGCATGGGGCTGAGCTCTTCAGGATCTACAGGTCTCTGCCTTGTGTCCAGTCATGATCTCCTTTGATTAGGGTACTTAGCTACACTGATCTGCGAGTATAGTGATAATGTGGCGTGGCAAAGTGGCTATAGTGCATTTGTTTTCCTAAGATGCATGACTGAGTGATGCTCACTTTCCCCATCAGCATCACAGCTCCTGCATCTATGGCTCAGGAAATGTTGACAGAAATAGGGTAGAAAGATTGTAAGAGTTAGAGTACCAGGAAGTCTGCTATGAAACAGTCTCTCCTAGAAATGACTGAATAAACAAGATTAGAACAATGACAATATCAAGCACATGAGAATCGGGATGGGAGAAAGCTTCTTGAGGTCTCAGTTCCTGGGCAATGAACCACAGGTAACTGTTGACTGCTAGGAGAAAGACAGTTAGCCTCTCTCAAAGATGAAATCCTTATTGGTTGTCCAGTGTAGAATTGTCAGTACTGAAACCATATACACGCAAACAACAAAAATGGACTCAGTACACACTCCTTATATGTATTTGTGTATATACATACATATGTATATATCAAATATAATTTAAAAAAGAGGTTATCAACTTGAGAGTGGGGATTCAAGGAAGAGTAGCTGGAGGGGCTGGAGGAATAAAGTCAAGGGAGAAAGTGGTAAAATTCTATTTCTATGTATATATGTATGTATTTATTTTTAAACCTCTATTTTAGGTGCATGTGGCTGTGATCATCTGGAGGTCAAAGAAATGGTTCTCACCAGCTATCATGTGAGACTGCAGGATTAAACTCAAGTCATCAGGTTTAGTGGCAAGTGTCCTCACTTGCTGAGCCATTTTGTTGCCCTCAAAGACATTTGAAAACAAAAACAAAACAAAGGTTTATTACTAAATGAAAAAGAAATTTCTTTGAAATATTTTACTTATGTGCATAACATTAATTAATTATCACAAAAAGGTGAGTAAAATTTCCACACACTTGCTTTCTCTTAGACAATGAGGCCAAATAGAATATATGTCATGTGAAGAGGAAAAAGCCCGACATAATGTTAACAGATTTGCTTACACAAAAGCACACCATTCTCTCTGTAGGGCAGGAGGCTTTAATTTCTTAGGATAAAGAGATTAAAATGAAATATGAATTTGATTCTCATTCGCTTGAAGAAGACAAAATAGTGTCTAGCCTGAGACAGAGGCACCATATGTAGACAAACATAGGCAGTAAGAGAAGATTCAGACAGGGCATCTTGCCAAATATTCTGAGTTTTAATCTGTTTACCAATAACATCTCAGCTAGCTCGAAAGGTCTTTCCTTTTACCTCCCAGTTTTCAGGCTACAGAAAGAATATGAATATGTATAAGCGAGGATAAATGATTTAGCTAAGATTTATTCTGTTAGCTAAGAGAGGCTAGAGGCAATTCCACATTTGCATTTTTATCATTAGCTCCTTAAAGAAGATTACATAAATTCTTACTTATCTAGTTGTTTCCCAAAACTTTTCTACATCAAATTTTGAATCAAACATTATATTCAAAGCAATAAAAACAACTATTTTCCTCTCTTACACCTACATGATTTGGTAGAATTTTTTGATTTTTTTTTTTCTATGTGAAACTTTCAAAAAGTATTGTCCATGCAAGGGATAATATAGTGGTTTCTGATATAATGATGAGAGACTGATTGATGATGTCTGTAAAACAGAGAGACTCCTAGAGATGTGGTGAGGGAACATGAATGAATCAAACGCTTTTTTAGCAATAAGATTAAAAGAAATACATTGTCCTATTCCATAGCCAAATCTTGACTATCTGCACTTGTTTTTGACAATCATAGATAGAGACTTGAAATATTATTCTTAAGTGTCAGAATGTTTGCTTCATGAACCTATATTTCTAAACCTAATTCTTTTCTTTTTCTTTTCTTTTCTTTTCTTTTCTTTCTCCTCTCCTCTCCTCTCCTCTCCTCTCCTCTCCTCTCCTCTCCTCTCCTCTTCTCTTCTNTTCTCTTCTCTTCCTTTCTTTGTAAATAAGATGTGATGGTGAATGCTAGGATAATCATGAACTGAAGCAAAAGGACTGACATCATTACAGAGTGAGCAAGTTACACATAAACAAGACTTCAAAGACAGGCATGTTGAACATGTTCCTTCGAGAGCAGCTGTGGGCATGGTATCTTCTCAGTGTGAACAACTGACTACCGTTATGGTCCCTGGTAGTCTCTCATACAGGAATCTCACAGAAGGGTGACTCTGAGTTAGCTGACGCTCTTACAGATAGAAATTCACATATTGGATTAAATATAACTGTGATGCTATTAATTTTAATGTATATTCACACAAAGTAGTATGACCCCCCCTTAAGATTAACTATTACTAATTATACTAGAACAAGAAGACGCCGTTGATGAAATATTTGTGAACTTACTGAGGTCTAGTTCTTTTGCACAATCTTGACAATAGTAAAAAATATTCTGTAAAGCTCAAAAGTTGTTAGGCTATCATTAAAAGCTAACTTCAAATTTTGCTACCTGGTGACATGTAAGCCGGAGAAGAAGGGATGTAGCATCCTCCCTTGTAAGGTTTTGATCTCAAGGCCTATAAGACTTGAGATTGGTGGTGTTTAATCAGTTCTCCTGGATACCAAATTCATCAAACCACCAAACCACCATCACAGAAAATCCAATATAGGGAGGGGTGGCCAACCAAAGTTAAGTTGTAAATTTTGGACATAAAAGATTTACTGGCTTTCTGTAACGAGATTATTGCTGTGAATCAGAATTTGGGTTAGGAGGGGATTAGTCAGAGGACAAATGGAAGAGAACTGCTACGGGAGGGGTAAAGCAACGCTGGCCATGGGAGGAAAACAGTCCTTTGCCTTTTACTTCTTACACATACCTTTTACTTTTATGTTTTTCAAATTAAAATCTAATTATAGCACCTTCCTTATTCTCCCTCTCAGCTCGCTCCCACAGGTGGTCCCTCCAAGCCTTCCCATGTTTCCCAACTTTCAGATTGATTGCTTTCTTATTTTAATTGTTATTGCTACATACATACAAATGTATGTGGATGTACAAATAGATAAATATAAAACCTGGTGCATCCATTTTCTTGTTTGTATGTATATGCTTTCAGGGTTGACAACTCTGATTTTTCTACTTTTTTATTTGGGGGATTTTAATATAATTATGACAGTTTTGCCTTTTCTTCCCTTCCTCCAAACTCTTCCATACAACCAGCTGCCCCTGGGATCCACTCCAGGTCCCCCATTCACACAGTCTCTCTCCCCATCTCCTCTTCCCTTGTCCTCTGAGAGGATGGAACCCTCTACCCCAGGAACCCCCTGACTCTGGCACATCAAGTCTGTCCAGGGCTAGGCACCCTCTCCTACTGAGGCCAGACAAGGCAGCTCAGTCAGAGAAACATATCCCACAGACAAGCAACAACTTTAGTGCTAGCCCCTGCTCCAGTTGTTGGGGAACCCACATGAAGACCATGCTGCACATCTGCTATGGATGTGCAGGATTGGAGGGCTAGGTCCAGCCCACACATGCTCTTTGGTTAATGGTTCAGTTTCTGAGAGATCCCAAGGGTACAGGTTAGACTCTATTGGTCTTCCAGGGTTGAAAGCTCTTTAAGCAAAGAGAACAACAGAAATTTTGGATGTATCATCAGTAGTTAAATAGTGTTCTATGAAATGCAAACACAAGAGTGTTAACGATGCAATGAGTCAGCCGAAGAAAATGACCCAAACTAAATACTAGGGGAGACGTTACATTCTAACCCTATAGGTAAGTAGGTTCATGGTAACAAAAGCACAAAAATGAGATCATAAAATGCTTTCAGCCTAATCTTAATTTCCTCAACTGAGGAACTTAAAAAAATATTAATAATTATGGAGATTTTTCAGCATTATTCTGACTATGGCGTGCTTGTATGAGCATGGATGGAGAACTGTTTCCAAGATCATGAACCAAGGGCCATACCGCTAAAGTAAATGCTCCCTCCATTGCTTCCCTGGTAACAACTCAGAGTTCAATGTCTAGCTAAAATGTTCTTCAAAAATGGAAGCTTCCACTTAAGACTACTAAAAATAGAAATAACCATCATCAGAATAATCTCAAGGGAGTTCTTCATGATGAAGGTGGTACAGAGAAACTCAGACCCAATGGCCAATAGAAACTAGGAAAGAGACATTTAGGTCAAACAAGTCAAAATTGTAGTTTTCTTTTATTTGTGTTTTCAAAAAATAATTTAGAGCTCGAGACACAGCTCCATAGTCACAGCCCTCACTGATCTTCCAAAAGACCAGAGTCTAGCTTCTGTCATCAGCATTTGGTGGCTCATAGGCACCTGGAATTCTATATCCAAAGAGTCCAAAGTCCTTTCTGGCCTCCATAGGCACCCACATACAAGTGGAAAACTCATACAGGCACAAATGCAAATAGATAAAATTAACTCTTAAAAAATATGATTACTGAGGACCGGGCGTGGTGGTGCACGCCTTTAATCCCAGCACTCAGGAGGCAGAGGCAGGCAGATTTCTGAGTTCAAGGCCAGCCTGGTCCACAAAGTGAATTTCAGGACAGACAGGGCTATACAGAGAAACCCTGTTTCAAAAAACCAAATATATATATATATATATATATATATATATATATATATATATATATACATACATAATAACTGAAACTACTATAAGTCTATAGATAATGAAAGATATATATAGCACCAGAACAAAAGATAAAGTTGATGCACAAAACTAGGTGGCAGAAATGATTTATATTTTGAATGAATTTGAATGTTGAATCAAGATATACTGTGATAAGTTCAAGATTTATACTCTAATTCCAACGGTCCTCACTAAAAGTACCAAAGAAGAATTAAACTTATACACTGAAAATTACTTAATTGACTTGAAAGGGATGCAAGAAAAAGATGAGTTAAAATTAAAATAAATGAAGAGTAGACAGATTTCTCCAAAAGGGGCAGATGCAGCCACGTTAAGTGTTAGAACACTTGGATCATAAGGCAGAGAGTATCCAAAGACTAAAACTGCAAGGCCCAACTTTTGCCATTTTGTTGATATGCTTTAAAAGCAAAGGCATGTCAAAAGTGTCTGAGAGAAGCTATTCATCACAGAAATGGAGTGGAAAAGCCAGTCAGGGCAATTTAATATTAGCAAACATCAGGTTCAAGGGCAAGGTATGCTGGCATACACATTTAATCCCAGCACTTGAGAAACAAAGACAGAACAACATCTACGAGTTCAAGGTGATCTTGGTCTATATAGCTAGCTTCAGGTAAGCCAGGACCATGTCACAAAAATAATAAACAAATAAATAAATGAATAATCATGTTTAAAACAAGGTTTACCTGGAAAAAGGAGAATTTCATTGTGATGAATAACTCATCAAGAGAATATAAACATAAACACCTACCCTTCCTTCTTTATATGAATCAAGTATTGATGAAAATAAAGATTTAAAACACACCTCTCAAAGTGAGTAAATTGAAATCTTTATCTCCTATCTAGCTTAGCCATCTATGATTTATATGAAAACACTCTATAATAAAACCATGAGAGCATTCTGAGGCAAGGTAGTTTATTTTTTTCATTGTTGGACAAGCACAATACACCATGTCTACTTTAGTTCACTGAAATATCTATTTAATAGGTGTCAAGGGAGGCCTTGGGGACACAAAATCAAATAGTACTCATTGCTTCCTAGGGACAGAAGTGACTGAATGAGTCAGGACAGAAAATTGGCAATGAAGAAGACAGGGCAAGAATAAATAAGAGGTACATTAAATTACTTTCGGGGGTCATCAAAGGCTACCCCAATGAAAAGCATCAAGAATGAGGCCTAAAGGACATACATGTTATCAAACGGAAGCCAGTATGCAAGGGAGCCGGAACTGAGGCTCTGAGTAAGAGGAGGCAGGAACAAGACCAGAGAGCATTAGAAAGCTGGTCTCTCTATCGAAGGGACAGCTGTGCAGCATAGACCCTCCAGTTCCAGTACTTGGCAGGCTGGCAGGCTGTCCAAAGCAAACAAGGGATTTGGCCTTGCTTAGCAGGAGGCACAGGAGCGCTTGTTCTGGAGAAGTGCTTGAAGTGGTCTCCCCATGGTCTAAGGAAGCAGCCCTGCATCCTGGCACTCCGCATCCTTCATCTCAGTGTTCTTTTCTGCAGCTTTTCTTAAAGGCAGTGGTTCTCAACCTATGGGTTGCAACACCAACAGGGGAGGGCGGGGTACAGATGACCCTTTCACAGGAGCTGTACGTCAGATATCTTGCATGTTGGATACTTACATCACGATTTATAACCATGGCATATTACAGTTATGAAGTAGCAACAAAAATAATTTTATGGTTGGGGTCACTATAACATGAGGAATGGTATCAAAGGGTCACAGCATTAGGAAGGTTGAAACCTCGCTTAGAGTCTAAGGAGATATTACACCAAAGATGGGAGTGAAGGCCCATTCATTTGTCCTGCCAGCTCATAGTAAGGAATGTGACACATAGTAGGCATACAGTATCCAAAACCAACTGGCTCTCTGCTACACACACAGTGTGTAATGGATGTATACACTAACCACATTCTTCTGATTATTGACAGGATCATTTCCCAATTTTTTGTTTTGTTCTCTCTCAAGAAACTCTCAAGAATTCATGGAAGCTCTAAATAACATTGTTCACGGTGCTTTTAGCGGTGTGAGTGAATACAATTTTTGTGTGCGACCATGAACAGCCGTTTTTTTTTCATTCATAGAACAAGTTCACTGAAGTGTGTGCCATGCTGCCTTCAGGCATGAACATCTTGGAAGCAGAAATTAATTGTGAGAATGTTCTGCTCAATTGATAGCATGCTGTGGTTGCTCAATACTTATTTAAAATATCAACAAAACTTGCTTTTTTTTTTTTTGCTTTGACATTTGAACCAGTTATATAATGTCAGGCAAGTATTTTGATTCCCATACATCTACATGCCAAAGTTGAAAAATAAAGGACCTATTTTTCTCTGAGAATTGTTCCGTGCCTGTATCAAAATACCAAGTTGCCATGGTGACAGCTACTCTTGTAAATAGGGCAACTCTATCCCCCTATAGAAGCAAAAGCAACACAAAAGAAAAGCAAAATAAGCTATGCAATAGGGAACAAAAGAGCCTGGGGAAAATCCCCACAATGAAAAAGATAAAGCCTGTTCCAGATGGAAGTGGAAGTCCTGGAAGGTGGCAGCATTCCCCTGCTATTCTCCTCACCCCAACTAAGCGAAGACGTGAAGCAGAAAGCCTGGAAGTAGGTAACATGCACAGCTGTGCAAGGGTAGCAGAGAGAGGGTGTGTTTGCTGATCGTGGGGTAACTGCAAGGATTAATAACAGCAGTAGAGTTCACTGGGGGCCTATTCTAAGACAAGTATCCATCTCGATACTTTATGTGCACACATGCATTCAGTGTTCATCACACTTCTGGGAAAGAGATCAATGGGCTATTAAGAAGTCAGGCTGGGATTCCAATTTGTGCCCTAACCTTACTGTAATGGCTAAAGGGCCATTGGGAAGGAATGTGTGCAGCTAGAGGAGATAAACTGGCCATGTCTGTGTTCTTGGAATCGGAATGGGCAGACAGAGAGGCAGAACATTAGATGAGGCACTGCCAATCAGGAGCTATTCACCACCTCACCACATAGCATCTCAGCTATGTCCAGCTCCTCTACAGAGGGAAGGATTGGGACAAGGGGAAAGAACAAAAGAGGGTCACCTAGCACAGGGCAGCCCTGTGGAAGAGGTGAATACTGGGAAAGAGTCCTGACTGGTAGAGAGCAGAGTGGGCCAGACTCACCGAAGACCTGCAGGACAGCAAAAGTATGGAGTGAAAAGTGCCGTTTCTTAAATGTCAATACCGCAAGAACAGCAAATGAGTACAGTTCTTCAGAATGAGCCCATTGGATGCTGAAATGCTTGTTTTTAACAAAGTGCCAGCTGAGTCAAGTCCATTGGAAAAGCTCTGTATAGCCACCACAGTCGTCTGAAATCATGACTCATTGTGGCTCAGAACTGTATTAACCAGACTCATCGCCCACTTCGCTCATTGAACTGCACTAGGCAATATTATCTGTTTAGAAATCAAATCCAATGTGAATGGATTAAGATTCTCCACTGAGAATTATGTTCCTGAATGCGTGGATAGCAGCAATAGCCTCTGCAGAAGAGAAACCTCAACATTTTTTTTTTCCCATCAAGGGGCAACTTTGGTGGGAGAGGTTGCTTTGATACGGTGTGTACCCACCCACGTGCAGGGTTTGGTAGACTTGACAGAGCTCAACTGCTTTATTGGGGACACTGCTTTGCTTATGGCTAACTCCTTGAGATAGAGACCTAAGCAATGAAGCTAGTATCAAGCAAGCTGGTGACTAATTGCACCTTTCCTGTGGACAAAAATGTTGTCACTGTTTTAATGTAAATCTTCTCATAAAGAGGTTTACCTCTTAAAACCCTCTCTACAGGGGAAAAAGTTTTACTAAAAAGTCTCAATTTCATGTTCCTGTAAGATTAAACGTACTTTCCCACATCATTTGGGATATCATTGCCTTCTGAACTTTCCATCAATGATGAGTGTCAACTCAGACCCAGAAAAATCATAGTCATTCTGAAAGGAGTGACAGTGTCCATGTGATATTGAGATGCTCATGGATGTTCTGTGGCCTGCTTTCTGCATAGACTTCTGTGAAAACTAAAACTATGTGGAATCTACTTAAGCAAACTATGAGCTCCCTGAGCGTGGAACTTTACCTGTGATAGTATTAGACACCTGGAAAGGAGTCTGATACTTTAGCATCATAAATCATAACAACCAAAATTATAAAGTAATAATGAATGTAAACAATAAGTTTGAAACAAAATATTCTTTCTCATTTATTAACATTCTTCTGATTTAAAAGTATTAGTATTTGTCTTCTCTGAAATTATTTTCTATTAGATACCAAAATACTTTGGTAATGAAACTTAGGCCTGACAAATGTAACATGATCAATAATAGTTGCATGATTTAGTTTTCTCTAGATTGTGTATCTTGAGAGTCAGTGCAGGATTTTCAGTCTTTGCTTCCCCTCCTGGTATTCTCCAATAAAGACTCTTTTCCATGTGCTCTTCTTCAAACTGTAGACAGGCAAACACTCCCCTTAGTCTCCTTTCTCCACTGACTCCTCCCCAGGAACTAGGCTGCAATACCGCCAGGACTGTTCTATCTTCAAAGACAAGCCATTCATATGAGAGACAACCAACCAACCAAACGCTGCACAGAGTAGCAGCCAAAGCCTTTGGGCTTGTTCTCGTTCAGGGATACCTGCTCTAGAATCTGTGCCTTTATATTTATCAGCATACTGCCGGATCCAGTCATTTTCTCATATTGAAGTTAAAGGCAATCATATTATAATGAATGTTCATGTTTTTACTCTCGTTTTAAAAACATTAAAGTTACCTTTACACAACCCCAGTGTCCCTCCCTCCCTATTCCATTTCTCATTCTGTCACTCTCAAATGTGACCTCTAGAAGACCTTTCTACTTATCATTCTTTTGGGATTTTTTTAATAGTGTAACTGAAAATGCTGCAACCTGAAATGAATCTTTTATTCAAACTTTTTTTTTTTTTATTAAGAAATGATTTTACACTTACTGAAATGCTATAGAATGACTTCAGAGAGCTTCTGTACAGTGTATTCTTAACCCAACTTCTGCAAAAGTCAACATTGTACATAATTCATTTATCAAAGCCAGGAAGCTAACACTGGAAACATTCAGTAGCTCAAGTATAAAACAATTCAGACTTTACCACCATTTTTATGCTAGTGCTTTGTTTTCCCCTATAGAGACATGAATGTATTATAAACAGTAGTTTTGTTTCCCCATAAGCCCTGTAGTCCATGCTGGTTCCTTGGGGCATCTTGTTGATCTTTGTGAACAATACTCAGATTCCTGCTCACCTCATCTCTATATGGGAAGTGGACTGAGCATTGCTTCTGGGCACTTATCGCATTGAATGTCTTCCAATCTGGTTCATCTTGTTCCATCACATTGTTCTTACAACCTTCATCGGGATGGCTTCTGTGTTGTTTAATATACCCTCAGGACACTCTAAGCAATACTTTACAATCAGGTACTGAAAACCATTCCAGCTTCTTTTTCTTTTCTTACCTGTTTTTTACCAATTCCTGGAAAAAAGAAACCTAGATTTTTTTCCCAACCTACTGTTGGTTCCATGTTATTAAGAAATGATATTTAGAAGTTTAAATTTAGATAGTGTTTATCTTCAATTCTTAGACTGAATTTCTTCACGGCTACTCTACAAAAAAAGCTAGAAAACTCCTATGCGCGCGCGCGCACGCACACACACACACATTCATACCAATACATCTTATTTAATTTGACGTCACAGGATTCATTTTGCTTGTTCGCTGTCCTTATTCATAGTTCGATTCTCTAAGAAATGAATACCCTGTCTCTTGGTTATTTACAGTAGGTCTGCCTGTTTGTTCAGGCTCTCATCTGCATATAAGGTAATTTACAGATTGCTAATCTCCAACTCTGTGAGAAAATATTAGCAAGAGAGAAATATTTGTGTACAATTCTGTTTGGTTTTAGGCTGGTAGTATGTAGTTTATGGTTTGCTTGAAATAGATTTTCTTCTTCTGTGCCCACTTCATGCATGGGTGTATGTACGTGTGTGTGTGTGTGTGTGTGTGTGTGTGTGTGTGTGTGTGTGTGTGGTGTGTTTAAAATTTTGTCCCATGCTATTCAAGTTTCGTACATCTTGTATGATTTCTGTTGTCTATTATTGGAGCACAAGAAACATGTATGTTTCTTTTCCTTTGTGAAGCTAAAGCTTCACAAAACATAACTTAATCACATTTATGAATTTGCAAGATGGCTCCATGGTTAAAGGAACTAGCTAACAAGCTCAAGGACCTCAATTTGTGCCCTGGTACTTGCAAGAAACAAATCAGCTCTCGACAGTTGTCCCCTGGCCTCATACTTGTTCAGTATCATGCATACCCCACACACATATAGCAACATACACAGACACATACACATGTAAGTGAATAAATGTAGTAACAACTTTCATATTCATTTCCCTTGGGCAATTTTCCTTACAAGAATGAGAAAGCATACATTTTCTTATATTTTCTTCTCTTAAATCTGAATGAGAGAATGCTATTGGAATTCTTTCATACTTGGACATTTTTCTCAGAAATATATCTTAGAAATCATTCCCTAACAGTTCTGTGTGTTCTCTTCTCTGTTAGCAACTATATATTTTTCTTTTGAGAGGATGTAGTATATTCAACTACACTCACAAATGTGTAAAACTTGGTTGTTTCAAAGAGTGCAATTAATACTTGTATATATGTGGTTTTGGGTGTCAACTTGACACAGGCTGGAGTTATCACAGAGAAAGGAGCCTCAGTTGGGGAAATGCCTCCACGAGATCCAGCTGTAAGGCATTTTCTCAATTAGTGATCAAGGGGGAGGGCCCCTTGTGGGTGGTACCATCTCTGGACTGGTAGTCTTGGGTTCTATAAGAGAGCAGGCTGAGCAAGCCAAGGGAAGCAAGCCAGTGGAAACAAGCCAGTAAGTAACATCCCTCCATGGCCTCTGCATCAGCTCCTGCTTCCTGACCTGTTTGAGTTCCAGTCCTGACATCCTTTGGTGGTCAACAGCAATGTGGAAAGTGTAAGCTGAATAAACCCTTTCCTCCCCAAGTTGCTTTGTGGTCATGATGTTTGTGCAGGAATAGAAACCCTAAAACAATATGTGGTGACTAGCTGGAAATTTATCTTCACTTTAGCTTTCCAGGCCACGGTTGATTCTAAAGACAAGTAGATACCCAAATTACCAATAATCCAGAAGGTCTGTGGCAGTACATATTTTTACCAGTAAAATGTGTTTTCAGTGTTTGGTTGACATGGTGTGTCTTCTAGACTTTGTCTTAATGGCTTATGACTGCTCTGGCTGGTTTCTTTGTGTATATGACCTTAGTATAATATTATGTTTTATCATTTGGTTTATTTGCATAAACAGAACTGACTTCTGTTTAACTCTTATGTACGTTATAACACATATTACTCACCACATTTTTCACTGTTGATAGATATTTGGACTCCTCTTTTTTTAAAAAATAATTTCTTCCATCTTGACTATTTTTTTATTACACAAATGCAATATTTACTGTAGAATATCTGTGTATAAGTGGGCCCACAGAACTGATGATCTAAGCAAGTTCAATTTCACTAGGTTATGACAATTTCCTTTCCAAAGAAGCAATTGTAGCTAATAGCTTCTGTTTTTTGTTTTTTTTTAAAAAGTGTGTATTATTGTTTAGCTACACAGACTTTTCTAATCATTATATTCACTATAGTTTGAGAAGTATTTCATTGTGTGTTATTTTGCTCATTGAGGACAAATCTCTAAGCAGTTGATAAGTGTTATCTTATCTGTAGTCAGATTATTCATGCTTTAAAATTAGCTCATAGTTGATTTATGATCTACCAAGTATTTAATTTCCAAAATATTTGACAAGATCTTTAAAGGGGCACATGTTTTTCGCTGGTTGGGTGCAGTGCTGTGTATAAAACATATGATTGCTTTCAAGGTGTACTTTCCAAAATATCTATACACTTGCTGACATTTGGCTTGTTTACTGCTCCTTGGAGTTAGAAAAAAGAAAACTATACTGAGAGTCTGGGTAAGGGGCTGTGAAGGTAGCATGTGGAAGCGCCTGAAGGACTCTAAGAAGCTGTCAAACGGGATGGACAAGGACCCTTCCAAGCAGAAACAAATGGGCACACAAGAAACAAGAAATGAGTCCGCAGGGAAGAGGCTCATGGCCACAGGTAGAATCAATACATTTGGCAAAAAGCAAGGTTTAGTGTGTGACATCATGGTGACCCTTGATTCTATATTTCTTAAAAGCTCTGGCATTCATTGCTATATCACTTTTAACACCTATTACACGAATGAGGTCTTAGAGATGAATATGCACTATATTACAATTTTGTAAAAAAATAAATACATAGATAAATTCTTTTTGAAATTATTTATTGTTGTTTTGTAAATTTCTATGAGTAGTTATGTGATTTTAGTATATATGCATACATGCATGCCATGTTTCTTTACATTTGTAAGTTTCTAGTTGCTTAAAATTGAATCTTTGTAGTGGTTTTCTATATCACTTTCTCTCTCTTCTCTCTCTCTCTCTCTCTCTCTCTCTCTCTCTCTCTCTCTCTCTCTCTCTCTCTCTCTCTCTCTGTTTTCAGAACCAGAACTAGGATGCTAACACAGCTTCAGAGACAGTGGGGCAAAAGTCTTTCTAATTCTGATCTAAGGAACAGAAGGTGGACTAAGGCTGGCAAAGCGGCTGAAATCCTGTCAGATTTGTTCCCCTTTTGCTCTAGTACTCAGACCCCAATAGTCCTCCAAAGACAGCAGTGAAAAGGACAGTAAGTGGAGATCAGAAGGGCCCATACTGAGTGAACATAGCTTCCTCCTGCTGGAGCTGCAGACTCAAAGGCTTTCTTCCCTCTCCCTGGCTTCCCATGGTAGCAGTGAAGTAATGGAATTTCAGGTTTCTAGCTAGAGGGCCAGAAACTAGAGAGGGTCATGTGGTATCAACACCATGTTTGAGATTGGGAAGTCAGAGAAAGGAAGTCTGTTTATGAAGATCTGGACTCATTTCAACATCCACATGCTTAAATTTCATGCTAATGGCATCTCATGACTTTGAGAATAATCTAGAGAAGAGAGAAGCCTGCCAACTGTGATCTAAAGTGACATTTTGGTGGATGAATCTGAATACCATGGCCAATGTCTGAAAAACCAAACACATCATTTAAGAGTAGGTTGCAACCTGCAGACTGAACCCAAAGAGGCCAGGTTCCAATTAAAACAAAATTCCAATACTCTCTGTAGTTTCAACTAGACCTGTATCTTATAACACCATATTGAGATTGTCTAAGAACCAAGAATTATAACATATTGACTTTTATAAGAAAAGACCATAGTGGGAATACAAATTATGAGTTAGTACAAGTGTTGCCATCATCTGGCAAGATTTTAAAGCAGCCACTTAAAGCTATCCCAGGACTAATGCTAACCATCCTTGAAACTAAGGTCTTTAACAAAATTAAAAATGAAATAAAAGAACAAATAGAAAATTTCAAAGAAATGCTTCAGTTCTGATGTGGAAAATACAAAATTTCCAGAGTTTTAAAAGTAGAAGTGATGTGGGAAACACTTGTCCATCTTGAGGATTGAGCAGTAGAAATTACCTAAGATGTAAGGTAGAGAAGATAAGATGGGGTTTTAAGGACTAACAAGAAGTGTGATGGATTTAATACCAGAAGTACAGAACATGGGAAGAACGAATGTGGAGTCAAAAGAAACTATTTAAAGTAGTATTAGTCCTTTGCTGAAACTTGGCCAAGTTTCAGACCTCAAGAGGCTATCCACAGAAAATGTATCCAAGTGTTGGGAACAACAACTGGAATTTCTAATCATTTTGCACAGGATCCACATAACCCAGAAAAGGTAGCATAGAGATTTGTAAGTTCTGAAGAGAATGGAGTGTTCAAATTAGAATATTTTTCCAGTCCAAGTATCTCTTGGAAATTGTTGCTAAATAAAGACATCTTTAGACAAAGAAAAATTAAGATAATTATTATTTTGCCTGTCTGAAAGATTTTTTCATGCAGAAAGTGGAACATCAGAGACAAAGAACTTTAAATATAATAGGTAGCTGGGTAGATTCAGCAGGCTAGTCTTTTGGGTTCTTCCAATTTTATGCAGTGTTTGAAATCAGAATGTACAATGAGTGGTAGATTTCTTTTGGAGGCGTGTAGTTGATTTCATTGAAATTTGGAGTAGAATGGAATTTACCAGAATATAGGGCACCAGAGAGGTGGTGGAAAGGCTGAAAATGTCACCGACCAATGCTTAGCATTACTAAGTGATAGACAGGGCCAGGACATTCCAGAGTGCTTTTGCATAGCAGGATGATGTGGGCCTCAAATATGTAGTGCAGGCTTCAAAATGTTTGAGAAAAGAAATTTGAGTATGTTTGCCACCCAAAACAAAATGATAAATGTTAAGGAGATAGACATCTTACTCAACTTAAGCACAACGCAAAGTGTACACACAATATATCATTAATATGCAGAAGTTTATGGTTTTTGTATGAGTTAAAACAAATTTAATTGAAAGTAGATTTTCTTTGAAAATGCAATGATGTTCATAAACCTCAAATTAACAATGAAAATAAACCTCAAATAGGTCAGGAAAAAGTGAACCCTTAAAAAAAATCATAAGTTTAAAAGTAAAAGTTAATAAATAATAAATGGTAAACCTAAATCAAACACACACATAATTATATAACATGTAAATACTTCAAAATCTCCAGCTAAAAGACACTGTTGTGATAATTTTAAGGAGCCACTGGAAGCTGTATTATCTGATGTTCTCCACAGAAATGGAACATACATGGTGTACATGTAGCACAGGCCCAGTATGGCCCAGAGGAGAAGAATTTTATCTCTGCTCAGTTAAGCTCCTCTTTTAACTCCTTCCTGTAGCCTTGTCATCTCTCAGGGCAAAACACAGAGGAAACAGGGGTTAGGTTTTTAAAAATTATGTTGTGGATGATCCAGCCAAAGAAGGAAGGAGAGAGTGGAGAAGAAAAGCTACCCCACTGAAGAAGCACTCAGGGAGGGCACAACCTCAAGACAAGACCTGCTAAAAACTGGCCTGTAATCACAAGGTTTCCGAAGACATTTCTCTACATGTTGTCCTCATGGCACCGGTCTGCTCCAGTAGCTGTGGGTGACAGCTGACAGAGCAGCTAGACATACTGTTTTAAGGAGAAGTACATCAGGGACACCCAAAGTCAGGAGGTGAGACAGAAATGAAAGTATGAAGAAAATCCAATGTCTTTGGCATGTACAAACACAGAAATTACTAAACACAGCCTCCATCAGAGCCAGATTCCCATGAATCTTCACGCCATGAGCTATTCACCTAAATTCCTGTTACACACTATAAATTGAGCTGCTTTTAAAGAAAAATTACAAAGCTTAGCACAGGTGAAAAATGAAAACCAAAAGAAGTAATGAGGATCCAGAATCACATTGGACAGGACAGAGCTAACAGAATCCCTAAGGGATTTAAAATAACTCTGACCAACATGTTGAAGTCATTAATGGAAAAAGAAGGAAATCACTGAAAGAAAATTTGATAATGTGAGACATAAATGTCTAGGAAAAAAACGAAAACAGTATTTCAAATATCAAAAGCAAGACTGAGTGTGTAGCTCAGTAGGTAAAATATTCATTTCACATTTTCAAGACTCTGGATTTGGTCCCCATTATAGTACATCTTTAATCCTAGTTCTTGGGAAGTGGAAGCAGGAATATCTGATTCAAGGTCATCCTTGGCAATGCAGACAATTTGAGAACATATAAGTACTGTCTCTAAAGATATATAGACAGATGAACAGAGAGAAAGGAGAAAACAAAGACAGAGAAAGAGGGACAGGATGGGAAGACGGGGGAGGAGAACAGTGAAGGAGTAAAGAGAGGAAGAAAGTGGGAAAAGGGAATAGAAAAAGGGGAAGAGGAAGAGAAAGAGGAAGAGGAGGAATTTATTTTTTATCAGATTTTTTTTCATTTACATTTCAAATGCTATCCCAATAGTTCCCTATACCCTCCCCCTGCCAAGCTCCCCTACCCATTCACTCCCATTTTTTGGTCCTGGCATTCCCCTGTACTGGGGCATATAAAGTTTGCAAGACCAACTGGCCTCTCTTCCCAGTTATGGCCAACTAGGCCATCTTCTGCTACGTATGCAGCTAGAGACACGATATCTGAGGGTACTGATTATTCATACTGTTATTCCACCTATAGGGTTGCAGACCCCTACAACTCCTTGGGTACTTTCTCTAGCTCCTCCATTGGGGGCCCTGCNTTCCANCCTATAGATGACTGTGAGCATCCACTTCTGCATTTGCCAGTCACTGGCATAGCCTCAAAAGAGACAGCTATATCATGGTCCTTTCAGCAAAATCTTGCTGGCATATGCAATAGTGTCTGTGTTTGGTGGCTGATTATGGGACGGACCCCCAGGTGGGGCAGTCTCTAGATGGTACATCCTTTCGTCTTAGCTCCAACCTTTGTCTCTGTAACTCCTTCCATGGGTATTTTATTCCCTATTCTAGGGAGGAATGAAGTATCCATGTGTGTATCTTGGGTAATCTAAGTGTCTGGGCTAATATCCACTTATCATTGAGTGCATATCAAGTGACTTCTTTTGTGATTTGGTTACCTGACTCAGAATGATATCCTCCAGATCCATCCATTTGCCTAAGAATTTCATAAATTCATTGTTTTTAATAGCCAAGTAGTACTCCATTGTATAAATGTACCACATTTTCTGTATCCATTCCTCTGTTGAGGGACATCTGGGTTCTTTTCAGCTTCTGGCTATTATAAATAAGGTTTCTATGAAAATAGTGGACCATATGTCTTTATTACCATTTGGAACATCTTCTGGGTATATGCCCAGGAGAGGTATTGCTGGATCTGCCAGTAGTACTATGTCCAGTTTTCTGAGGAATCACCAGACTGATGTCCAGAGTGGTTGTACAAGCTTGCAATATCACCAACAATGGAGAGAGTCCCTCTTTCTCCACTTCCTCACCAGCATCTGCTGTCATCTGAATTTTTGATCCTAGCCATTCTGACTGGTATGAGGTGAAATTGCAGGGTTGTTTTGATTTGCATTTCCCTGATGATTAATAATGTTGAACATTTTTTCAAGTGCTTCTCAGCCCTTCAGTATTCCTCAGTTGAGAATTCTTTAGCTCNGTACCACATTTTTTAATGGGTTTATTTGAATTTCTGGAGTCCAGCTTCTTGAGCTCTTTGTATATATTGGATATTAGTCCTCTATCAGATTTAGGATTGTTAAAGATACTTTCCCAATC
>NC_034604.1:12629734-12680456 GCF_900095145.1 Mus pahari | reverse complement strand
AATTGGGTAGAGTACCTTCTGTTTCTATTTTGTGGAATAATTTGAAGAGAGTTGGAATTAGGTCTTCTTTGAAGGTCTTATAGAACTCTGCACTAAACCCATCTGGTCCTGGGCTTTTTTTGGTTGGGAGACTATTAATGACGACTTCCATTTTTTTTAGGAGAAATGGGACTGTTTAGATTGTTAATCTGATCCTGATTTAACTTTGGTACCTGGTATCTGTCTAGGAAGTTTTCCATTTCATTCAGGTTTTCCAGTTTTGTTGAATATAGCCTTTTGTAATAGGATCTGATGATGTTTTGGATTTCCTCAGGATCTGTTGTTATGTCTCCTTTTTCATTTCTGATTTTGTTAATTAGGTTACTGTCCCTGTGTACTCTAGTTGGTCTGGTTTATCTATCTTGTTGATTTTCTCAAAGTACCAGCTCCTGGTTTGGTTGATTCTTTGTATAGTTCTTTTTGTTTCCACTTGATTTCAGCCCTACATTTGATTATTTCCTGCCATCTGCTCCTTTTGGGTGAATTTGCTTCCTTTTGTTCGAGAGCTTCCAGGTGTGCTGTCAAGATGCTTATGTATGCTCGCTAGTCTCTTTTTGGAGGAACTTAGGGCTATGAGTTTTCCTCTTAGGAATACTTTCATTGTGCCCCATAAGTTTGGGTATGTTGTGGCTTCATTTTCATTAAACTCTAAAAAGTCTTTAATTTCTTTCTTTATTTCTTCCTTGATTACAGTATCATTGAGTAGAGTGTTGTTCAGCTTCCACATAAATGTCGGCTTTCTATTATTTATGCTGTTATTGAAAATCAGCCTTAGTACATGGTGATATGATAGGATGCATGGGATAATTTCAATATTTTTGTATCTGTTAATGCTTGTTTTAGTGACCGATTATATGGTTAATTTTGGTGGAGGTAACATGAGGTGCTGAGAAGAAGGTATATATCCTTTTGTTTTAGGATAAAATGTTTTCTAGATATCTGTTGAATCTATTTGTTTCATAACTTCTGTTAATTTTACTGTGTCTCTCTTTAGTTTCTGTTTCCAGGATCTGTCCACTGGTGAGAGTGGGGTGTTGAAATCTCCCANTATTATTGTATGAGGTGCAATGTGTGCTTTGAGTTTTACTAAAGTTTCTTTAATGAATGTGGCTGACCTTGCATTTGGAGCATAGATATTTAGAATTGTGTGTTCATCTTGGTAGATTTTACCTTTGATGAGTATGAAGTGCCCCCCTTGCCTTTTTTGATAACTTTGGGTCGGAATTCAATTTTATATGCTATTAGAATGGGTACTTTAGCTTGTTTCTTTTTACCATTTTCTTGGAAAATTGTTTTCTAGCCTTTTACTCTGAGATAGTGTCTTTCTTTGTCCCTGAGGTGGGTTTCCTGTAAGCAGCAAAATGTTGGGTCCTGTTTGCGTAACCAGTCTATTAGTCTATGTCTTTTTATTGGCGAATTGAGTCCATTGATGTTAAGAGAAATCAAAGAAAAGTAATTGTTGCTCTCTGTCATTTTGTTGTTAAAGTTGGGATTCTGTTCTTGAGGCTGTCTTCTTTTAGGTTTATTGAAGGATTACTTTCTTGCTTTTTCTAGGGTGTAGTTTCCATCTTTTTGTTGGTGTTTACCCTTTATTATTCTTTGAAGTGCTGGATTCGTGGAAAGATATGGTAATTTATAGTTTTGTTGGGTATAGTATCCTGGGCTGGCATTTGTGTTCTCTTAGTGTCTGTATAACATCTTTCCAGGATCTTCTGGCTTTCATAGTGTCTGGTGAGAAGTCTGGAGTAATTGTAATGGGCCTGCCTTTATATGTTACTTGACTTTTTTCCCTTACTGCTTTTAATATTCTGTCTTTATTTAGTGCATTTGTTGTTCTGATTATTATGTGTCAGGAGGAATTTCTTTTCTGGTCTAGTCTATTTGGAGTTCTGTAGGCTTCTTGTATGTTCATGGACATCTCTTTCTTTAGGTTTGGGAAGTTTTCTTCTATAATTTTGTTGAAGATATTTGCTGGCCCTTTAAGTTGAAAATCATTGTTCTCATCTACTCCTATTATCATTAGGTTTGGTCTTCTCATTGTGTCCTGGATTTCCTGGATGTTTTGAGTTAGGATCTTTTTGCATTTTGCATATTTTTTTATTTTTGTGTCCATGTTCCCTATGGAATCTTCTGTACCTGAGATTCTCTCTTCCATCTCTTGTATTCTGTTGCTGATGCTCACATCTATCGTTCCTGATTTCTTTCCTAGGGTTTCTATCTCCAGCGTTGTCTCCCTTTCGGTTTTCTTCATTGCTTCTACTTCCATTTTTAGATCTGGTATGTTTTTTGTTCAATTCCATCCCCTGTTTGGTTGTGTTTTTCTGTAATTCTTTAAGGGATTTTTGTGTTTCTTCTTTAAGGACTTCTACCTGTTTAGCAGTATTCTCCTGTATTTCTTTAAGTGAGTTATTAATGCCTTTCTCAAAATCTTCTACCACCATCATGAGATATGATTTTACATCTGCGTCTTGCTTTTTGGGTGTGTTGGGGTATCCAGGACTTGCTGTGGTGGGCATACTGGGTTATGATGATACCCAGTCTTCTTGATTTCTGTTAGTAAGATTCTTACATTTGCCTTTTGCCATCTGGTAATCTCTGGTGTTAATGTTCAAATGTGTTCCACTCACCCATGATCCCGAGGTGATCCTGAGTTTCTGAGGCGTTGAGAGTACTCTGGAGCCCTTAGTGGCCTCCGATGGGTTCAGGTGAAAGATCTCCCTTTGGGTTTTCCTTATTGTTTCTACTTCCATTTTTAGATCTTGTATGGTTTTGTTCAATTCCATCACCTGTTTAGCAGTGCTTTCCTGTAATTCTTTAAGGACTTCTCCTGTTTAGCAGTGTTGTACTGTCTTTCTTTAAGTAAGTTATGAGTACCCTTCTTAAAATCCTCTACCAGCATCATGAGATATAATTTTAAATTCAATTCTTGCTTTTAAGGTGTGTTGGGGTATTCAGGACTAGGTGTGTTTTGCGTACTGGGTTCTGATGATGTTGAGTGGTCTTGGTTTCTGTTAGTAAGATTCTTATATTTGCCTTTCACCACCTGGTAATCTCTGGTGTTAGATGTTCTAGCTGTCTCTGACTGGAGCTTGTTCCTCCTGTGATTCTGTTGACTTCTGTCAGCACTCCTGAAAGTCCAATTCTCTCCTGAGTCCCCAGTGCTCAGAGCACTGTCTGCAGGCAAGCTCTTCTTGAACGTGCACAGAGGTCTGGAGCTCAGATCTTCCTCTTGGCTGGAGATGAAGGCCTGAAGGGGCCCTGTCCAAGAAGCTCTGTTGCTCTGCAGCCCACACGCTCTCCAGCGCTGAGTGGTCTCTGATGGACCAGGGATACAAGATGGAACTCTCACCTTAGTCCGGGGGTCAAAGACCTCCCTGGAGGCCAACTCTCCTGTAGTGGGGAAGATGCCTAGATGTTTGGGTCTCGGCTCTGCCTCCTAGCTGAGGGTGAAGGCCTGAAGGGATCCTGTCCAAGAAGCTCTGTTGCTTCTGCGGCCCATGCGCTCTCCTGGACTGGTCTCTGAGAGACCAGGATACAAGATGGAGCTCTCACCTGAGTCCTGGGGTCAGAGCCCTCTTTGGAGGCTGACTCCCCTCAGTGATCCTAAGATCCTGGGTGTGCTAGGGCGCCTGTGGTGTGGAGAGTCCTCTGGGGACCATGGGACCATCCTCTGAGTTCTCTCCTGAGGTGGCACAGGCCTGGTTCCAACCAGAAAGAACCCCAGCCACTGGTTGGGCAGGCTTCCTGTGTTCCTGTTCCTGCTGGCACAAGCCCCTCTGGGTTGTTTTGGAACAGATGTTGCATTCCACTCACCAGTGATCCCAAGATCCTGGGTGTGCTAGGGTGCCTGCTGCATGGAGAGTCCTCTGGGGACTGTGGGACCGTCCACTGTGTTTGCTCCCAAGGTGGCACGGGACTGGTGCAGACTGGAACCAAGAGGAGGAATTTAAAAGGTGACAGAATGGATATCTTAGTCAGGGTTTCTATTCCTGCACAAACATCATGACCAAGAAGCAAGTTGGGGAGGAAAGGATTTATTCGGCTTACATTTCCATACTGCTGTTGATCACCAAAGGATGCAGGACTGGAACAAGCAGGTCAGAAAGCAGGAGCTAATGCAGAAGCTATGGAGGGATGTTCTTTACTGGCTTGCTTTCCCTGGCTTGCTCAGCCTGCTTTCTTATAGAATCCAAGACTACCAACCCAGAGATGGCACCACCCCCAAGGGGCCTCTCCCCCTTGATCACTAATTGAGAAAATGCCCCACAGCTGGATCTCATGGAGGCATTTCCCCCACTAAAGCTCCTTTCTCTGTGATAACTCCAGCTGTGTCAAGTTGACACAAAGCTAGCCAGTACCACAGAGAATATTTTTTAATGGGCTCCACAGTTCAAGCCAATGAAAGAATGTGTGAACCCTAACCTATCCGTGAAAACTCTCCAAACTTACCCTTGAAGAAAAGAAAAGTCAGAGCAGAAAGCTCAAACTGTGGAACAAATGCAAAAGGAGTGCTGCTATTATGGAAACAACTGGAGTGTCAGAGGAAGAAAATAAATAGAGTAAAACTGGAAGAGAGATTTCCAAAATTAACGACAGTCAGCCAACCACAATTACAGGCATGGCAGAGAACATCAAGTAGGATTAATAACAAATAAACCACACGGAGACACATGTATATTTGAACCATAGAGAGTCAAGGATGAAAGAAAATATGATGACTGTTGTATGACTCTATTATCTTCGAATTGTCCAATTGAATTGGGTGAGTCTCGTATGTAAATTATACCTCAGTAAAGCTGTTTAAAAAAATGACTCGGTGACTCGAAGAATTATTAAAAGCAAGTGCTGGTGTCAAGGTAGGAAATCAACATTTATCTACATTACTGAATCATTTCATATTTTTCCTAAGCAACCAAGACTCTCAGGAGGTGAACTCAGAACACATAGCATGAGCTCTGGTGGGGCTCTGCAACAGGAAGTATCCTGATCAGGCAGAAAGCTTGGCAGTGCTTTGCATTTGTGTGAGACACCCAACCCTCTTTGACCTGGAGACAGCAATGTATAATAAATCAGTGTTTTATCTGTTGCTGTCTGAGAGCTCAACTTTGAAATCCAGTGCATTCCAATCTTTGTTTCCCTCTCATTTTAAATTTGCTCATGCGTTTAACATTTACTGTTGTACCTGACAGACATATGGGGGTGTGTGGCTAATTTAAAGAAGGATAAGCTGTCTTCTGATGGTGCAGGATTACATGCCAAGGAAACCCTTACATCCCAGGCAGATGGCCCTGGGATGAGGCTGATCATTCTGTTTCAAATCTGCACACACATTTTCTCTATCTAGTTGCTGCTTCTCCTTCCCTCCAAGAGGGAAAAAAAAAAAAAAAAAAAAAAAAAAAAAAAAAAAAAAAGCCCATCGCCTCCAGAGTGAAATAGCTTCCCTGACATTTTAACTTAGCCACATTGCTTATCTGCCTCCCTCCAAAGGTTTCTCGTTGGGTTTATCTGCCTTATGCTTTTAACAGTTTCTGATCTGATTATTGTTATTTGTACAGCCCTGGAGCTTTTTAATCTCCAAGGATGGGGGATCTGTTATAAGGGCATATTGCTTGGAACGAGCTTGGCTTTCCAATAGACTTTTGTCCTCCAATGGTAATCTGCACACAGAATGCTTCCTCCCTCTTGCAGCTTTAACCTCTGCTGCCATTAGTGAGGCTTCCTGTTCTCACAGTCAATAATTAGCTATAATTTTATTGATAAAAGAAAAGCAGCAGGATGAAGGAATAGAATATTGCTTTAGGAATAAAAACAACCCACTCTAGGTTTGAGTGCCAACTGTATGTACCCTGAAGAGGGAGAAAAGCCACCTGCAGTTTGCTATGAACCACTATGCAGGGAGGACAAGCAGAGATGACTTCATACAGGTTGACTTCCCCAAATCAGACATAAGCAAAGGGCAGAGATATTTGAAAGAAGTCAGTCAGTGAATTCCTCTTGGCAGCTACTCTCAATAGGAACAATTCATAGTCAAGCTAGCCCTGTGTCTGAGGCTCTGTGCAGAGTAACCCCAGTTCACTAGGGATTTAAAAGGGGAGGTTTTCTTCTCTTAAGAGAGAAGAAGAGGAATGGGTGGAGGACTGGGCTCCATCGGTGGATTATACTTTTCAGTACAAAAGTTTCTACTCAGAATAAAAGAGCTGGAAGTACACTCATGGACTTAATGGTGCCCACAGGTGCAAACCAATTGTGGTCCCAGGGTGGCAGTAGCTTGGTTTCTCTTTTGTATCCCTAGAGATGTTTCAAGTCCATTTCCAATGAGGACTTAAGACTATAGATTCTAGAAATGTCCCTGTACCTGCACTTGTGAGACCAAAACATTAGACTTTCACCAGAATGTCCTAACTTTATTGCTTTCTCAAAGAGCAAACCGGTTCTTGAGAGAATCCTTGGATTGTTCCCACAGCATTTGGTAGTCGGACACCTCAGGGAGAGCACTGTTAAAACGTAGCATATACATAAATATCCTAGAATGAAATTGAAGCCTCACAAAATTATGACCATCAACACACCAATGAGAACAGAAAACACAGTCCTGGTTACAGTGCAAAGACAATTGCACACACAAATCTCATTGGAATCCCAATGTTAAAACATTTCTAAGTGTACTTTCTAACTGTGTGACTTTGGAACAAATCGCCTAGCTTCCTTGGAGACTAAGTTTCCTAGACTTTCATGTGCTCTTAATAATTTCTAGCTTATTTTGTTGATAGAGATATTAGACATAAAGAAAGGCGCCTGATGTAGAAATTACAATCTCCACCTGTGATTTGTATTTCAATTTACCGAGATATGCTTTTGCTAGATGCTTTAGAATTATTGGGTGATAGAGGCATGGTGAATAATGAGAGGGTATGGAGAGAATCAGTTCAAGATATAGTATATATCAGCAGATCACTTACAAGTCAATGAGGTTAGTGGCATCTGAGCATGAGGAGAGCACATGATCAAGGCTCATTAAATCAGAAATATTGGCCAGTGTATTTCCCTGCTCTGTAGGCCAAAAATCCCTAACAAATGGTAGCACTATGGTTTCTAGTTACCCTGTTTGATTCTACTGCAGTGGACAGCTCTAACTATTCAAGATGATTATATTTTGCAATCCTGGCTTAATTTGCTCACCAAATGGCGTTGTGTCAGATTCACTGGTATTTTAAACTTGAAAGTATCTGAGTTTCATTATATTTTCATTTATGGTTTTTGTGTGAAGTTAGATGTGTGTGCATGATCCTTAGCATCTATGGCCTACATGAAAAGACCACATCTTTCAAAAAAGAGGTAACAATCCCTATCTGGGGTGATTATGTTTGTAAGCCTTAAAGGGGTGCCCCACTACATCACTCTCAGGCTAATGAGACAAGTTTGTCATGTTGAGAATGAGGGTTCAAACTGGTTGTGGAGTCTTGAGGGTAATGAGAGAGAATAGGCCTATGGTCTTGAGCGCTGTTCCTTTTTATCATGAAGTTAGTGTGAGTGTGAGTGGATTACTCCATTCCCAAAAGATATAGAGATGTAGTGAACAAGATACAGATATGTCAGTTCTGTGACCCACCCCTTTTTCCTAGTGCTATATTCCCGATAACAATGACCTTCCTGATCCAACCATACTGTACCCTCTTGTTTCTGATGCCCAAAGTATCTCAGATCATTCATTCGTGCACATTTGTTCCTCTAAGGCAGTGGTTTTCAAACTGGGGCTTGCACATCAGATATCCTACATATCAGATATTTACATTTCAATTCATAACAGTAGCAGAATTACAAGTAGCAACAAAATGATTTTATGGTTTGGAGGTCAGCACAACCTGAGGAATTGTAATAAAGGGTCACAGCATTAGGAAGGTTGAGAACCACTGCTCTAAGAGAATCATGTGTATTCTTTGAACTCCAAGAAAAGCAATTCTCAGGCATTTTTGTTCTTTCATTAATCAAGGATGTTCCAGGCAATCAAATAGTATTTAGTATTCACAGAAGGATGCTGCTATAATACACATATCATAAACTAGAAAAATAAATCTTCGTTACAGGCATTACTACCTCCAGCTTGTGTTTCCTGGGAAATAATTGGTGGGTTATTTGTACAGTTATGTTTCTGTCTTGTAAACATGGACTCTAGCTTTTGTTTTTATCATGAAGTTGCTGATGAGCCTGTTCTTTGCAGACATGCCCATTCTTTCTCTGACTGCCTCATTACCTGCTCCATAACTATTAAAGTCATCCATCTACCCTGTGATGATTAAGTCACACAAAACTTATTTGTTGTATCCCTTGATCTCTGGTGAGAGAAGCCAAGATTCTTGTAAACTTTGCTGTAACTCAGACCTGTGAGAGGCAGTGCTAATTAGAAAAGCTTGCTTGGTAAATGAGTCTCAGAACTGGCAGCGGTCAGTAACCTAGAGAGCTGGTGAGTTCAGCAGAGGTCAGAGAGAAATCAATTACATGTGCTTCTCAACTAACCTAGAAGGCAATTTCATTTCACAAAAACAAAGAAAAATGTTGTGTTAAAGGGAGTATAAAATAAATACAGACAAGGGGATGGGAAATGTCCATTAGATTAACTAATCTTTTCTTTGTTTATTTAACTTTTATTAAACTGTGAGATTCTCAGTGCCTGAAACACAGAGGCCTTACTAAATTATCGGGTGAATAAGAGGCCAAATCTTTAAATTCAAAAGAACACAACGCTGGGGTTTCTTATAAGATACATGTCCATCTTCAACAATAGATGTGCACAAAAATCTAAACGTCAAAGTTCCTCTGGTTACAAAAGAATACAAGCAAACAAGCAAGCCAACAAGCATCTGTTTTCTGTGCGGAGTGCCTAGCCTGCAGAAGTCAGCATGCTAGCAAGGTCAGACGCTGGGCATAGATGAGCCATCTTGCTTTCCTCATAACCAGAAATATAACAAAAATAAATTGATTTTATTGTGTAAGATTTCAAAAAACAACACCGGACTTTAGAGTAGGATTGCCAGGTAAAACAAGAAGCTCTCGCTCATTAAGTATCAAGAGCATACTTACCCAAAATATGATTGCAAGGCCTATTTGAAGTTCAGTTTGGGCCAGGCATATTCACCCTCTCCCTCTCTGTCTCCGACTCCATCTCCCTCTCTCTCTCTCCTTGTTCTTCTCCTTGTTCCTGTCCTTCTCCCTCTCTCTCTCTCTTCCTATCCCCCTCTCTTCTCTCTCATTCCCACTCCCTCCCTTTCCTCCTTCTATCTCTCTATCTCTGTGTATGTGTGTGTATTTCTATAAACTCTATAAAACCAGTTTGCAGACGATTACATCTTGAGGGGAATGTATTTTCTGGACCTGTTTATTTGGGGTTGCACAGGCCTCTTACACCTGGATAGGCATTTTTTTTTCTCTAGATTTTGAAAATTTTCTTCTCAGATATTCTTGAACATGCATTGGATACAAATATGTTGTGGGTTTTGTTTTTACATAGTTTTAGAAAATGTTCAATATCTTTATATGTTTCATGATCTGTTTATCATTCCATAGTAAGTTATTCAATCTCCATGACTATGTAGGACAGTTCAAATAATTTTGGGTTCTTATCAATGCTGTCCTTGCTTTCAAGTGTGTTTCCTCTACTCCCTTGTTACATTACACCAGTACATCACCCAAACCTCAGCTCCTCATGTTCCCAGGGTTCAGACAATCATGACAGCATGCTGGCACTTGACGGGCTTTATCAAGGTTCATGTGACTACATTCTGTGATATTTACATGATGACAAAATTGACCAAAACCACAGTTTTCAAAATCTTTTCCATTATTGATTACATACTGTAATGTACATAATGTAAATACATTACATAATAATGAAATATAATGAAAGGCTTTACAGGTAACTATTTCTTGTGTCACCTTTTTTTTTTTTCATAGAAAAGTTTATTTATTTTTTTTGGAACATGTAGGAAACAAGAGCTACCATTTCTATTTGAAGGTGTGTCATCTCCTGACCACTCTTAGAATATATATTTTGCCACAAAGAACACATAGCATTTCTAAGACAAACACTCTTGGACTCCTGTTCTCTCATATCCTTCTGATTTTCCCTTCAATAGTCTAGATCCAAAGGACTCCCATTCTTGTTTGCAAATTTTATTAGTTTTTGATAGAGAAATAGACTTCTCAGTAGTTCAGCTTCAAGCTTTGCAGCACAAGTGCAAACCAACAATCCAAGTGACTCATCATATCAGAAAGTGACTCATCATATCAGAAAGTGCTATCTCACAGGAAGAGTGAAATCTTCCTCTTTTTTTTTCCCCCACTTAAATCATACATGTAAGGGTACAAAGAATTGGTGTGGTGGAAATGACAGTTATAATGCTCACATGTTTTATTAACTCTTTAGGTGGTTTCTCTATGACCTGATTCCTAGCAACCCAAGAACTGACTGAGATATGTTATTGACTTCTAAGTAACACAGGACATGTTGTAGATATTGACCTGAGGACTCACCTTTTGTCTGCTATCGTTTGTGGTCCACACTCTAGCCTAATAAATTCAGAACAGAAGCTCGCACAAAACCGAGCTGAGCTGATTGCTGCTTGTGCTCCCCATACTTCCAGAGCACGAAGTGTGTTAACGTTTGATTTAAGGGACAGCAACAGAGCCGTAGCTGAGGCCAAGAGAGAGGCTAACTTCCAATTTTCAACCTCTCATAATTTTTGCAGAAAAATACCTCTAGCTGTACAATTCATCTTGTGCAATTTGGGCATAAAAGTGAATGTGAGAGAGAAAGACCGCAGTGAAATTCGGGCTGTTTTAAATTCCACAGCTGTGGTCAGTTTAATGTCCTTTGCATAAGAATGCAGCAGTGAGTTTTGTTTGGAACACACTACTAAATGCAAGTGACTTGATTAGTGCTGCCAGGATGGTGTAGACATTAAGTTGTGTTTAGGATGTCTGGTTTAGGTAGCCCTTCCAATGTGGACAATGATGAATGACTAATGAAATTGTAACAACCTTTCTGGGCTACTGCATTGCTTCTCAAGCATGATATGAAAATGACCTAATGACACACTCCACATCAAGAAATAGATGAATAGTGGGTGTTTTCTCCTTCCCTTAATCACAGTCTGTTCAGCACAGAGGCTCCAAGTACTGACTTAAAGAGGACAATGTGACCATTGTCAGTCCAGGAGTTGAGCCTAAATGCTCCCTAATAGGGAAGAAGGAAGACTTAGAAGAACTCTGTCATAGAATCATAATTTGGGCTACTGTGTTGGATAGCTTGTGAATTAGTAAGAAAGAATATGCAAGTCTGGTTCCCAAGTTCCTGATACACTGTCAGATAAGTAAAAAATGCCACACATAGGAACAAACAACAACCGAATCAGATCCATCTTTCCATCCTCACTATCAATTCTGATTCCAAAAGAAAACTCAGATGATTCTATGCGCTTGTTTGATTCCACTGAAAAGAGCTGAGAATCACTGGAATAAGGAGTCAAGCTAAGGACCACCAAGATGGCTCACTGAGTAGAGCTGCTTGCCACCAAGTCTGACGACCTAACTTTGACCTAACTTTGAACTTACAGAATTGAGAGAAATGATTGACTCACCCAAGTTGTTCCTTGACCATCATACATGACCTGTGGCATGCATGCACATAAAAACATACTAAGGAAATACAAAAATAAATATAATTTTGAAGTAATATTCTTTAAAAAGCTAGTTTAGAACTTGGAAAGATACAAGCATGCCCAAGCATACACCCATCAGCAAAATTTCTAGAATTAATTATTATTTAAGTGGTAGATGAAAACTAATTAAATACAATGTATAACTGTTGGTTTATAAGTATTGTTTCAAATATCATTTAAATCTCAAAAAAGTGATTTTTTTGTAGCAATATACTACACTATGCCCCCCCCACACCAAACAAAAACAAAAAACAGAAAAACTTTAAAGTTCTAGGCCAAACCCACTATATTACAGACTTTTATATTTACCATAAGGTAACCTTTACCATATATGCATAGTATATGCATATTTACATATATATACATATATATGCATGTTTTGAAATATTTGTGAAATTTTACTTATGTCCCTACAAATGCATTATGTCCATTGTATCACACAGCTACTTGTGACTTGTGTGTGTGCAGAAGCCTTAAAACCTTTTATAGTAATTTCTGGTACACAGTCAAATCTAACTATAGCCTTTGTCTTGCATGCCAGCTCTCCGTACTTCTTCACCCTATAATCTGCAACATTGTGCCCTTTAATTTACCAGTCACTATTTCCTCCCTACACCCCACCCCTGATATATGATATTTTTAGGTTCTACGTGATTAACTTTAAAACATATTTTTAAAATAATTTTATACACAACATTTACATCATTTCTAATGCTCCCCAACTACCCCTTCCCTCATGATTTCCTCTCAGATTCCTGATATGTGTATAACCTACAGGGTCCCTTTAGTGTTGCTGCTGTACATGTGTTTAGGATTGATCTTCCTTTGCTAACCTTCCACGTGTGAATGAGATCCACAAAACTTGTTTTTATGGATCTGGTTTATTTCACTGAGAATTTTCTCCTCAATCATCCTGAGTGTCATAAATTTCAAACACCAAGACCTTTTGAAGTGTACGTGCATGTGCTTCAGACATTAATATAATTTCTTATAATTCATTAACAAACACCTGGTTATTTATTTTGTCTCTTAATCTGACAGTGCAGATGTCTCTATCGGGTTCTGTGTGCAGTGCACTAGCTTCAATTCCTTGGATATACCCAACAGAGGACTTGCTAGACCAAATGGTGGTTCTAGTTGTAATGTTTTTATGGAATCTGCAGGCTTATTTCCACAGGGCTCTGCAAACTCACATCCAACCAACACACTGGATGTGTGCTTTCTGTAGATCAGATAGCAACAAGGGACTAAAGAAATTATCTCACTCAAGTCTAGCTTGGTGAACAAATGGGTTTTAAAAGGCTTACTTACAGAAGTGAGGGTGGTTACAAGAGCATGACAGACTTATAGACAGCTATATCACCTAAGATGAGTATCCTTACATCAGAAATTTCCAACTGCTTGTCCACCCTCTGGGAAGGGCAAGGTGTGTTCTTTGGCTTCTCACTGTGTACCCCCACCTTACTTCCTAAGCCACACCTCTCTCCACAAGGCACATCAGTGAGCCTCATCCTGTGAGAATTCCAAGAAGGTACTCACAGCTGCTCTCATTTCAAGATGATAATGGCCCTGTCAAGTCCTGAGGACAGATTTCCACAGCATGGAGCTGCCAGCCTTCCGTCATTGCTAGTGGACAGACATTTGTGAAGACAGTGCTGTGATCTAGCCTATAGCTGCTATGATAGCAGGGAGCAGAGAGGACTAGGGCATAGTGACAGGTGTTGGACTGAAGAGAGGATCACCCAGAATCATCATGGGAGCAAAGTGGGGAAACTAAGAATCTCAGTTGTGTCATCTGTGAAAAAGGTCACCGGGTTACATGTGTTCTTTGACCATTTATTATATATTTTTCTTTTGTTATTTGATTTAAATATTCGAACATTAGTATTGATATTTTTACTTGATTATCTCTGAAAATCCTTAGCCCTTGACATCACTATATTGGAAACAGTGTCTGATATCTTGGAAGCACTAAAAATAATAAGAAAAGTAAATGAAATTCGTTCCACAATATTACTTATAGCTAATTAAGTTAATATCCAAAGTTAGCTAAGTTGATACATTACATCAGGATCTGATGGGCACTGGGCAAGGAGACAGTAAAAAGAGAAAACAAGAAAAAGAACTCTGGCCTCATTTGTTACAGTTCTATGATTTAAAGAAGAAAACAATGATAACGATCTGGTAATGATTTAGTGGAAAGAAACTTCTGGGAGAGCACTGATGGGGAGCGATGGGCTCTGCTTGCCAGGTCTTATGGAAAACTAATCATTAGATCACTCTACAAATATTTATAGATGCCAAGTGAATGTCAGGATTTGAGTTCACTTAGGAGCTCAGGTGGTCAACAAAACGTCCCATTGGTCTCTATTGTCTAGAATTACATAAAGTGAACCAATGGTCATAAAGGAAGGCAAGGAAAACTGTCCTATCTTTAAAAATGATATGTATGTGATAAAGTATGTACAGACTAAGATGAAATGGGCCTCTTCAGCCATTCAAAGGGTGTGACTTTCACAGCAAATACTTTGTTTTCCTTTTAGGATAGATCAATTAAAATGATTCATCTAATAATATAATGAATATATTCTTCAGCCATATATATGTGTATATATACGTATATGTGTGTGTTTGTATATATGTATAAATATATGCACCTATTCATATTACTATCATAAGAAATGCAATATTATGATGTTTTAACTCAGTTTCTTTTGCTGTATTTTAAATTTTAATATAGAAGCAACATATCTTGAGTCTCATATTTTGCTCATAGGTGGTGCTCCATGAAGACTGTTTTTTTTTTTCAATTTTTATTAGGTATTTACTGCATTTACATTTCAAATGCTATCCCCAAGGTTCCCTATACCTCCCCTGCTCCCCTACCCACCCACTCCTACTTCTTGGCCCTGGTGTTCCCTTGTTCTGGGGCATATAAAGTTTGCAAAACCAAGGGGCCTCTCTTCCCAATGATGGCTGACTAGGTCATCTTCTGCTACATTTGCAGCTAGAGACATGAGCTCTGGGGGTACTGGTTAGTTCGTTCATATTGTTGTTCCACCTACAGGGTTGCAGACCCCTTCAGCTCCTTGGGTACTTTCTCTAGCTCCTCTCTTGGGGGCATTGTGTTCCATCCGATAGCTGATTGTGAGCATCCACTTCTGTGTTTGCCAGGCACTGGCATAGCCTCACAAGAGACAGCTATATCAGGGTCCTCTCAGCAAAATCTTGCTGGTGTATGCAATAGTGTCTGCGTTTGGTGCCTGATTATGGGATGGACCTCCGGGTAGGGCACTTTCTGGATGGTCCATCCTTTCGTCTCAGCTCCAAACTTTGCGTAAAGACTGTTTTAAGTTTTTTTGTTTGTTTGTTTGTTTGTTTTACCTGAAGTGTTTTTTGGGGCAATCTTTAATACACAATGACTTCCTAAATAGTAATTTTTCAGATAAACAGATATTGGCCATAATCAAACATGCTTTGTTCTCTATACCAGTCTTTTGCAGGTAGCACCTTAATTACAAATAAAATTGCCTCCTATAATCCTAAACCAGTAATGAATGAAAATTCGAGCAAGCAGCAAACAATGAATGATTAGTCATTGTTAAATAGTCTTTCTTTTATGGAAGATTTGGTAGCAACTTTATATGTCCTCCAGAAACAAAGCCATCATAAGTTCCTTTATCCATCATATTACAGTGACTGTTCTTTCTTTAAAACAAAAAAAGCAGAGAAAGGTAACACGTGAATATTGGCAGAAATTTCAATATTATTCTTCAATGACTTATGATTTTAAAACTTTTACTTTGAGCTTGATTCAAACAGTTAAAGTCAGGACTGCCTAATATCCTCCTTTTAATGTTGTGCCTCTTAAATTGTCTTAAGAACTCAAATTATGACCATGCCTCCACTTCAGCTGTTGCTATGTACCTTGTGTTCTCAGGGAGTAGATGCAGAACATGCACATAGACAGGTGCATCGTCTTTAGAGTCAACTCAAGACATCCCCAGGGATCAATGCAGCTGTTCCTTCTCCTCTTACTTTGGAGAAAACCTGGGAAGTATAGTTCATGCTTAGTTTTCTGGATTCTCCCATGCATTCACACTGCTATTCAAAAGGTTCAAGAGTACTCAGTCTACCCACAACACAAAAGAGAAAGAAGGAAAATTCAAAGAAGTATGAAGAGCAATTAAGGGCTGAGAGAGATATAATCTCAGTGCAGTGCAATTTATAATTCACCCCTCTCTAAAATTCATGGCAGGCCAGTTTACTATTCTTGATACACAGTATTTGCTTGAGCTGAGAGGAATCCTGATGTTATCTTTAGAAATGGAAAGCCGTGAACAGCTCACACTTACTCACTATCTTGATGGGACTTTTTAGAGTGTTTAAACTCGTGGCTTCTTAACCTTGCCTTTGCACACTGGAGAAAGTAACAGTATATTCTTTCTTAGCAATCGGGGATAAAACTGGTGGATTCTTCCTCAGAGACTACAGGGAAGATCTTACACACCAAGAAACAGAGGAATGCAGCTTTGAAAGACCATTCAGCATCAACCTAAAGCAGGTAATGCCACCCTGCTCTACCCTCCTGCTGTTTCCATCCCAGAACATATGTGTTCACATCCTAACATCAGCTAATGAGACTCTGCTCCTGAAACATGAGTTGTGAACAAGGCAAATGCACAAGGTGATAAAGAGAGTGAAGCTCAGCATACTCATATTGCAAATCTAAAGGGTGTTCTGTTTCCTGTTGCTATCCAGAGACGCCCAGGCACTGGCTTTCCAGGCCCAATTTTTCCTTGACTTTTGACCCACCATGTCCTGATTATTGTTATGAGAAAACCACCTTGTCTCATCTGAACACAGTAACATGGCTCTCCTTCAATACAAAAACAAGGTTTCACTTAGAATTTTGCAGAATTAAAAAGGTTACACTTGTCCTACTGCTAGGAGTTCTACAGAAAACTATATTTAAAGAGTTCTATTATTCAGGTATATTTATGTGTATGTGTTTCAGCATGGTTATTGCATTCTTTTATTCCATTAGTGAAATCACTTTTGCTATAGAAACACCACCTTCAGTCATTTTTAAGAAAACATGCTGTAGAGCTTTTTGACCATGTAAATTGAGATCCATTGTCAGAATCTGCTTATTCTTTCTCATGAACTCTGGGCTGGCAAGTGCTCACTCCCAATGGGATTGACTGCATCCTAATGGTTTTGCTCTGGGAATTTCATATCCTGAAATAATTTCTTTCTTACTACTCTGTATTTAAAATATAATTCTATTCACACTTTTCTGAGTTCTTATAAATAAATTACTCCATTAATACCATAATATGAGATGCAAATATTACTATCTGCAGACTTCATAGTCTCCACTGAAGTTCACCCAGTGGACATTAACAAACAGTGGTATTAGTAGACAGTTCTACTGGACAAAATTATTCCATTCTTCCCTTTGTCCTGTGTCCATCAACTTTATTGCCATTGTGACCTAATGTCTAACATAAACAACTTAAAGGAAAGGATCATTTATTTCAGCTCATGGTATCAAAGGTCAATCCATTATGATAGAATGGGCATGACAAAACAGTTCATGGCTCAAGGCCTGGAAACTGAGAAAAAATATAGGAAGAGGTCAGGACCAAAACCCTCTCACTTCGGTATCCTACTTTGTTCAACTAGGCCCTGGCTCCTAACTTTCACCACGTCCCAACAATGTTGTTACATTTATAATCTGTATAGCAAACAATGACCTCATTAGGTCAGAGGCTTTGTCATTGACTTGAAATGCCATGGTGGACCCACTTACAGGTTTGCTTCACTAACCTCCTTGCATCCCCCAAATCTAGGGAAGCTAACAGTTGACCAGCTAGCATGCCTTTCCCAGCACTTTCAAGCACTGGGCCTATGGCTGTCTCCACAGCTTGGTCTTTGCCAGCATGTCACAATGTTGGAATTATTACACACGCTGCCTTATCAGATGACTTTTTTTCACTTACATTTTCTTGCTATCTTTCCATGACTTTATTTTATAAGGATACATAATATTGCAGAGTTTGAAAATATCACAGCTTGCCCATTATCTTTGAAGGATATCTTGGTTACAATTACCACTAAAATTGCAATAGACATTCATGTGGAGTATTTGATGTGTTTTTAAGAATTTATTTATTTGTTTATTTATTTAACCTATTCACTTTACATCCTGCTCACTGCCTCCCTCCCAGTCACTCCTTCCCACAGTCCTTCTCTCATTCTTCCTCCCCTCTCCTCTAAGTGGGTGTGGCCATCCTGGTATCCTCTACCCTTGCACATCAAGTCTCCTTGAGTTTAGGCACATCCTCTCCCATTGAGGCCAGCTGAGGCAGCCCAGCTAGAAGAACATATCACACATACAGACAACAGCTTTTGTGCTAGCTCGTGCTCCAGTTGTTCAGGACCCACATGAAATCAAGCTGCATAACTGCTCCATAAGAGCAGGGAAGCCTACGTCCAGCCTGAATGTTCTTTGGTTGGTGGTTCAGACTCTGAGAGCTCTAAGGATCCAGGTTAGTTGATTCTGTTGATCTTCCTGTGGAGTTCTCATTTCCTTAGAGGTCACAATCCCTCCTATTCTTCCATAAGAGTCCCCAAACTCCATCCACTGTTTGGCTGTGGGTGTCTGCATCTGTCTGAGTAACCTGGTAGGCGGAGCCTAATTTTTGACTATTTATTCAAGCAAATCTCAAATTGGATCCATCACTAGCTTTTCCACTAAACAAAGAAAGATAGCTCATTAGCTTACATCCTTGCCAGTGGTGGATGTCAGTGCTTTCTGGATTTTGGTCACTGTTATAAATGTGTAGTGTTAGCGAGATCCTTTAAACTTGCAGTTTCCTATTAGAAACATCAGTATCAATGTGAAACCTGAGTCTAGCAACTATCCATGTCTTTTTCTCTCCTGTCTTTGAAAATTGGGGATTTCTGTTGATATAGTCTATTAGTAAGGACATCAAAGGTGTTCTTTAGCCCATTATATGAATAAATATTGCTTATTTCTAGCATTTATTTTTCATAGAATTCCCATCTTTCTGTTTATATTCTGTACTTTTATTGTATGTTGCTAGTTTTGATATTTGTCTATTGATCATGTCTTCTTAAGTTCCTGTCTGATAATGGCAACATTACTTATACATCTGACTGAATCTACTTCTACTAATTTCCTTTACTTTTCAAACTACCCCTTGCCTTTTACTATGCCTTATAATGCCTTATAATTTATTTCCTTTATTGTTATTGAAAGTAGGGCATGCAACAGAGAGTTGAAGGAACTCAGTAAATAGATTTCAAATATTGTAGTGATAAGGTGGGAAGGAATTGTAGTCTGTGGTTTTGTCTCGGTCTCCAGGAGTCTATGGTCCTGAGTAGTGAGCTTCACAGGTATGTCTCAATTTGACCCTCATTCAGATGTGGTGGGAAGATATCATAGGTGACGTCACCACAGCCAGCTGGTCGGTCTTCTTTCTATCAACCAAGTTATGTTTTATGAATCAACCTTGGGTCAAATGATCTGCTTATGGAGTGTTTTACCAGATTCTCTAAAATCTTGTGAATACCTAATAAGCAGATCACAAAACTCAGGAGTTAGGTTGTAGACTGAAGATCTACTTAAAACTATAAACTTGTACAGCTATTTACTGTCTCTAAATGGATACATTTCTTTTGTTAATCATATTTAATAGAAATAAAATAATATTTGGCTTAATAAATTTATTTCTTTGGATAGAAAACTGAGTATGTGAGGAATGAATAATATACAGCAGGCTCTGTAACACCCTGAAGGGGATGGATAATGAGGACACTTTCTGGAACCCCACCTTCCCGGGCTCCATGGTGCTCTCTCTCCTTACATTAGTTATTTTATTCCTTGTTACAATTTTGCAAGGATTGTGGGCTTATAAGTGATACAAAATTGGGAGTTGGAGAGATAGCTCTGTGGTTAAGAGGGCTTGCCATTGTATCATGAGGACTCAACTTCAGATCTTAGTGTATGTTAGGCAGTTCACAAACACCTGTAACTTCAGCTCCAAGAGAAGCAATACCCCTGCTGGCCTCCATTTATACTTATACCCATGCATGCACACAAAGAAACTCTTTCATACACACAAATACCAAAATTAAAAATCAAATATTTAAAACAAAAGAATATAAAGCCATCTGAGCTGAGGTTTTAGCTAAGTAATAGAGGGCTTGCCCAGTATATTCAAGACACTGGGTTCCATTCTTAGCACTGAAAAATGAAGTAATAAAATATAACATAGTTGGAGACGCTATATAGTTGTGTTCATATGCCTTATATTTTATTCTAATTACTCTACTGTAGATGAGTATCTTTTGTTTGGTGGTCTTTGCTTCACTTTTCTGTAATAATCTTTAATAAATACATTATACTTTAACCCAAAGCTCCAAGGTGCAACACTAGTATCTACGATAATACCAGCTAGGACTTTCATAGGACATACAATTGTTCCAAATGCTTATTATTCCTATTTTATGCACAAAGAATGACAAGGTACACAATAATTTTAAGAGAGAGGCTTATACAATGTCCTGCATCTGACCCAAATACCTTGGGCTATAACTGCATTTAAAGAGGGACATAAGTTAAAATGAGATCAGTTATGCTGGCCCCAGACCAGCCTGATGAGTGTGTTTATGAAAAGGGAATTTGAACACAGACATGTATAGAAGGAAGATGACAAGAAGATGCTAGCTGAAGTTGGTCATTTATATGCCAATGTGACAGGCCCCAGAGAAAACCATCTCTGCTGAGAACTTCTCTCAGACTTCGGAACTGTCAGGAAATAAAATTTCCTATCTAAGGATTCTATCCATGATGCTTCATCTACCAACACTAGCAATTTTTAAAATATTTAATGGTATGATATGTGACTATATTATTTATACAATATATCAACAACAATAATAGTGATAATAGTGATAGTAGTAGTAGATACAGAACACATGGACTGATTCTGCTATCTTCTGCTATCTTTATCCCTGGCAACAATAGGAGATTGAGTGTAAACAAGCTGAGCCATCATTTTCCAAGTATCTTAAAACTTTTAGTCTGCAAGTTATTACAACTTTAGCAAGGACAGAAATATAAACAGCAAAAATCTGGGGCTCCTCTGTTTACCATTAACCTGTAACAACTACCAAGTGCTTCAGTGCTTAGATCAAATAAGAAAATGGCTAGAAGGTCAAAACTAATGGATTTGTAGCTATTGATCAGCAGGTGAAAATTCAGAGAAAATAAAACACAGATGTAGAACAATCAATGAGAATAAAACGCTAAAAAGGAAGAATCTAATGAATGAGAAAGCTTAATGAGAATACATGAGAAGAAAGGTGGGTTTGTTATTTCTTTCAAGAAAGATCAGCACTGTTTATTATAGATTAAATTGAACTCTGAGAACGTCCTCTACCCTCCCTCAGCCCTGTGTGGGTTCATTACTGCAGTGAATGGGCCCTAGCATCCATCACAACTTGATTTTCAAGGGGACTTTGCAGAGTTACTTTAAAACTTGCTTCTTCATTTCTTTGGTGAGAAAATAATTAACTTTTACCTGCCTTTTACTAGTTCAGTCTTTAAAGGAACAGAGAGTATTTCACCTGTGACATTTCCATTTAGCCATCATCACCTCAAGTAGTGAATCCTATAATGTGGCACAAAATACTAGTTCTAAGGCTGTCGGTGGAGACGGCATCCACGTGTTTATGCAGCTTTGCCCACTGCAATGACTTTTGAGAAACTCATTCCAGACTATTAAGGTTTTGTTTTTAATGTTTAAAGTTTTATATCTTTGCATATATATGAATGGTCTGTTCTGCTTGCATGTATATTAGTGCAGCATGTGTGTACTTGGTGCTCATGGAGGCTGACAAAGGAAGTAGGGTTGATTGGAACTGAAATACAACTGGATGGCTGTTAAATTGCCTGGATGGTGGGAGGAATTGAACTCAGGTCCTTTGCAACTTTGCAAGACAAGATCATGCTCTTAACTGCTAAGCTTGATGTGTGTGTGTGTGTGTGTGTGTGTGTGTGTGTGTGCCTTAAGTATACAAAATTTTCAAAATCAAGCACTTTTCATAAAATTATTGTAAGGGAGTCAAAAATGCTAAGAGCTAAAGTCAACTGAATGGAAGGATGTGAGAAGCAAAGCAATCATTATAAAACTCTAAGCTTCTTTCTTTGTGTACTTGTCTCTTTGTGTTTAATAAACATGTGTATATTCATGTGTATGTATGTGTGGGCGCACATGCACATGTGGATGCCCATGTGTGAAGGAGACTAGCAATCAACCTCAGGTGTCATTATTCAGATGCTGTTCATCTTGCTTTTTGAGGCAGCATCTCTCACTAATGAGGCTAGGCTGCCTCAACATAGAGTCTCAGGGGTCCTCTCGTCTTCATATCCTCTGCATGGGATAGCAGCTGTGTGCCATTGCATGCTATGGTCTTGACATGGGTTCTAGGGGTTGAACTCCACTCTGAAACCTGGCATGGCAAAGAATTGCTGCCTGAATTATCTCATTGGCTTTAGAAAACTTCAGAATTCTGATTTTATTACTGAATATACAGGTGCAGATAACAGGAATGGTTACAAGGACGATAGGCTCTTGGCCATTCACTGAGTATGCATTGGCTTTCAGGCCATACACTAAAAGCTTCTCAGAGGCTCTACGTAAAGGGTATGGTTTCAACAGTAGCATGAACTCTGCTTTCTTTACATTATTTTCCTGTAGAAACCCTTTTGTGAACACCTAGTAGGAATAGTAGTGGGCACAGAAAAATTTTAAAAATTGTGTTTGAAGCATCAGTTTCTCACTTACAATTAATATCACTTTTAAATTCACTGCTGGATTGTTTGTACTATGGAGTTAGCTGTAACTTTAGTTTTTTAAATCCTATCTTTAATGAAAGTTCTTAAACAATTTAACGTCTCTTGTAGCCCACCACCCATTAGGGGCAGTAAAAAAGAAAGGGTCCTGGGGGAAACCTTGTTTAGAAAGTTTCTTTGGTGTTGAGGATTGGTTCTAATGTTTTTGAATTAATCCAGCCCCCAAACTCTGGAATCTGTGTGTCCAAACACTGAAGGCCCTTGTCCCCAGTTGGCTTTTGATTGACCAATAAAGAGCCAACGGCTAATGGCTGGACTGTGTAGACTAAGGCAGGACCTTTAGATTTGCATGGGCGAGGACCTGGGAGAAATAAAGGAGAATGAGAACCACCGTGATTTGGAGGGACCAACAGGAACATCAGGAGAAGTTCTCAGCTGTGCCTCTCTCAGGGAAGCAAAGATCAGTAAAGACGGGAGACCCACAAGTATTGCGCAACTAGCTGTACCAGCAAGCCAAACTCTTTCTCTGTCACTACAGTGAGTCCTATTTATACCCTGCAGAACCCTCCACACATCGGGTGTCCTCTGCCTGGGCTTGCCTCAGCACACGCATCCAATTGGCCTGAGTCTGAGGAGTCCCAACAAATGGAATTCGACTACACAATTTAAGGCAAACCATAAGTGTTGTTAGCACAGACCCTTCATCACCTATCCTTTCACATTTGTTCCAGCAGAGCATCATCTCTCCTCTGCCTGCTTTAGTAAAACGTTTCTTCACGAGTCTGCCTTAGTCTTTCACTTGTGTCTACTTCAGGAAAGTGGCTCCTTCAAGTGTTTGTCCCAGTAAAACACCATCCAACACAACTGACTCTCCAAGGAACCCTTAAGTTTACACGTCAGTTAGCTCTTCCTAGAAGCTGATGAGGGTATTTATTAATCCTTTCTCTTCTATATAGAGAAATGTTCAGAACATATATTTATGTCTATATAGCAAGCTCATCAAACTGTTTATTTAAAATAGCAGTAATCATTTTTCCCCCTTATGATCCAGAATTTTTGAATTAGACTGGATTCATCTGGGTGGCTTTCCCTATCATTGCTGGGCTAAATTCAATGATGGTGGTCCAGTGGGACTGTATGGGGAAATGGGCACGCCCTCTGTGCCTAGAGCCCTGGTTGTGGCATCTGTGTTCTCCTTCATTTGTTTTTTCATCTCCTAGGGTCTACCTTTGTTTGACTCGAATGGATACAGGAGGCAGCATAGGTGCATACAAGGACTTGAGTCCTAGGGTGAGAACTGGCCTGCTGTCCAGCTATGTCAGATAAAAAACATGAAGCCCAGCTAATCCAGTTTTTATATGGGCTGGTCTTTTAATCTTATTATAAATCTCTGCCATGCATAAGTATTTCAACATGAAGTTGGTCTTGATTAATTGTTGATTTGTAGATTCTGAGTTGGCTATGTATTTAAACTTAGGTAATAGTCATTGCTTTAGAACTTAAAAGAGCTAATAACAACATGAAAGGTATACATTTAAAAAAGCTTGAAGATGAGGATTTTAGGCTGTTTTCAATTTGGAAGAGTATTCTGAAGATGAAAAGCAATGGAAGAAATTATAAAACAACTATATATATATATGTATATATATATATATATGTATATATATGTATATATATGTATATATATATATATATGAATTCACATATATAAATTTACATATATATGAAGCTCATATCATATATGCATGGAATATCCAAGTTCTTCAAAGTCAACATCATATACATGGAGTAGACCTCATGGTGTCTATCCAACTCAGTGCATTGGACTCAGCTTCTGCCCCTTAGAGTTTTCTTGCCAGTGTTGATTGTGTTGTATCACTCTTACATACAATCAATTCTTGTTCCCCCAGTTTGATCTCCCCTGACCACTATTTCTCTACAGTAAAACCTTTCTTTCTATGTTTCATCTTGCTTATTCTTTCCAAAGTTTTTTCTCCTATTTTCTATCAAACTTGCTCTAAGCAGCTCTGCAGACACAGAAAGAAATGAGGTAGTGTCTCTTTTCACAAAACAAAACACTTCCATGAGTCAGGTGTACAGGGTCTTGCCTTACAGACATCCTTCTATGATCTGCAGATAAGTCTTCAAAATCAACTAGACGTCCTGTAATTAACTGAATCATAGCACTATCTACTTTGAGGCAACTTCAAATCCCACAGGTTGAGGGCTTGGACCCTCAATACCTTCTCCAAATGCCCCCCTGTGAGTATTATGTTGTTGATGACACAATCACCTGCATAGAAGTGTAGTCTTTTTACAACCATCAGCCCAGGTCCATTAAAGTTGCCAGAACCTGTCCCATGTTTACTGCTCCAATAGAAGAGATATTACAAGGGAAACAGAATAACAGCTGGCAGAAGGAGTACCTAGGTTGAGGATGGAGAACAGTAGGATCTTGAATGCAGCCTTCTAGGCACCTCTATGTGGCTCAGGTATGAGATTTTCCTAAGTTCCCCTGGACTTTCATAGAAGTCATGACAACAATGGAGGTGTCATTAATGACATGTCAGGACTTTCCCCCCTTTCCAGAGAGTCAGGGGTGACACTGAAAGTTTCTTTGCTTACATATGCATTTCCCTGGCTATCATCCCCATCCATTGACTAACTAGAAACCCACAGGCAGTTACCTTAGCATGTAAAAGACACTACTTAGTCCTAGAATCTAAGTATTTGAAGAACTGTATTATTTCTTCTCTAAGTCTTTGAGGTTTCCATACTGTTATACTCATGTCCTGTCTAAACCTCAATCTTTCTCCTTCCTATTCTAGCTCTAACATATTACCATATTAATCATTCTCATGTTTGGGATGCATTTATTTTATCTCTTTCTTCAACCCATATAGCTACTTCCCCAACTCTGCTGTTGGTTAGAGTTGTTCAGATTGTGGTCTTTGCTTTTATTTTTGCATACATATTCATTACACAGTTTAAGTAGTCCTGTCTGAATATCTCTGGCTTATATTTCTTTCTTAAAGTTATTTTACCAGATATGGCACCTGGCTAGCCTTTTGGTGTGTAGCAGAACAAGAAGTCTGCATACATAAAGTATGGGCTTCATAAGCACCCACCCCAAACCTGCTCCTATCAAAACTCATTTCCATTGAAATTAATGACAACTTTATCCTTCTGGTTTCAAGTTGGAAATGTGTCACCATTAACTCTATTTTATCTTCCAAATCTAGAATTAAATAGATCTTTCTGGTTCTTTGTTAGTGTAGACAGAGACTTTCATCATTCTATATTACTGGAGCCCTGCTTTATAATTTACATGAATGACTGTGATAGCTACTATTCTGTTCATAGTATGGCACCCAGAATGAGACTTTAAATCAACTCATAGCACTTATCTATGCAAGAATGTCAAGGGTCCCATTTCATTCTCAGAGTGAATGCCAGAGTCTGACAATGGTGCACAAGGCCCTTTCTGATCCAGACGTGCCAGCTTTCTAATGGGATACCAGACATACTTTATTCCAGACAGCCAGACATACTCTTTTTCTGTTCACCGATCATGACTGGCATGGCTCACTCATAATCTTTTGAGTTCCTCTTGCCTGCTTTGCTTTCTCATCCTTTCCAAATTGTTGTTCAAATGCTATTCCTCTTGACTATCCTCCAAGCAGATGTGTCCTCCATCATGAGTATCCTCTCTCTAATAATTATTTAAACCTTACTAGCACAATATCGTTTTTACAGCCTCTTTGTTTTTCTCCTCGCAATAATACAAGATTCACGAGGGACATTTCCACTCAACTTTCACAAAAGTTAGATTATTTTTCTTAATATTTTCTTTATGTTGCCACAGGTCTCTTCTTTTTTCCTCAGGAGGAAAAAAAAATCTTGTACTTTATCTGTTCCAACAAAGTAGGTGTTTGCACACCTGTGCCAATATAAAACTTAAAATGACAAGCAATAGGGAAAAGAAGAAAATGGAGATTTAGTCATTGTGGCCACATTTGTGAAAAGAACATATGAAGGGGTCCAGTGACTAGCAAATCTGTCTTCTGGGGGTACTAATTAGAGTGTCAGGTTTAAACAAATAGCAAGAGGTATGAAGAACTTAGGAGTCCTGTGATTCTGACCTCATTGTTCCATCATTTTCTTAGCACTAACCTGTCCATCATGGTGGACTAACAGTGTATGAAATGTCTGTCTTGGAATCAATCTGGATGGCACCATTGGGTTCCATGGAAATTCTAACTATCTCTAATTCATTGTTTCCATAGTCTAATAGCTGAAGGAGGAAGGCCAGGTGCCTTTGTAGAACACTTCTCCTGACTTAGTAGGTATATTTGCTGGGGCTTATAATAGTGTGGAGCCCACAATAACTGTTCAGTAAGTATTTTATGAATGAATGCCAGGGACTAGATTGGGGAAAATAAAATAAAAACCAAAGAAGAAAAAATATTTTAAGTTATCAGCCAATAGTTTTATGTTATATAGTGATTCATAAAATGACTTTTATCTCTATTGAAGAGTATACTGTATATGTAAGAAATATATATGAAAAGCCTTATAATAATTGAAGTGTTTTGATTAAAAGTCTACCTTTAGAGACTTAATCATTAGAAATACCCAGCAATATATAAGAGAATAAAATCTCAAACCTGGGCCTAGAGAAATCACTCAGGGATTAAGAGCTTTGGTTGCTCTTCCAGAGAACCCAAGTTTGGTACCCACATGTCAACTCACCAACACCTGTAACTCTAGTCCCAAGGGATCTGTTTCCATATTCTGGCCTCCAAGGTCGCCAAGCATGTACATGGTACACAGACATAAAGACAAAATACTCACATACCTAAAATAAATTAATAAACAAATAACCCTCAATGTAAAAGTATCTTCACATATGAACAGAGTAAGTAGTTGAAAATATCATAACTATATTCTTAAATATTATACACAGCTTTTTGCAACATCTTAAATATTTAGTATCATTGTTTTAAATATGACTTTGACAATGACTCCAACTGCTTCAGTTCTAAATACAATTATTACTTCTCAAACTTAAAATATAACAGAACTACAAGTTTTCAAAAGGAATTTAGCTGAACGTATATGCATACATAAGAAGAAGTACAACACTATTTATGAAATTATTTGTATATACTGCTTACATGTCCATGTGCATGTACTGGATATGTATGCACAAGAATATAAGCTTGGGTTTACAAATTGCAAATGGAAGCAAGAGGTCAAAGTCGGGTGTGTTCCTTTATCACTCTCCAACTTATTTTTGGAGACACATTCTCTAACAGATTTGGCAAGTACAGCGAGCCAACAAGGCCAGGTGAGTCTCTTGTTTCCTCCCAGCTCTAGGCATACCCCATGGTGCCCGGCTTTTTATATCATGCAGAGGATCCAAACTTAGTTGCTCATGCTTGAATGGCAAGCATTTCCCTAATGGAGCCATCTCCTCAGCCCTTGCATGTAAAAGTGATTTGTTATATGGTTTTAGCTTGATGGATAATTTTCATATACTTCCTCTGTTTTCTATAATGCTCTATTTAAAAAGGAGCACACATTTCTAAATCTACACAATTTAAATAGTTAAAGAGCAATTGTCAAAAAACCATTACAATTCTTGGTTCATTTTCTTGGACGCCTGAGATTGCTCTCACCATCCCCACCACAACACCCTTATGCAGAGTACCTGCTTGTGGCAGCCTTCTGTGTTGATTAGACTATGAAGAACAGAAATTTCCTCAGTCAATAGGACAAGTTCACTGTGAAGCCAAAGCTGCCAGTCACTGCATCTAATTTTTAATTAAGTAGACTAATTCTACCAGCACTAGCTGTTATCATGGTTCTTGAATTCTACAACTTGATAACTAGCTCAAGAAATTATATATATATATAATATATATTATATATAAATTATATATATATATATACATCATAATTATGCAAGCCTTTTCTCACCTTTTCACATGCTTTAAAAATAAAATCCTTCTAAATTGCCACTTTCCTGAAAAGCTATGACTGAATGCTTGTGGAAAACAAGCAAAATGCTACCCATCCTCACACATGCACCACATAACACCTTCTTCTTTTAAAACATCTTTTTAATATCAACACTTCTCAATGCTAATGAAAACCTTTGAATAAAGCCTGAATTATTTCCACATCTCAAAGCTGAAAATAGATCTCTCAGTGGGGATTTTCATTCTCAGACTTCCAAGGTTCTTCATCTGTTTCATACCTGCACCGCTGACTGAGGTTCTTGCTACTATCTCATTCCAAAGTGGAGTTTTTGATTTCCTAGTATCTTAAGATCTTTGGGGCTTGTGTAGTGATGGGACAGGGGATCTGAGCTAAGGTATGGGAGCCATGTTTTTCTAGTAACCCAGCATGGCTGAGAGACAGAAGTTGTCCTTCGGTCACATCCATCGAGTGCTACTTAGGGACCTATTGAGATAAAATAAAGTGAGAGTTAAGTTTTATATGAAGGTCACAAACAAACAAACAAACCCAAATAGCCCAATCTATTCAACGCACATGTAATCAGCAATGATGGTGGCTACTCTGGAAAAAATACACTCTTCCAATGATAAACTAATATTATCAAGTGCTTTCCAAAATGTGAATATGGGTATGATAGAATATATTTGAAGTAAAAGCATTTTGTTTTCTGACATGTTGTAGTATGGGACAACTTATGTAGGAAGAATTTGCCAGTGTCATGTCATGGGGCTGGTATGAAATTGTGTAGGAAAGCAGACTCCTGGAGAGAAGGGACTATGTTTTCTTTTCTTTTGTCCTAATCATGTTATCTGGGACATACTGGCCTCCAAAGAATGCTTAGAATCTAAGATTGAAAAATATGTTTCTGATCTTCTACTTGGATTTCCCCATATAACTAAATACAGTTTCTATTATAAAAGTTCTCTTTCATATCTGTGTTACTAAATGCATCAAGTGCATGTATCAACATCACAGAACAGTTATTATTTTAAATGTGACCAAGGTAATAGTTAAAACTAGTGAAAATCATGAAGATAAAAATGCATACTGGTGGATCTGATACGTTCTGGGGGACCCAGAGTATGAGAGAACATTACAATGAGGAGGAGGAGGAAAAGAAGAAGGAGAAGAAGGAGGAGGGAGAGGGGGAAGAGGAAGAGGAGGAAGAGGAAAGGAAGGGAGGGGAGGAGGAGGAAGAAAGGGGAATGGGAAGAGGAAGAGGAAATGTCCACCAGAATCTGAATGGCTCCTGTGATTTTGGGTAGGTTGGACAGAGGAATTTAGGGAGGGAGATGTCATACACTGTATTAGTAAAGGGACAGTAAGCAAGAGCTAAGAACAATGGCAGAGACACACCAGCAGCAGCAGAGAAGTGAAGATTTGATAAGAGGTGGGGTGTTTTTAAGGGAAAGAGTAAAGAGAGAAAGAATAGTCAAAGGAATCTAAATTAATGGTATTTAGAAAATATTCCGATCCCCATGTAACGAAGGATGAAATGGGCAGTGATCTTTGTGGGTGATGAGTTTAACATCCATTTTATATTTAAGGTGTGTTGGAACTAAATAGGACTGGGGAGACAGCATAGCAATTGAAGCAGTTGTTATATGTGGTGATTTGAATGAGGATACCCCCCTCCATATGTTCACGTTTGAATATTTGATCACCAGTTAGTGGAATGGTTTGAGAATGAATAAGAGGTGTGACCTTGTTGAAGGTGGTGTGTCACTGAGGGGTAAGCTTTGAGATTTCAGAGATTTGGGCTATTCCCAGTGTCTGTACTCTTTCCCTGCCTCCTACTAGGGGATCAAGACATGAGCTCATAGATGCTCCATCCTGACATGCTTTTGCTCCATCATCCTGGACTCTCACACTCTGAAACCATAAGCTCAAATTAAATACTTTTTTTTTTATAAGTGGTCTTGGTTGTGGTGTTTTATCACAGCAATATTATACTGACTCAGACACTGGGCAATGTTTAGGACAGGAGTTTCAAATCCCAGAACCCATATAAAAAGCTTGGCAGGCAGGCAGTACTGTGGAGATAGCCCTAGTATCTGGGATAGAAAAGAGCTGGTCTGAGGGCATTGGTGTAGGAGAACTGAATTTGCCACTCATCTTCCATGGAGTGGCACAAGCACAAAGGTGATTCGCCCTCCTTTGCCATGACAGCAGTTGGGAAATCTGCCCATGGAGTCATCAGCACTGGAGAGTTAGTCCTGCCCCTCATTATCTATAGCACCTGGGAGAACAAGCTCTGTACCTTGCCTAGACAGCACAATACAGCTCACCCTGGTGGTGAGGGTGTAGGTGAGCCAACCCCAGGGTGAGAGCAAGAGAACTGTCCTGTGACCTAGCTGGAGTATTGTGGAGAGCTTGTTCTGGTGGTATGGATAAGGGAAAGCCAGTGTGCTGACCAGCTCAGCTATCATCTGTGCCTAGATCTGGGACTCTGAGGTGTCCCAGTCAAAATCTATATCATCCATGAATCGTTGGTACTTGTGGAAGAGCCAGTTTTGCTGTTCCAAAGCTGCAGGATCTCCATGGCACAGGACAACAACAGGATAAGTGGGAGGAGTTCAGGTGAGTATCCAGTATTGATGATGTCTCAGAAGCCAGAGACATCAAACCAGACCAATGACTAATTGCAATGAACATTTGCAAGTGAAGATGAGTGGATAGAGGGGTATACTGTGGGACACACTGTGACATACTACAGCTTACACAATGAGATGTATGTGTATGTATATGTGTGTGAGAGTGTGTGTGTGTGTGTGTGTGTGTGTGTGTGTGTGTGTATGTTATTTTGGATGGGGGAGGTTGCAAGGGTGAAGGGCAGATATGAGGGGATAGGGAGATGAACAGGACTAGGGTATATGAAGAATCAAAAAGAATCAATTAAAAGTTAAAAAAACAAAAGCTGGGTAGAAGTGGTAGCTACTTATAATCCCAGCACTCAGAAACCAAAATGAGGGGATCCCCTGGACAAGATTACCTGATCAAGTCATCAGAATTGATGAGCTAAGGGCTCAATGACAGACCTTGCTTTAATATATAGTGTGCAGTATAATCAAGGAAGGCCTGAGTTCAGAATTGGGCTTCCAAATACTTTCAAACCCATGTTCTCACCCACATGCATTCATATGCATAGATGCATACTACACACACACACACACACACACACACACACACACAGTGCATGATGATAAGATAGATCTATCTGAGTGTCTTTAGGGATGTATACATTAAACCGTTAAAATAAAAATTCAAAACTCTATATATGCAGTTATGTTTGAGGAGAGAGAATTACATATATAAAAATAACAGAAAGTAGTTTACTTATGTGATGAAGTAATTCCTGCCATCCTTTAGAGAGATTGATTATTAGGAAAGAAACTCAACTACCTATAAAATGTGACAAATTCAATAAGACAGTGGAGCCAGATGGGCTTTCAGCTTAATTTTGGCAAAGATATACTTGACATGCATAGCTGTTTTTTTCCCCATTTGAGTTTTTAATGATACATTGAAAGCTGAAGAGTTGCCAAAGTGAGTAAGAAAGGCCAGAATGCAGCTTCCCAAGACAGTAAGTCAAACTGAATTTTAAATTGTGCATATTGCCTGTACTATTTTATTTCAGTTTAATTACTATGAACAACATCCAAGAAGGAGATTATTACTGAAGTCAGGAGCACTGGAGGAGAGCTAGTTTTCCTTAAAAAGCATCACGGGTTCTTGTATCTGCTATTATGGTTACAAGTTGGTCATTTCTCACCTCCATATTGATGAATATAGACTATCTCCTGAAGGGTTTGGACTGAACTAAACCATGGTAGTGGGTTTATAAATCAAAAAAAGAAATAGGAGTATCATGAATTTGAAGACACTAAAAAATTTACAGTAAAACTAGTGAAGGAGAGACATGTTCTAAAAGAGAAACCCATGCCCATCCTAGCTCACACTCTCTGCAGCCCTCTTCTTCATGTCCATATTTTATAACCTTTTAAAGTGGGCTCCTATTTTGCCTCATACTGATGTCCTCTGAAATTCACTTCTGTAGCACAAAGTCAAGAATCCTGGTCCTTGAACAGAATTCCTATGCTGCCCCAACCCACAGCACTGGTGGCATCTCCTGCTGCTACAGAAGTATTCTTTGGTGGCCTGCATGGGGATTGTTTGTGAGAGTGTCCTGGATTTCTGCATATCTTCTTAACTCTTTGTAATGTCTGCTTCAAAATGGACCGTGACTTGGATTGGCTTTTTGGTAAGTGATTTATGAACTTGACAAATGGTCAAGACTCTAATGACAGTTTAGTCCCCTGAGACACCAAGAGATTTCTACTTTTATGGGAAGGAGTTTATCATTTGTTGGTCGTTAGTGCTAACAATAGAAGCTGGAAAGAACCCAGATGTCCCTCAACAGAGGGATGAATACAGAAAATATTGTACGTTTTCATAATGGAGTACTACTCAGCAATTAAAAACAATGAATTTATGAAATTCTTAGGCAAATGGATGGATCTGGAGGATATCATCCTGAGTGAAGCAACCCAATCACAAAAGAACTCACATGATATGCACTCACTGATAAGCAGATATTAGCCCAGAAATTTAGAATACCCTAGATACAATTTGCAAAACACATGAAACTCAAGAAGAAGGAAGACCAAAGTGTGGTTACTTTGTTCCTTCTTAAAATGGGGAACAAAATACCCATGGAAGGAGTTACAGAGACAAATTTCAGAGCTGAGACAGAAGGAAGGACCATCCAGAGACTGNCCCACCCAGGAATCCATCCTATAAACAACCACCAAACCTAGACACTATTGCATATGCTAGCAAGATTTTGCTGAAAGGACCCTGATATAGTGGTCTCTTGTGAGGCTATGCCAGTGCCTGGCAAATACAGACGTGGATGCTCACAGTCATCTATTGGATGGAACACAGGGCCCCCAATGGAGGAGCTAGAGAAATTACCCAAGGAGCTAAATGAGTCTGCAACCCTATAGGAGGAACAACAATATGAACTAACCAGTAACCCTCAGAGCTTGTGTCACTAGTTGCATATGCAGCAGAGGATGGCCTAGTAGGCCATCAATGGGAGGAGAGTCCCTTGGTCTTGTGAAGATTATATGCCCCAGTACAGGTGAATGCCATGGCCAGGAAGGGGGAGTGGGTGGGTTGGGGAGCAGGGTGGGGGGAGGTTACAGGGGACTTTCGGGATAGTATTTGAAATGTAAATGAAGAATATATCTAATTAAAAAATTAAGTTCAATGAATAGAAAATTCGGAGTCTTAATCAAAAGTAATATAAATGTTTTAAAATGTAAAAAAAAAAAAAGAAAAAGAAAAAGAAAAAGAAAAAGAAAAAGAAAGAGGAAAAAAAGAAAAGAATTTTATTTGATGCTAGACAGCAGGGGAAGAAACAATCAGGCCCTTTATCTCTGAAGGGTCACAGTTGGTAGCATTTCAGTTCCTTGCTGTTCTACCTAGAAAGGGGCTGCAGAAACCATAGTTAATGAATTAGCCTGATCTAATGCTCTTCTGTTTGGGTATGCATGCTACTTTTCACTTTAAAATTTTGCTTTCTGCTCAGAGACTACACAGTATTTAAGGAGGCCATCTGTCCTAAATATGCAAAAATCTTCAATAGAGTTTTCATACCCCGTTCCTGGGTCAGATAGGTCATGCATGGCTGTCAGGGTTGCTTGAAAGTGAACAGCCTGGAACCCTGTTGAGGTGAATCCATTCAGGAAGATGCTTAGATGATTGAGCCATGTTAAGAAGTGCTTATCTGGGAAACATATCAGGAATGGCAGCCACTGTAAATGCCATGTCTCTACTCTCTATATTCTTGATTTCAACATTTCCCATCAGCACACTGCACTTTCCATGCTAGATGTTACTTACTGTGAAGCCCGCATCTTGTCAGGGAAATCTTATCTACTTCTTCAACATACTGTTCTGCTTTTATAGCTCTAAACTTTTCTCCGTATGAGATTTTTATTCCCTTTTCATTTTGGACTCTCATTAAATGATGTTATGAGAAAGGGGCTTTTAAGATTTTCTGAGGCCAAAATATATGAATATAGATGGAATGGGATTCCATTTCTGAAAAGATCAAAAACACAGAAGTTCTATGTGCCTGATAATGTCTTGAAGTAACTTTTGTCAACAGACACATCATGGTTTATGTTTAGAAGTGAGTTGGACATTAGCACGCTTAAAGATCATGGTGGGGGATTGGGCTTTCCCTCATAATCAGCAGCCTATAAAACTAAGAATTAGTTTTAATTCTTAGATTAATTTTAAGATGATAATTTCTTTATATGGTATCTAAATTGAATAACTAGCCCGTGTGGACATATGATATTGCCAACTTCCCAGAATGTTATAGACTGGTGGTTGGTTATCTTCTCATAGGATTTCTAGTACAGAATAAACACATATGTTGTCCTCTCCCTTAATAGTTAATTCAAACGGACCTATCCTCTACCTCTGCAGGAAGACATCTTTCATATAAACCAAGAAGACTACTTGTTCTAGAGACTTTATAAATAGTATAAAGCATACGTAAAATATAGATACTGCAATGGCCCCTTTTTTCTAATAGATATTTTCTTTATTTGCATTTCAAGTGTTATTCCCTTTCTTGGTTTCCCCTTCAAAAACCCCCTATCCCATCTCCCCTCCCCTGCTCACCAACCCACACACTCTCACTTCCCTGTCTTGGCATTCCCCTACACAGGGACATCGAGCCTTCTCAAGACAAAGGGCCTCTTTTCCCACTGATGTCCAACAAAGCCATCTGCTCCTACATATGCAGCTTGAGCCATGGGTCCTTCCATGTATACTCTTTGGTTTGTGGTTTAGTTCCTGAAATCTCTGGGGGTACTGGTTGGTTCATATTGTTGTTCCTCCTATGAGGCTGCAAGGTCCTTCAGCTCCTCCAGTCCTTTCTCTAGCTCCTCCACTGGAGATCCTATGCTCAGTCCAATGGTTGGCTGAGAGAATCAACCTCTGTCTTTGTCAGGCACTGGCAGGACCTCTCAGGAGGCAGCCATATCAGGCTCCCGTCAGCAAGCACTTGTTGGCATCTACAATATTGTCTGAGTTTGGTGGTTGTATATGGGATGGATCCCCATCTAGGGGCAGTCTCTGTATGGCCTTTCCTTCAGTCTCTGCTCCACACTTTGTCTCTGTATCTCCACCCATGTGTATTTTGTTCCCCCTTCTAAGAACAGAAGTATCCATACTTTGGTCTTCCTTGTTCTTGAGTTTCATGTCCTTTATGAATTGTATCTTGGGTATTCTGAGCTTCTGGGAAAATATCCACTTATTAGTGAGTATATACCATGTATGTTCTTTTGTGGTTGGGTTACCTCACTCAGGGTGTTATTTGCCTATTCCATCCGTTTGCCAAAGAATTTCATGAGTTCATTGTTTTTAATAGCTGAGTCATATTCCACTGTGTAAATGTACCACATTTTCTGTATCCATTCTTCTGTTGAGGGACATCTGGNTTGTTTCCAGCTTCTGGTTACTATAAATAAGGCTGCTATGAACATAGTGGAGCATGTGTCCATAATACATGTTGGAGCATCTTCTTGGTATATGCCCAGGAGTTGTATATGCGGGGTCATCAGGTGATACTATGTTCAATTTTCTGAGGAACCGTCAAACTGATTTCCAGAGTGGTTGTACCAGCTTGCAATCCCACCAGCAAAGGAGGAGTGTTCCTCTTTCTCCACATCCTTGCCAGCATCTGCTGTCACCTGGGTTTTTTATCTTAGCTATTCTATCTGGTGTGAGGTGGAATTTCAATGTTTTTTTGATTTGCATTTCCCTGATGACTAAGGATGTTGAACATTTCTTTAGGTGCTTCTCAGCCATTCACTATTCCCCAGTTCTTTGTTTAGCTTTGCACACCATTTTTAAATATGGTTATATGGTTCTCTGATGTCTAACATCTTGAGTTCTTTGTATATATTGGGTATTAGCCCTCTATCGGATGTAGGATTGGTAAAAATCTTTTCCCAATTTGTTGGTGGTTGTTTAGTCCTTTTGACCATGTCCTTTGCCTTACAGAATCTTTGTAATTTTATGAGGTCCCATTTGTCAATTCTTGATCTTAGAGCATAAATAAGCTATTGGTGTTCTGTTCAGGAAAATTTCCCTGTGCCTCTGTACAGGAGGCTCTTCCCCACTTTTTTTTCTATTAGTTTCAGTGTATCTGGTTTTATGTGGAGGTCCTTGATCCACTTGCACTTGAGCTTGTAAAGGAGATAAGAATGGATTGATTTGCCTTCTTCTCCATGCTAATCACTAGTAGAACCAGCACCATTTGTTGAAAATGCTGTCTTTTTTCCACTGGATGGTTTTAGCTCCTTTGTCAAAGATCATAAAGTTTGTTTATGTAGTGGTTTACATTGATGGGTTTCCACATATTGAATCATCCCTGCATCCCTGGGATGAAGCCTACTTGATCATGATGGATGATCATTTGATTTGTTCTTGGATACAGTTGGCAAGAGGTTTACTCATAAGGGAAATAGGTTTGAAGTTCTGATTCTTTGTTGGGTCTTTGCGTGGTTTTGGTATCAGCGTAATTGCAGCCTCACAAGAGATAGCTATATCAGGGTCCTGTCAGCAAAATCTTGCTGGCATGTGCAATAGTGTCTGGGTTTGGTGGTTAGACTGCCCTACCCAGGGATCCATCCCTTCTGCTTCTATTTTGTGAAATAGTTTGAAGACTATTGGTATTAGGTCTTCTTTGAAGATCTGCTAGAATTCTGCGCTAAAACCATGAGTCCTGGGCTCTTTTTTGGTTGGGAGACTTTTAATAACTGCTTCTATTTCTTTAGAGGTTATGGGANTNTTTAGATGGTTTATCTGATCCTGATTTAACTTTGGTATTTGATATCTGTCTAGAAAAATTCTCCATTTTGTCTTGATTTATCCAGTTGTGCTGAACATAGTCTTTTGTAGTAGGATCTGATGATTTTTTTGAATTTACTCAGTCTCTGTTGTTATCTCTCTCTCTTTTCATTTCTGATTTTATTAATTTGGATACTGTTTCTGTGCCCTCCGGTTAGTGTGACTAAAGGTTTATCTATCCTGTTGATTTTCTTAAAAATCAGCTCCTGGTTTGGTTGATTCTTTGTATAGTTCTTTTTGTTTCTACTTGTTTGATTTCAGCCCTGAGTTTGGTTATTTCCTGCCATCTACTCCTCTTGGGTATATTTGTTTCTTTTTGTTCTAGAGCTTTTGGGTGTGCTGTTAAACTACTAGTGTATGCTCCCTCTAGTTTCTTTTTGGAGGCACTCAGATCTATGAGTTTTCCTCTTAGAACTACTTTTATTGCATCCCATAAGTTTGGGTATGCTGTGCTTTCGTTTCATTAAATTCTAAGAAGTCTTTAATTTTTTTCTTTATTTCTTCCTTGACCAAGATATCATTGACTGGAGGGTTGTTCGGCTTCCATGTGTATGTGGGCTTTCTGTTATTTTTGTTGCTATTAAAACCAGCCTTAATCTGTAGTGTTCTTATAGGAGGCATGAAATTATTTCAATCTTCTTACATCTGTTGAGGTCTATTTTGTGACCGATATATGGTCAACTTTGGAAAAGGTACCATGAGGTGCCAATGTTCTATAGATATATGTAAAAACCATTTGGTCCATAATTTCTGTTAGTTTCACAGTGTCTCTGTTTTGTTTGCATTTCCCTGATCTGTCTATTGATGAGAGTCCGATGTTGAAGTCCCCCACAATTATTGTATAAGGTGTGATGTGTGCTTTGAGGTTTAGTATAGTTTCTTATATGAATGTGGGTGTCCTTTCATTAGGAGTGTAGATGTTCAGAATTGAGAGTTCTTCTTGGTAGATTTTTTTCTTTGATGCATATAATCTCAGGTGCAGAAGATACCATAGGAAACATTGACACAACAGTCAAAGAAAATGCAATATATTTGGTTATGGAGCTCTGGGACTCCAATGGTCCCTTCGGATATGATCTTCTCCAACCCCTCAACAGTGTGCCACTTCACTTGATAATAAACTCTATCTTCTGCCTAAGCTCTCAGTTGTGTTTTTTCAATGAATCAGGGAGTCCAGAGAAGTCTAGAACAGGATCCTGATGATATCTCCGGAGGCTACCCAGAAATGTCTGCAGCTGATCAATATAGGACAGGTTATGGGTATTTAGTCTATGTAAGGAACACAATGTGAGGTTTCCAAATTCAGGTGTAGGATATGATACTTATGTCTAGTCTTAGAAAGGCTCTCTATTCAGAATGAGTATTCTGGGGTCCTATATACCATCTATCTATCTATCTATCTATCTATCTATCTATCTATCTATCTATCTATCTATCTATCTATCTATCATCTATCTACCTATTTCAGACAAATTCATTAATTTATCTTTGCCTCATTATTAATATGAATGCAGTCTAAAATAGCATTCTCAGTGATATATTATTCCCAGTGGTAAGGGCATCTCCTTCCTTGATGATTAGTTCTTAAAATTATGGAAAATGTTATCTTTAGTGTGTAAACAGGACTCAGCTTTGGCTTACTCTTACTCTTATTGCTCCCTTCTCAGTATAGTTAGGCTAACCTACCTGTTTGAGATGCAAATTTTCTAGCATGCTTCTGTTAAGAGTCACATTTTGGAAGTGAATATTTGCAATTAAGGGGCATAACACTAGTCCAACTTTTTGAGAACTGACAGATGACAAATCTAAATGAAAGCTACAGTCTTTCGGGTCTGGGTCTATATTTGTGTATAGCTGTTTACCTTCATGTTTGTTTGTGTGTTATTTGATTATAGATAATAGACATTATAGACATGATGATGATCACAAATTCCTTAGAAATAGGTTTTAATATAAATATATTGTTAAGAGAATTAACACATTTTTGAAAGTTATACTAATGCTCTACCTGTGGTTTTATTTAGAACTGATAAAAAAGCAAAGCTAAAAATATTTCAAAAATAGCTTCTTGGTTTTCCATTAAATTTAAGTTATTTAATGACATTATTATTATCACTATTATTAGTTTATTGAGGTGTGATCTTATTTACGCCAGTCTAGTCTGGACACTATGTAGCCGAGGCTCACCCTCAACTCCCAATGACCTTGCTGCCACCTCCTGTGTGGGGTTTTACAAGGCTGCACCACCATGCCTGACAAGACTTAGTTTATTAGCCTAAGAAAATGTTATGCTTTCCTACTTTCAAGAATTTCTTTATGGAAAACATGAGTCAGAAAAGAACACGAAATAGGAAACTGAGATAGGAAATACTGTAGGTATGGAAACACATGTTCAGGGAAAAGCTGACAAGGAAAAGAGATATGTTGAGGTGAGAAAGAATTTTACATGGTAGGTTAGTTTTGTTCTCAAATAATGATTTGTTCCAAGATGTAAACTAACAGTTTCAGATAAAAGTATAAGGCTAAAGCATGCTACAAAGGTTTGTAGGAAGTGAAACTTTGTTGTTGTTTTTTTAAAAGCATGGGTGTGATTAGTTTGAGTATAATTAAAACAATTTTTGTTTTAATTATTAAGACGAAGCTTTGCTCTGTATTTATTTTAAGCAGACTGTTCACTTTCTCCAGTCACGAGGAGAAACTATAGAGAACAGGTCTGACCTTCCCACAAGCCTTAAATCAACTTTTAAATTTGGTTTTTAAAACAAAACAAAACAAAACAAACAAGGATATAACAGATATAATACAAAGGCCTCATGGTGATGATTAAAGGCAAAAGAGCAAGTCCAAACGATAGTCTCCAGCCTGGGGCGTGTACAGAGAAATGAACACTTCCGTCCTCAGAGAATGGCTAGGTAGGAGGATGACTCTAAAGTGGTCCACGGTTGCCACAGCAGTTTGACAAGAAGAGGCAGGGAACCAGCTGCCCCCGGAACTCTAAGAAAGAAGGGGTTTGCCTCCTCCACAAAGAAAGAGAAGCACCTTAGAAGGGCGCCTTACCAAAGAAGGATACCTCATCACAGAAGCATGGATGCCTTGCCATTTGAAAGAGAAATGGGTTGTCAGCTACAATGATGGCTACAGAGTCAAATGCTGCTGGGCATTTCTCAAAAGCACCCCAGGGTCACCTCTGAGATTTCGTGGGTGAGTACTGATGTGAGGGAAAAACACTGACCTTCTTTAGGAGCTTGGTTTTCTGCTTTAATTGATCATCAAGAACTTCTTTCAAAATGAATTTGCATAATAACCTGGGCAGATGGGAACCCACCCACCCCCAATCTATTGGGCACACTGAACCTACTTTTTAAAAATTTAAGATACATTTATTTATGTTTTTTATGTGCATAAGTGTTTTTATCTTAGTGCATTACATGTATGCCTGGCACCTGCAGAGGCCAGAAGTCATTGCATACCCTGGAACTGAATGGACAGTGTGCTTTAAGTCACCAGGTAGATGTTGGTAATTGAATCCTGGTACTCTGGTAGAGAAACAAATGTTCTTAACTGCTAGGTCATCCCTTCAGTCCCATGTAGATGTAGGACCATGAAAGGCAGCCTGGGTCCTGGTTGAGCTAAGGCTAGAAACCCTGGTGACCTTGAAGGGACGGTAGACATCTTGCTTTGTTCCTGGGCATCAGGCTTTTATCACTAGTCACAGCCCTCCATAGATTTGTGACCATCAATCATGTCATGGCAACGCCCCAAACTCGAGGACATGGCCTGTGGTCATGTAGACTCAAGACAATTCTCCATTTTAATGAGGTACCTTAAGGCTTGGAGACTTAGCCAATAGCCTTCCTTCTCAGACATTCCTCTCAGCAAACGGTATTTAACCTGGGGCCTGTCCTGAGAAGTAGGGTAAGGTTTTTTACTCATCCACTTTCCACCATGAAAATACATGCCTTAAAGCCAGGGACTGCTTCTTCTCATTGGGATCCCCTAGGCCTATAGAGCCACTGTCTAGTCTCCAGTAGAAGGCCTCTCTGTGCACCCAGCCACTGCCACCACCAAGCCAAGCCCACACCAACCACCGAGAAGCCAAGGACTCTCACCACTGGATTCAGCAGGAGCTGTCCACCTTTCCCCTTTGGCCCTGGGCTAGATCCTTGCTTCATTCTCAGCTCTTCTGTGGCTCCCAGCAGTGTCTGAGTGCCCGAGAGCCAGAAAAACCAGAATACCCTGGCCTCCTTGCAGGCCCAGGGACCCCTGAGCCAGCTCCAGCTGTCCTGCACCTAGACTCTGCTTTCCCACCATTTAAGTGGTGTCCTGTGACTTCCTCACAACGGGACACCTGCTCACCCAGTGACAGCATTGGGTAAGCATAGTTGACTTCCCTTGTCCTGCCTCCCCAAGCAGCAGATATGGGACCCACAACACTACATGTAGACAAAGAACCTCCAACATTTTTTCATAAGCTAGAAGGTTTGTCAACATCCCAGCCTTGAGGAGTTCTGATTTAATAAATCCCCTTTTTTTCTAAATGTTGGTCGAATGGTAAGGCATACACTTAAAGTTCTTCGCATATTGAGGTCATTTTCAAATCCATAGCTTACTTCTCTAGCTTGACGGTATCACATGGATAATGGCCAGGATGTATACAAGCTAGTAACTGCAGCGATGCTTTCCCAGAATTTAACATGAGCTTATCTGTAGTGTAGCTGAGAAGACACGGGTTAGTCAGCCAGTGTGAAGACTGACTGCAAATACTCTGCTTCATGAAAACATGTGATATTGTTGCTACAAGCAGATCAACAGAAAATTACTAAAAGACTTCATGGCTCTGAGTACTTAGAAAGGTGCTAACTCCCCTTGTCACCTGTGCCTTTGGGAGCCAATGACTGAAGTCTACAGTCTGAGAAGTATAAAGCTTGGCACTTTGGTCTTCATAACCCAGGAATAGGAACCAAGAAACAACATTCTTAACCAGTTCAAAGAAGAGATGCATTTCCGGAGATGGGCAATTGGGTTTTACATTGATGCCTCACTGTCAAGGATGTAAGATACTCTGTCAAGTATCTTCTGGTGCTTGCTTAAACCTTCTTGTGGTAGCTAGAGAACTCCCTATTCTGACCCAAAGGGAACTGAAACATCTACAAAATTAATCCCATTGAGTCTCCACAAACCTTGCCAGAGTCATGTATACCTGAGAAGTGTCCTGAAACTTAAATTTCCTGTCAAATAAAGAAAATACACCTGATTTTTTTTTATATATATGTGAGGATACGTTTCATTTTAACTCTACCAGTACATGTGACCTTACTTTATTTTATGCTTTGATTTGCTACATTGTTTTTCTTTTAGGTACTATTGCAGTAACACACCAGCAGTGACTTCAACATTACAGGATTTCTCTCTTAGTTGGCTGCACATTGGATTCCTTTTTGGATTTCTTTCTTTTGCATCTTGCCACATTCTCAGTATAAAACTGTCAGTATTGTGCTTAGATTTTCCTTCCCCTCTCTCATCTCCTTTTATTCTCTCCCCTTTCTCCTTCAGTCTTTCCTTCTTTCTTTCCTTTGTTCCTCTTTCCTTCCCTTCCCGTGTCTCTTAGTCTCTCTCTCTCTCTTTCTTTCTCTCTTATTCTTTGACAAAGTCATATAGAGTCACAGAAAGAGCTCATGTTGGTCTCGAGCTTGTATATGTAGTTAAAGAAGACTTTGAACTTCTGATCCCCTGGCTTCAACTTAGCAAGTGCTGGGATTACAGGGCTGTGCCACTATGCCTGGCCAATTGAATTTCCTTCCTTCCTTCCTTCCTCCCTCCCTCCCTCCCTCCCTCCCTCCCTCCCTNCCTCCCTCCCTCCCTCCTTTCCTTCCTTCCTTCCTTCCTTCCTTCCTTCCTTCCTTCCTTCCTTCCTTCCTTCTTGTATTGTATATCTGACTCTCTCTTTTTAACAGTTTCTTTCTCCACTCTTCTTTTTCAGCCCAAAGGGTTTCACCTTTAATCTTGAAAGTTGCAATAATGAGGAAAGCTGTCTTTCAAAACCAGAGGGGCCTTGATTGTTAGAAGCACAATGGGTAACCAGCATCATTATTTAAGTGGGATGCTATGTATGTGTCATCAGATGATGAATTCTCCTGTTTTATAAGATTTTCAAACCAAATTTAAACCTTTGTCAGAGTCTGCCAGTGTTATGATTAGGGAAAGAGTCCTTTAGAGAATTGTAGGCTATCCAGCCTCATGTGGACTACAATCTTTGAAATCAACACCTACCAAAGCTACCCCCAGGTCAAATTTGAAGAATAAAATCTGTGGCCACAGAAGGATGAGGTTTAGAAGGAAGTTTGGTTGTGTTAGAGGATTATAAGTTGAAGCTTCAGAGAAAGAAGAACGATTTGCTTTATTGGAGGAGAGTCTCGTTGGAAATACTTTACCAGCAAGTATTTCCCACTGTGGAGTCAATAGGTTTTACTAAATAGAGAAATGGAAGGGATGAACTGCTCCCAGAGTTGGCCCTTGCATGCAGTGTCCAAGAGCTTCTCAGTGTTAGTCATGTCTTCATGTGTAGTTCTCAGGCAAAGGTGCTCGTACAGGGTGAGAGAGATACCCAGACATCCTGCCCAGCATCCCTGGCATCATAGAGGGTAAGAGAGATAGTCAGACCTCCTGACTAGCATCCCTAGCATCATATAGACAAAGAGAGGTACCCAAACCTCCAGTTGAAGCATCCCTGGAATCTGACCAGGGAAAAGGCAAAGATATTTTGGCTGAAACGCTCTGGCATCTTTGGCCTTTGGCCAGGAAAGAATTGTTGACTAAGCCATTGATGTTTATGGCTTTTTTCCAAGGAAAAACTGCTCACTTTTAGAGTTCATAACCTAACACTGCTTGATGAGTTTTTGTCTCTTGTTCTCATCAGTTTCACTATGTAGCCGAGGGTGGCCTTGAACTCCTCCTGAACCTTGCATCTTAGCCTCCTAATTGGTGGGGCTATAGAAGAGGACTGAAGTGCTTAGTACACTGTACATTTTAATGGTTTACTAGCTACCAATGGCTGCCATTGGCATCCATGTGGTGGGTAAACTGAGGCAGGTAGACACAGTGGGTCAGTGCATAGACCTGTTGATGGGAGTGGATCCAGATATCTACAGGGGCTGCTGCCAACGGAAACCAGTGATTAGAGAAGTTACTCAGCAAACGTTTTATTTTTTCTGAGGAACAAAGTTTAATTAACTGGGGCTGGCACTCCTTGGGACCAGCAGAAAAACTATGAACTCTTTTAACTCCTTAGGCTAGTGAAAAAGAGAAGGATAGAGAAAAACACACACACACACAGTGGGTGAAACAAAAGGCATTGTCTAATGACTTCATACCCACAAACATACAAGCATACATACATATTCACATATGTACATGTATACAGACCTACAGCTAGATATATACACATTCATACATAGAATCATTAGAGCAAATATCCAGCAAGCAGGCTCCAAACATTTCACACATATATTGTTGTGGGAAATATTTAAAAAATGGAACTGACAGGTTCCCATGCTTGTGCCTCTGCCCCGGCGTCCTTTCTGGCCATGCACTGGTGGACAATGGCCAACCTGTTTTTATCTCATGGAGACTTTAACTCAGAACTCCACAATCTCTCCACCTAGCTTGATAGGTTCCCAATGGTGAGTTGTTACCATGTCAACCCCATGCTTCAAATCACCCATGGCCTTTATGGTGCACCTCAGGCAAACCCACACTTTGCCACCATACCTTTCTCTCTTGAACCCAGATGAGACTTAGAGTGAAGGAAAACATAACACATCCTTAGTTCAGAAACAAACTCGATCGTTAGGTGTAGCAACTAAAATCCTAATCTTATAAGCTTTATTAAGTCTAAATCCTCCAGTGGGGAATCCTGATGAATCTACTATTGAAACCAGGAGACATGTAGCAACTTCTCGTCCTCATAATACCCCTGTCCAAAAAGGACTTAACTCTCTCCTATTTCCTCTCTTCCCCTCTCCTACCCAGAAGTCCCATTTACTCACCCAGTGATTGGCTTCTTTATTCATTAGGGGATTGGTTCACAAGAATAGCACCAGGCCCATCAACAATACTTCCCCCTTTTCTGTTCTAATAAAAAACAAAATCTTTCTCTCAAATACAAATAGAGTACAAGTGGTGAACCAATGTGTTGGGCAACATTTATTATCCTGAAAGTTAGAGGTTTGGGGCTTTTTTTAAATTTTATTTTATTTATTTACTTTTTTTTTTTTTTTTTTTTTTTTTTTTGTGGTGCAGGCTGCTCTAAGTCAGAGAGCTGTAGAATGGAAGTTGCCTACTTCTCGGGACAGGGATTGGGTGAACTGTGAATTTATAAAATTGAGATTATTTACTTTTAGGATATATAGATTTTGTCCAAATCACATGGAGAATTTTGCCTGCAATTTGGAATTAGGATAGGGAAAATTAGACACTGACTTCAAGTAGAGAGGGCAGTGAACAGATATTAATAAAATAAATGTCTGTGGCTCCAGGCAGATAGCAAAACAAGATGGCTGTTCTAGGCAGAGAGCTTAACAAGTAAAAACTGCCTGCTTCCTATAGGCAGATATTAGTGAAAGTTTAAATTAATTGCTTTAAAAATGGTATAAAGATATATTGCTCTAATACATCTCACAGGATACGCAAATTGTATCTAACATGGGCTCCACAGGAATTCTGGGTTTAAATCCTGCTTTGACTAGCTTCTTGCTTATAAGCAGGTACAGATAGAAGTGTGAATCAATTGTTTAAAGATGATATAAAGATATATTGCTCTAATACACCTTACAAGATACTCAAATTCTGTCTAATGTGGGCTCCACAGGAATTCTGTGTTATTATCCTGCATGGCAAAATAGAAAAGGCCTAAGAATAGGCACATAGAGTACTTCATTGTTTGGATTGTTTTAACTTTTAAAATGGCATGCGATTTTGAGATTTGTGGTCATATTAATGCTCTGGGAGAGAGGTCAAAAATAAAGGTTTTTCTGGTCACTGGCTGAAGGATATGCTGATTTGGGAGAAAGGTTTTGTTTTTGTGTTTTTAGAAAAGGTGATTAGTGTCTATGCATTTCCAGAGTAATATGGGTCAGATTTGATATAGGAAGACCCCCGGAGAAATAGAATCCAGAAAATCAAACAAAAAAGTTATCTTGATGATACTAAAATTTTGTTTTGAGATTTGCATCTTACAGAATATACAGCTTTTCTGAGTCTCCTCGCCAGACCTACTGACCTGACCTGCTTGAAATCCTGATGCCTTGGACTTTCTGCCAGATCCAATCAGTACACAGACATCAGGGATTAATATAATCATTGATGTGGTCTTCTTAACGCCAGCCAACTCCCCTATTTTCCTTCCCCTTCAAAAAATATCTCAATACCCATATTCAGCTTGAAGAAGTTATGAAGAGTACGTCGACCCAGTTCCCTGAACTTTGGGGCTGGAGGAGGTTATTATTGGTTGTCTTTCTAGGTAACGTGGAAATGGTCATAATTGGAACAGGGAGGAGATAAGTAGAATTGATTGCATAGCTATAACTTCATCTGGTAGAAATCTTTTTAATTGTTACTGACCTTAAGTCATAATTTCATATTTTGGTACAGAATTTATTTTGATGCAAAATCAAGGTTTTCATTGGTCTAAATTTCATCTAGTGATTCAAAAATTTTGAAAGTACAGGGCTTAGATCCTGTCCTTCCATAACTGTTATTATAAACTGATCTGAGCTGATTAAGCCTGTGAGTTAAGGGCCAAATAGCACATTTATGGTCTGAGTTTATTGCTAGGGTATTTTCGGTTATTTTAATTAGAAATGGCTGAGAGTAGTTAACAGAGAACAGTCCAGATTACTTTACGTAGATAGGTAGTTTTCAAAAATTCAGAAACCCACAAAATGTGACATTTAATGTTATTCATTCACTTGTTGTTGAGACAAGTCTGCTCCTGACAGCATTCCCTTTCTTGGATTCAAAGAAGAAACTGAGCATCAATGGAGTTGCTCCAGTTGTGGTGAGACATTCACTAGGTAAGAATTGCTTCATTTCATCTACAGACATAATACTATGCAGAAAAAGGACACAATTTACAGGTTAGGATAGCTTAGTTCTGCTGAGACAGAATAGGCTAGTCCTTAATTTCGTCTTCCTTTAAGGTCTGTCAGATGATCCTGGTCCAGAAAGCTGAAGACAGGTGGATGCTCCAACTTACTGACTTACTGGGGCTGTATAGGCAGCTGTCTCTACAATTTGTCTTAGTTCTGGAATCTATGTTAGGCTCCTTACATATTTTCAGTTAATATTGATCATTCTCATATTTCTGATGGGGTTGAAGACTTGCAGTCTCATAGCCCACCCAGGCTATTTATGTTGAGAGAACAGATTTGAGAGGATGGTTTTCAGATGGCATACAATCTAAAGCCAGGACATAAGTCAGGGGTAGAATTATAAGTCGTTTAGTTAGGACAGATGACAATGTTCTATCTTAATGACATAAATGATGGACTGGCTGTTAGTTCTAGCTTATATTTTATAAATTATAAAATGGTAATAGCTGTGCTCTATTTGTACTTGAGAGAAAGGTGTTCTTTATTAGAACAGAAAGGGGGAAGTGTTGTGGATGACTCTGTGCTGCTCATATTTTTATGTTAATTCCGCTCTCCTGGGAGGGGTTGTCTGGAATGAAGAATGAGTCATGTACTCAGGTGTACTTCTTATGAACCAATCCCCTAATGAATAAAGGAGCCAGTCACTGGGCAAATAGGTGGGACTTTGAGGTTGGATGAAGGAAGAGAGGAAGCAGGAGAGAGTTAGGTCCTTTTGGAACAAGTACGGCATAAGGGTAAGATGTAGCTGCTAGAGTTTCCCAGTATCATGGCGGACCCACAGAAACTAGTCCCCAGAAGAACCAGATCTTAATGAGGCTAACAAGATTCAGGTTTAGGTGCTGCGCCCAGAGACCGGGTTACCATTGTTTCTGAACCAAGTTTGTGTTGTGTTTTCCTTCACACAGCCTGAGAGTAGAATTTTATTTTTATTTCTTTTTTTTTTAAAGTGAGTTTCCTTTGTTTTGTAATATTTCCCACAACACTACACACATAAATACACTCAACTGGTGGAACAAGCTCCAAGACATACCCAGACAAACTTTACATGTATACATACATACACATAGTTGAGGTGTGGAAGGAACAGTGCTCTAAACCCTATTCACACAAACCTTACACACACACATACACATAGCCAAAGGATAGAAGAATCTTCCAGCACTCTCTCCCACAAACTTTTCACACATACACACAAACACATAGTTGATGGATTGAAGAAACAATGTTCTAGCCCGCATTCACACAAACTTTACACATACATGCAGAGTTGATGGATGGGAAAAACAATGTTTCAGCCACCATATTTTATTCTTACGTTCGTTCATAGCTTATATATCCCAGCAAAATCTTTCAAGAAGTATAAAATTATAATGTGATTATGTTTTAGTTTTCTTCTAGTAAATGATTATTACAAAAAACTGTGTTTTCCAACACCTTTACAAAAATAACACTATGTAGTACAGGTAAAGAAAACAAATTATTCACCAAAACCCATGTACATTCATAACTAAACAACATGTTATAGATTAACAAAGTGTAAGCAAGAAGGTAGTTATCTTATTCAGTTTTTCTTACTGGCAGGCAGCAAATTGTGGTTGCAAAGAAAGCAGTAAATATTTTATTGTTTATCTTTAAAAGTCATCTTGTAGGAATCTTTAAAGAATCACACATCTGAATTTTCATATAAAAATCAGTCGTATCTACCTTAAATTTTCAGAATGCATAATCTACTCATCAGTAATTCTTAATAAATCATACCAGGAAGCTGAGGGCAAAGCTGGGTATAAGAAATCAATTATCACCAGTCCAGCCTCAGTGAGAATTACCTCAGCCAGTACTACCATTGTTCTTGTTCCTTGACCATAAAGGGTCCCCAGCTTAACTAGTGAGAGTGTGACTTTCTGAACTTCAAATTGTTCCCTAAAATTTTCTACATGAGAGCCAATAGTAAAAAGATTTCAACCTAGGTTCACTAACAATTTTATTTTTCCAAATGTTTTCTAAGGGTGGTGGTCATTGCTGAAAATCTCTGTCTTTAATTCTTTCCTAGGGTGGTGACTGAATCATTATTCTGCTTCAGCAGCAATGTCTGAAAGAGATCAAGCATTATTATTCTGATTGCCAGAGATATGGCCCAGTGAGGGGCTGGAAGCCCCCTTAGAGTTTTCATACAATTCTTAGATTAAGAGGGATGTGAAGACAGCAAGCAGAGCAGAACTCGATAATAGCATGAAGTCCTCAGGACACAGTCCTCAGAGCTGTACCACACTGAGGCTCACACATGTGCCTGTGGTAACCAGTGAGCTGGATTCCAAGAATTCTGAAGCCAGGTGTTGTTCCTCCTGCATAACCCTCAACAGTTAGCACTGTTATTCTCAGGTATCTCAAAGAGGGAAAGATTCTTCTTAATTTTGCTGATAAACTTGGGATTGGGCATAACTATCTGTGGAATGCTTTATTGCTTATGAGCTTTGATGTTTTCAGTAATGACAACACTCCTCTCCACCCCACCTCCAGATTACTATTAAATACTGAACTCTGGACTCTAAGTACTCTCCTGCTCAGCTTCTTCTAGAACAGGAAGATGAGCACTGTGGATATGCAGACAGTGTGGATCTTCAGCCCTGTTCAACATTAAGAAGCCTCAGTGATAGCCATCACCAGCTCTTAAGATTAAAGGATGGAAGTCTCATAGGAGAGACTGTGACAGGACAGAGAGGGAGAATTATGGGGACTTGAAAAGATGAAGGAGGGTCTTACCCTTGTCTGTAACTACAAGAATTTGACAAGCAAGACCAAGGAACTGTCACAGCCATAACATGCTGTGATTCCATTGTAAATATGAACAATACTTCTATGACTATTATTGAGCACATTTTTCTTCTTCTTCTTCTTCTTCTTCTTCTTCTTCTTCTTCTTCTTCTTCTTCTTCTTCTTCTTCTTCTTCTTCTTCTTCTTCTTCTTCTTCTTCTTCT
>NC_034604.1:12614828-12629724 GCF_900095145.1 Mus pahari | reverse complement strand
CTCCTCCTCCTCTTCCTCCTCCTCCTCCTCCTTCTTCTTCTAAGGGTCTCATGTAGCCCAGGCTAGCTGTGAACTCACTATGTAGCAAAAGATGACTTTGAACTTCTGCTTCTCTTTCTTTTTTCCTCCAAAGTGATAGGATTACAGATATGTGCCACCATGAATAGTTTACTCAGTATTGGGGTTGGGCCTAGACCTTACTGCATGCATTGGAAGCACCCTGTACTATGGAAATAAGCACACCCTTAGGTCTTTGGACCAGGCTATTGTCAGGTTATATTCCTGTATATGCACTACACACTAGTCTACAATCTCCCTTACAAAAAAGGAAGGCTTATTTTATAATTATACCAAATATTTTCATGTAATCTTTTAAACCCTGTAAACAATGTTAAATGCAAAAGCTACCAATATTGTAGATAGGTACCTGTTTTTAAGACAGCTAAACGCCCCTTTCTTTTCTTTAGAAGCACACATCCACTCTACGGTGTGGAATCCTGTACCTCTAAGCCTGCCTCCCATGTCTATGCTTAAATTTACATGAAAAGTTCTTCTTCTCTCTTTCTGTAAGAAACCCCAGGGAAGCCTGTGAAAATGGTTTGCTATTTTCTTGATCCAGAAAACCTCACGAAGTCATGCAAGTCAAATGTCCAGATCTTCGTGTTCACTTTAAGAACACCTGCGAAACAAGATGATGCATATCCAAAAAGCCACCGAGTACTTGAAATTTCACTGTACAAAGTCAGCATGTGCCCTCTCAGTGCCACAACAGTGGAGATTGAATGTGCGTCCAGCCCAAAGTTTGGGGCTAGTCAGAGCTTGTGATCCTAAACACACGGGAAAGCTTCGTCTCATAAGAGTAAACATACAGAGAGGATTGCTGAGCTGAAGGGGCAGGACCTAGATTCTTTGGTCATTGACTACATCCATGTGAATAAAATGCCTAAATGTGAAGACAACTTAAAGGGCTCTCAGTCAGATTTGCTACAGTGAGATCTTTCATAAGTAGACTGGAAGACTCTAATCTCTTTGCCAGAAGAGAAGTGGCACAAAGCAAAACATATCCAGATGAAACAAAACTATGCGACAGGGAAGAAATGCAGCAAAAAAATGAGAGTAATTCTCCTCAATAAACTCCAGCTTTGCTTATAAAATTAAATCAATGTAGGGAAAAAAATCATTATTCCTCTTTGGCCTGGAACTACCTTAACTTAGTTTAGTTTTTTTTTTTTTAATGTGTGTGTGTGCGTGTGTGTGTGTGTGTGTGTGTGCGTGCATACATAGATGTACATGTGTGTGCCAGTGTCCATGGAAGGTCAGAAAAGGTGTAAGATCTTCTGGAATTAGAATCACAGGTGGTGTAAACTATCTAGAGTAATTTTGTTTATTTAAAACTACTAACATCATACAAGGATATGAAAATGTTGGTTGTGATAGTTTAGTGATCAGTAACGGTACCAATTACCTTTCTGTTGTGCTAAAAAACTCTGACATTGTGTTTTTATCTGAAAAAGAAATCCACTATGACAAAAAAACAACTTGGGGGAGGAAATAGTTTATTTCACAAGTCATCACTTAGGAAAGTCAGAGCAGGTACTCAAGCAGGAACTTGAAGGAGAAATCATGGAAGAATGCAGGGTCATAATTAGCTAGCGATTTTATACAGCCAAGGACCACATCTGCTTAGGGAATGGTGCCACCTATTGTAGGCCGGGTTTGATACATTAATTAAGGCAATCAACACAATCCTGCCCAAGATATGCCCAAAGGGCAATGCAATCTGAACAGTTCCTCAATTGAGATTCCCTTCTCAGGTGACTCTATGCTGTGTCAAATTGACAGTCAAAGTAAGTTAGTGACATAGTACATAAACATTAATAAACAATGTTAATTTTCTTATCATGGTTAGGATGAAATCACTTTCCTCAGTTGCTTATAATCCGTATCTTCACTTTGTAGAATGAACACTGTGCACTTGTCTTCAGTTTTGGTAGCAGTACTGTTATTACTTGAGAAGAACTTACCTCATAAGAAGAACTCTGAGAAGAACTGGGAATGGGAAATCACTCCTTTCCTTTGGCATATATTTACTTTATAACATTTCTGTAAACCTCTCATGTACGGGGTAAAGTGCTGTACCTCTCTTTATCAGAACTGCCACTAGGAATACCTTTTGAGCATTAATACTATATCCTTTAAGTTTTCAACATTCACTTTCCTTTCTCTGGGTCACATAATCAATCTGAAAAAGAAATTCAATATTGTCATAAAAAATGAGCATGGAGTAAAGGGATGGTGGAATATAGAGCCTGTGAAACACCTGGCACTCTGCTCCCTAGGAAGAGTGGCAGCATGCTGAGAACTGAGCCCTGCCCTGAGCAGAGGAACTGAGCGCCATCTGCACTCTGCAGGTGCACCTGGAAGACTTTTTGAGTGCCAAGATAATGCTAAGGGCATCGTGAGAAAAATTATGAGTATCTGAAAGATAAGTTGTAGACACTTACCATGCATATTAAAAACCTCTGTAATACTGTAATTCATAAAGAGTTCTCATGACAGAGAAAAATAAAAGTGATCACTTTAACACTGATGTTGAAGTTTTGTACAGGGCCATAGAGATTGGCACTGACTATTGCCTTTAAAAATATCAAAAAGACCACTTTCTAAAAGAAGTATACATACATATTATTTTGTCACTGTGATTTTGATACATCATGGCAAGGATTAGTAAGCTAATATGTGCAAGCCTGCATTGTAATTATATGTGGATTTAAAAGCTTCTAAATTTTAGAGATTCTTGCTGTAGTAAAATAATTTGTTCATTAACTTTCAAAGGCTGTATTTGTCTTTTAAAACTCTCTCTAAAATTATAACCTTTTGATTATTTCAACAGTTCCCAGTGATGGCCACAGACATTGAAATTATATGTATGTCATGAATACAGCAAAACAACCTTATCTGAAGGTACAGTTTTCAAGGGTCAAGTGCTAACAGGAGCATTTTACCTATACATGGCCAAAGCTTTTAAATGCAATGTATTATCTTTCTCCATTAATCATCTCTCTTACTACACATTGACTAATGCAGTTATGATACATTTATTCATAGAAGTAAGTCACTCCCAAGACACACACAAAGTTGAAAAATGTAACACAGTTGCACTTGGTACCAGCATTTGATCCTTAGGTTGCCCACAGCACATTAGGTAGAACACTCTAGATTCAGGCACATGGGATCAAATACTTGTCTAATGCTCTTACAGATATATGTCTCTACAAATCTCAGTGAAATAGCATAGAGAGATATATTTTTTTACATGTGAGCCTGGAAATTCATTTTTTTCTGGAGAAAATATAAAATTTTAGATAAAAAGAAGTTATAAAAATAATATTCTCTTCCATGTGAACAATATTTGTGGGGCTTATACAGAGATTTTTCTTTATTACATTATATCTTTGGATAAAATCTAGTATTTATTAATATCAGTTTGGAAAGTTCTTGATTTATAAAATGTTCTTTCTTTGATGATAGTAACTATTATGAATAATTGTGTCTGAATATCATTGAACATATTTTTATTTAACTCAGGTTGGTTTAAATAATTGTATTGGGGACTCAGGCCTTGTGCTAGTTACTGAAAACAAATGGAAAAAGAAAACAGAAAAGAAGGAAGAAAAGAAAAAGTGAGACACACACATTTATCTTTTCACCAGGTGGTGAAGGTATCCTGAATGCAGTATTTGTTCACATGTTGTTTTAAAATTCCTAGCATTGGTAGTAAGAACGGGTAGATTTTTGGAGGCAGAGGCAGGATTTTTCTGAGTTCGAGGCCAGCCTGGTTTACAAAGTGAGTTCCAGGACAGCCAGAGCTAAACAGAGAAACCTTGTCTCGAAAAAAGCAAAAAAAAAACAAAAAAACAAACAACAACAAAAAAGAACGGGTAGGTTTATTTAATTTATTTTCCTTGCATCTTGTTTGATAAGTTGTGCTTATTAAAAGCACTTTTAACCATATTGACTACTTGACTACACTGGAATAAAGCAATGCAGAGTGTCATAAATTTAATGTAGTAAAAGCTCCATTTTCCTTCCTGTTATTAACACCACCCCCTTTCTTTCTTGATTAGTTTTGTGAACTTCTTACTTTGTTTATTCTTTACAATCCATTTAGTTTTTACCTTAATAACTTTCTCTCATTACTATTTTTTTTATTCAGTTTTGGAGGAATTAATGAAAACATAGCTTATTTTTCTTAATCTTTAGCATGCTAATTAATCTTTAACTGATCTTTTACTCTAATGAATAAAAACTTTATATTTACCTCTAAACACAGTTCTATCTGTATTCAATAAGTCTATTAGAAAGCTAGAGTGTATAATTATTATTTAATAAAATAAGTCTGGAGCAGGTTCACTACCCTCTCCAGTGGTTTTACTACCGAGTGAAAGACACACACACAACCTTTATATTTTGATATGCTTTAATCAGCACAGTTGCTGGGCCACTGCCCAATCTTCATATAGTTAATCCACCTCCTGCCAATAATCCCGTTATTACTTACTAAACTCCATTCTTTATTTTTTTTCATTTTTTATTGGATATTTTTTAAATTTACATTTCAAATGTTATCCCCTTTCCTGGTTTCCCCTTTGAAAAACACCCTCCCCATCCCCTCCCCTCTTCCCACCCCCTGCTCACCAACACACCCACTCCTGTTTCCTGGCCCTGGCATTCCCCCATACTGGGGCATAGAGCCTTCATAGAACAAAGGCCCTCTCCTCCCATTGATGTCCAACTAGGTCATCCTCTGCTACATATGCAGCTGGAGTCATGAATCCCACCATGTGTGCTCTTTGGTTGGTGGTTTAGTCCCTGGGGCCTCTGGGGGTACTGGCTAGTTCATATTGTTGTTCCTCCTATGAGGCTGCAAACCCCTTCAGTTCCTTGGGTACTTTCTTTAGCGCCTTCATTGGGGACCCTATGCTCAGTCCAATGGATGGCTGTGAGTATCAACTTATGCAAGGAACTTAAGAAGCTGGACTCCAGAGACACAAATAACCCTATTAAAAATGGCGTACAGAGCTAAACAAAGAATTCTCAACTGAGGAATACCGAATGACTGAGAAGCACCTAAAAATATGTTCAACATCTTTAATCATCAGAGAAATGCAAATCAAATTCCACCTTACACCAGTCAGAATGGCTAAGATAAAACACTCAGGTGACAGCAGATGCTGGTGAGAATGTGAAGAAAGTGGAATAGTCCTCCATTGCTGGTGAGATTGAAAGCTGGTACAACCACTCTGGAAATCAGTTTGGCGGTTCCTCAGAAAATTGGACATAGTACTACCTGAGGACCCAGCAATACCACTCCTGAGCATATATCTAGAAAATGTTCCAACATATGAAATAAGGACACATGCTCCACTATACTCATAGCAACCTTATTTATAATAGCCAGAAGCTGGAAAGAACCCAGATGTCCCTCAACAGAGGAATGGATACAGAAAATGTGTTGCATTTACACAATGGAGTACCACTCAGGTATTAAAAACAATGAATTTATGAAATTCTTAGGCAAATGGATGGATCTGGAGGATATCATCCTGAGTGAGGTAACCCAATCACAAAAGAACACACACGATATACACTCACTAAGCCCAGAAGCCCAGAAGCCCAGAAGCTTGGAAAACCCAAAATACAATTCAAAAAGGACATGAAACTTAAGAAGAAGGAAGACCACAGTGTGAATACTTCTATCCACCTTAGAAGAAGGGAACAAAACACCTATGGAAGGAGTTACAGAGATAGAGTGTGGAGTACAGACTGAAGAAATGATCATCTAGAGACTGACTCACCTGGGCACCAATCCCATTCACAATCACCAAACCCAGTCACTATTGTGGATGCCAACTTACATGCTTGCTTACAGGAGCCTGATATAGCTGTGTCCTGAATGGCTCTGCCAGTGCCTGACTAAACTGTATTCTATCTTGGTTGGTGTGGGCCCAGAGGACTGCTCATCTGGGCCATGCTCTCCCAGCTCCTTCACGTGGTGGCTATACCTCTCTCCTGCCTTCTTCCCAGGCATGGTGTCTCTCCTCTCCTCCACACTCTGCTGGCTTGATAGGTCTCCCTTTTCCTTCCTCCTCCTCTTGGTCCCAAGCTGGGGGAATCCTAAAAGTTCCACCTCTGTCTGCCCTGACCAGCCATTGGCTGCCAGCATCTTTATTGACCAATCAGAACCAACTGGGGGCAGGGTCCCTCAGTGTTTTAAATGTTGACATGCGGACTCTCTCATGCAAACAATTTAGGGGACCCAAATTAATATTAGAAGACAAGGAGCGTTAGGCCAAACCACTTCGCTAGAGAAAGCAGATCTCTCATATATTAATTGTGGAAGACAGGCTGTTTCTACCAAAGTTGTGCTGATGTAGTCTGAACAAGATATGGCTTCTAATACAGGTGAGTACACCACAGAAATATATATAATTGTGTAAAATTTCATGCAGAGTGATTCATTTTTTAAAATTATTTTTGAATAATCACTAAGAGAAAAAACACGTTGGTCTAGACAGTGTAGAACAGATAAACTAATAAGAAGAAGAAAATGCTGCAAAAGAAAATACCTAAAGTCAGATTACAGTCGTATTAGGTGCACCAATGGAGACACATCATGAAGATGCTTTGAATGGAAGAAACTGGAGCAAATATATGTATCATTCAATTTGTTCAACATCTTAAAAGATTCCAAGATAATCTGTAATAATAACATCACTGGAACTCTTTTGCCATTATTTTCTTTTTGTTAAAATAATGATTATCTCTGGGGTTGGCGACAGGTACTTTTAATCCCAGCATTTGGGAGATAGAATCAGGCAGATCTCTGCGAATTTAAAGTCTGTCTGAGCTGGTTGTGGTGGCGCATGCCTTTAATCCCAACACTGGGGAGGCAGAGGCAGGCGGATTTCTGAGTTCGAGGCCAGCCTGGTCTACAAAGTGAGTTCCAGGACAGCCAGAGCTATACAGAGAAACCCTATCTCGAAAAACCAAAAACCAAAGCCAAAACCAAAAGAGCAAACATGCATACACTGGGGAAAGTGATTGGTGGTTTACCCTGACAGAGGAAGGCCAGGGATCGGTCACCTATCTCAAGTGTTTCTGCTTCACACAAACCTATGTTGTCTTTAATCACTTCATGATTATGACAAAGTAACAGAATTTGTTCCAATCAATATCTCGATTTGGACTTTAAAATGGTTTCTTTGTCCTTTGAACTTGGAAATGTACAGATTTCTACCTATCCAAATGCTGAGTTAGATTGTGTTCCCTCAAAATTCATAAGCTGAAGCTTACACTCTCAGAACCTCAGAATGCCTCTCCTCTTTCTCCCTCCATCTCTCTCCCTCCCTCCCTTCCTCTCTACTTTCTTTTCTTCCTTCTTCCCTCTTTCCCCTCCTCCTTCCCTCTATCCCTTCCCCCTAATCCTCTTTCCTTTCTTCTTCCTCTCCACACCTCTTTCTTGATCAAGAGAGCCATTACAGAAGTAGAGGACTATTCCCAGTGGCAGGCAGAGCTAGCAGCAGTGTTAGTGCTCTGCTCTGCAGACCAGGCCCTTTCACCTCACACTTTCCAAATTCCTATGGAACAGCCAGTCATTCCCAGCAGAAGAGACTGTTGGACACGGTCTTCTCGTAAGCACTTTCCCACGGTTGTTTGGGGTCAATACATGTCATACTGTTTATCCTTCTAGTTTCTCTTTAGATCCTTCTCAAGACAGTTAATTATTCTTTACATTGCACCAGAGCACCAGAGCTCTGTCAAGCAACTTTCCCACCTTTTTTTTTTCTTTCTTTCCTTTGTGTGTGTGTGTGTGTGTGTGTTTTGTTTTTTGTTTTTCAGTGGAGGCTTGAGCTGTGATCCTCATACACTTAGATGTATAGACAACATTGGGTCGGAACTAGAAAAGTAATGAGATAACGTTACCATAAGCAAACATTCTCATGATTTATTTGAAGGAACTACATTCCACTCCTAAGCAGGTAAGAATCCATGCCTGCCCCTGGCTAGTCCCCAGGGAACATACCCTGAAGACTCCAACCTAAGGAGAAATGGTAATTGAAAGCAGGGTATCAGCCCGGCATAGAGTGCTGTGTACTTCTGTCCCTGGCTCACCCTGCAGCCAGGCCAAGAGACATTTCTTGTTAGTGGATTTGGTGTTTATAGAAAACCCCAGGGGCTGTTCATTTTGCAGTTCTTGATGAAAAGCAGACTCGGAGGAGGTGATAAGGCTGTTGAACACAAGTGTCTTTGCCACTGAAACCTCACTGATAGGGATGAAACTCCTCTCACAGGGGATACATTAGGGGAAAGGTTCGCTGGATGAAGGAGCAATCCATCACTGGTACCCAGAGAAGTCTCAATGAGCCTTGTAATCCTTATAATTACTCAATTAGGATTCACCTGGGAGAAGGCATAATTTCTATAATTGAACTAACATGGCTATTTGATCTGGGCATTTTTCTCAGAATAAAAACAATGACCAATCTGATAAACAGTTGCTATAGGCACAAGATTAGCCCTGATAGGCACTCAGTGGCAAGGGGCTGCTGCCTTTGCCAGGGAGTCTAGAGTCATCAGGGAGAAGGGTTGGGAATGCTTCACTGAGCAAATTACATTTTCCAGCCAATGCTGGGCACTATCAAATATCGCTGTGTGAAAGAGCACGCACATTGTGCATGCCGGCCATTCTGGCAAAGAGCAGAATGTTCTCTGTAGGATTTATTTATGACTAAATCAATTGTACCTTAAAGGGATAGTTTTTCAAATAGTTTTGCTCTCCCAGGCAGGCCCTTGCAAGCAGAAGCATCCCGAAACCACAGAAGAAAGGCTCTGGAAAGTCTTGTAAACTCAGCTGACAAAGGGTATTATTCTCCATTTTCTCATCTCCCAACACTGTGTTGTTTATAGGGATGGCAAATTTCAAATCCTTCAGAATCTGACCAAGATCAGGATGAGAGAGCCACATAAGCCATTAAAATTATTCTTCCTTCAGGTAGCAAAGACCATTCCTCCCTGACCTTTCATGGTGCGTTAGGGGGTTAATAAAGTTGAGTTTTGTTGTTCTTTTTGTTGTTGTTTATAGGATTTTACCAAGTCTGGGGAGGCCGCTTGGGAGGGAGAAATCATATATTCCAGGAAGGTGCTTATAAGACAAAATTCACATGGCTTTGTGGGCTAGTTTAATTCACTCTGGGAGGGATAGAAAGCAACGACTAGAGGATAAGTGGCTGCTGTGGGTCACTTTTTAGTGACCTAGCTCATCAGGGTGAGCAGAGCAGCAATGTGTCATGAAGGTCCAAGGCAGCATATCTTCTGCAGGACTGTGGGCAGCTGGAGAGCCACAGATGGTCTTGCTCCAGGCTGAAGGCCTTCATAGCCTAGAAAGGTCCGGGGTGACAACGAGTTCCTTAGCATAGTGTCAGGCTCTGTCAAGAGCAGCTGAAGCTATAGATTAAAGGAATTGGATAGCAGGTATATTCTCAAAGCATTGCTAAAGAAGCACTGAAATTTTCAGTCATTAAAGCTTCCTTTACAGTAGAAAAATAACTAGAAGCATTGTTAATGTACTATGGGTTTTCCATGTGAAAGTGAATCCAAATGATGACAGTTGTTTCTTGAAAAAAAAAAAAAGGGTGGGTGGGGGTCACTTGAATAGCCAAGCACTGAAGACAAGTTTCCCAAGTCTTGATGCAATACAGCTATTAACTGTGCCCTCTGAACTAGAACATTCCCTCCTAGAAAGACAAGCAAGGTTTCCTTCAGGAAATCAAGGAAACATGAGGCCCAGGAAGTACATGAAACCTACAAGGCTCAGAAAGCTCTTGAAAGTTTTAAGATCCACAAGGTCCCTCTCCAAGGAAGTATGAGCAGTGATGTTTGCTGATGAGAGATAACCCTTCAGTTGGCCAAGAAGCCTACTATTTCTTCAGAATGCAGATTTTATGAGTTTTCAAGCATTCTGTGGTGGGCTCTTTGAAAATGCAGCTACCTTTAAATTATCTATGCCCATTTATGTAATGTCTCTATTTCACTTGAATATGTAGCTCCAGTAAATTGACTGATTCAGTAAGTTGGACTTTAATGGAGTCTTTGCTTTTTTTTTTTTTTGTTTGTTTGTCATTGGTATCATACCAAAGTGAATAGATGTCATACAACACATAGCAAGCATTGATGTTGGTCTGACACCTGCCTGCCACAGACATCCTATGGTGTTCTATAAAGCCAAGAGTAGTGAGAAGACAAAGGATGCAGAAGCAGAATGGGATGAACTTACTTAAAATGAAGTATTAGGGTTGAGATCTGACTTAATAGGACGGCTCGGACTTCTCAAGGAGAGAATGAATGAGATGAACTTCATTGAGATGTAGATGAATTTAGTTGGGACTCAGCTTCCATACAGGTCATAATATGGCCATGATGAGAGTGGCCTCTTCAGTGTCATATATGTGCCCAATTACAACCTTAGTCTCTTTACAGAGTGAGCCTGAAAATGGCTCTCACTCACCACTGAGCCATAATTTAGTATGGAATTACTGTTGGGAAAAAAAAATTGAAAGCAGAGGAAAAAATAAAAGTTTTTTTTTTCTTTTATATGCTGGCATGTTAGTTTCCTCTTCTTTCTGGGCTTTTATAACCATCCTGGCAGGAGAGAAGACATCCAGAAGAGAGATCCTTTGAGCCCCTCTTTGGTTATTAGAATACTGAAAAATGCACCTTAAAGAACTAAAAAACTACCCAATTTCCACGCTGGGGGAAAGGAAGAGCTCCAACTCTGGTGCCAGCCAGCGGAAGTACTTTCACCTCTGATTAAGAGATTTCTTACAGGCCTGAAAACTTAGAAAATCCTCCTTCATGACAGACCAGAGCCAAGCCAACACAGTGTTGGGCAGGGTCACATGACCAGTCTTGCTTAGTTATCCAGGACATGCTTTCTCTACTTAAAATGAACCTGCAGAGCGAACAGGGCTTCTTTATTTCTTCCTCCTTCCAACGTGGTCACACTGGAAGTATCTCCTTTTTCTGTTTTTAACTCTTTCATGTCTTTTACAATTGGCCTATGGATGATAGGTGGCTGTGCCATACTTATTTGAGCTACCAGGACCCAGGATTCCAGTCTAATAATTTCAGTAACACTATTACATTCTTCAGTGTATATCTAAGTGTATCTTCTATATACTGTTATTTATCAAGCTGCTTTTTTTTTCTTACTAGGGCATAATATAATCATGTCCTTAAAAAAAGACTATAGATTCAGTGTTTGAAAAAACTTAGGTATGCAAATCAATTAAAATAATTCCATAGAGTCTTGATAGAATGAAAACTAGGATACATTAGATTCTGAGTAAACGCTTTGTACTGTTCCTGGTTTTCCTACTTCTATTCATTCATTCATTCATTCATTAATATTCACTTTACATCCTGATCACTGCTCCCACTTCCAGTGACCCTCTCTTACAATCCTTCTCCCCCTCCCCTTTCATCTGAGATGGTGAATGCCCTGGGGGTATCCCCTCACCCTGGCACATCAGCTCTTCAGAGCTAGGCAAATCCTCTCTGAATGAGGTCAGACAAGGCAGACCAGCTATAACATAAATCACAGAGAGGCAGCATCTACTGAGATAGCCCCTACTCTAGTTGTTCAGGACCTACATGAAGAACAAGCTTCACATCTGCTACATATGTGCCGGGAGGCCTAAGTCCAGCACATGCTCTTTGGTTGGTGGTTCAGTCTCTGAGAACCCTAAGGGTCCAGGGTAGTTGACTTTGATGGTCTTCCTGTGGAGTTCCTATCCCTTTTGGGGACCTCACTCTTTCTCTCAACTCTTTCATAAGAGTCCCCAAGCTCTATCCACTGTTTGGCTGTGGTTCTCTGTATCTGAGTCAGCTGCTGGGTGGAGCCTTTCAGGGGATAGCCATGCTAGACTCCTGTCTGCAAGCATAATGGAGTTTGATGTCTCTACTTCTGTGGTCAGGGCATAAACATGTTCTCAGTATTTTCTACACCTATAAGCTATAACCAGCAAAATACAAGATATCTGGGCCAAGTTTATCACAACTCTGAGGAGTTAGGGATTGAAAACTATCTCTGAGAGGAAGTGCTCTCTTCTTAAGTGACCACTTTAGAGCCGGCTTAAGTGGTTTCCAGTAATAGAAGGCAACATTCACAGTTAAATACCGCTCTCCAAATTGACGGGTTGTCTCTAGGTATTTATTTGCCTTAGAAGCAGTTTCACTGCAGTGGTTGTATCTTTAATTGTTTAATGGAGATTGTATTGCTTATATCCCACTAAAAAGCAAGAAATACCCATGTTGCTTGTGGGGCTGAGTAAATCCATAATTAAGATTTAAATCTGTATTTAGATCTGATGGCCACTTTTTCCTAGTTGGGCATAATTAGAAAGCATGAAGAAATCTGAATGCTTTCTTTAGACAAAACAAATTTTCTTTGGTTTCCCCACTGACCTAACCACAACCGAGCATATAACTTCCATTCAGTCAATAAATTTTCACTGTTTGTGATAGATGCTATGTGAATGATATCCTAGAAGGTCCTTGGCACTATGCCTACGCTCCCAGAGAGATGGCTTTATGTCTTCCTGGTGGTACATATGCCTCCATCAGATCATGGCTGCTGAGGTTGCTAGACCAGATCATCTCATCATATATCCACTGTAGAAAGAGCTTGCTCCTTGGAGCATCTTAAGACCCCTGAACACAAATGTCTGTTAGTCCATCATCTTGGTTCTGACTCTCAGAGGAAATTAATTATAAAACTTGGGGTATAGTTACAAAATAGTCTATTTTATTGTTTCTATTATTTCAACAAATATACTTGGCAGTTATGATTTGTAGTAAATAGTAAGACATTCATTTACAATGTAATATTTGTCTACTTAGTTTACAATGTAATAGGCAAGGGAGTTATCACCTAAATGTGTAAAGGATGAAGGACGCCACAAGTGAATGAAAACAAGCTCCTCCAAGAAAGGCACTTTGGAGGATGATGATGTGATGATGTTTCAATTAAGACCTAAATGAGCCTCTTAGGTCAGGTGGATACAGTACCCTGCTTGAAAACACGCTGTTTATGCTTCACTTGTTTAAGTGGTACAGGGAGATGCCTTGATGGAAGGGAAGGAAAGGACTTATATGCTTAGTGTCCACCCTTCATGAGGACCCATGCTTTTTAGGCTACACTCTAATTTTCTCAAAGCCAGAGATGCAACAATGACAGATTTATGGATGAAGTATAAAGAAAAAGAGTCAAGAGAAGGAGGCTGACGGTATGCTTTTGCCTGTATGTCTTGCCTATGACACTCGTGTGGGTAAATGGAACTTCCCTAGAGCCCTCAGCAAGGCAATGTGTTCTCTATCAACGGCCAACTGATGGCTCATTTGTCTCTAGATAACAATATCCTTAGGTGAGCTAATTTGAAATCGCTGTTGACTTGGTTCTTCATTTTGAATGGCTAAGGTAAAACAGAGGTGGAGAACATTAAGGTGTGAGATGGTCCAGCAAGTATCTTTGGTTCAAGCATCCAAGGGTATTTTGGAAGATGTCTCCTTTGGATAAAGAAAAGTTATTGTATGTATCAGCACATGTTAAGTCCAGAAGTTCTAGGGTCATTGCAAGATAGGAACTTATAAATGAGATATCTGTGCACTGTAGCACTTTCAGGGTGAGGGACTGATGGAAAAAAAGTTTGCCTCTAGTCCAAGAGATAGTCTTCTGTCTCAAAATATTTATCCTCAGTGTGAGATCCCTCACAAGTGTGAAGGTGTCATTGATATCTCAAGACAAACTCATCTCAGCTGTCTTGATTGATTTGGGGAGTTACATAGCAGATCTAACATCCACCGTCAAGAAACAAGCTCTGTCTTGACGTCCCACGCGGTTTCACACGATAATCCAAGCCATGGTAGACATGAGGAAATGAACCATTGTTGCTGTCAAAGCGTTGGATACTAGAACCACTACCTAAAGTATATACAAGTTTTAAATCGCATACAGTGTAGAAGTAGAAGCTGAAGATGTAGCTTGGTTGGCAGTGTGCTTGTCTAGCACACAGGGAGACTTTGATTCAGTCTACAATACTGTACACACACAAACACACACACACACACACACACACACACACACACACACACACACACCACAGACAGGGTGGCACATAGCGTAGTATTGCACTGGGGAGCTGGGAAGTCAAGAATGTTATGAGTATCCTAGGCTACAAAGCAAGTTCAAAGTCAGATTTTGCTCTGTGAGGTTGTCTGAAAAAAAGTATAAATGTGGTATAAGATTGACAAAAGTTAAAGTGTTTATAAGCAGGATGAATAAAATTTGAAAAAGAAATAGAAATTTAAAAAGACATATGATACCCATAATGTTAATATTGATGAGTTTAGCAGTATTCTGGATACTTCTGAAGAAAGAAAAATTAGGGATTAGAGATAATCTTTCCCAGCTTGAATGTGCACTAGAGAGTTGTAAAAAGTAAGGTTCATTTCTGTAGTTCTGGGATGAAGCCTCAAAACTGACACTTCAACTAAGCTCTAAGATGTCACACTGCACCTCAAGAAGCAAGGAGTCAGAAGACAGAATGAGAACATGCGATCAGAAGGCAGCAAGACAGGAACAATCACTTTGATAAGAATGACAAGAAATAGAAGGAAGAAGTGTTTGAAAAGAGAGTGACAGTGAATTCTGCAAACCTAATGAAAGGCATGAAACCATAGGCTAAGAGAAGAAGAAGAAGAAGAAGAAGAAGAAGAAGAAGAAGAAGAAGAAGAAGAAGAAGAAGAAGAAGAAGAAGAAGAAGAAGAAGAAGAAGAA
>NC_034604.1:12609660-12614804 GCF_900095145.1 Mus pahari | reverse complement strand
GAGAGAGAGAGAGAGAGAGAGAGAGAGAGAGAGAGAGAGAGAGAGAGAATATGTATGGGGCAGTTTGGTCTCATGTACTTTGTCATATAAGGCTAACACACATAGTATCCTACAAGCAGCTCAAAACTCATCCTGAACATGTGAACCCATCATCCACCCTCTAATTCTTCCGTTTTTCTCTCTCTAGACTTTGTTGATTTGGTGTCAGTTCATTCTTCTCACTGAGACTCAAGGTATCACTTGAATCCCCCTCTTTAACTTCTGGTTTCTTCCTAGTTTTTCCTATGAAATATGCACCCGTTTCCCATTTTATGTCCTTCCTTCAGCTCGAATGGTCAGAATTGCTACAGCTGAGCAGCTGACTATCTCTCTTCCCAGCACCCCCATCCCCGTGATTCACTCTCAGCAGTCTAACTTTGCTGCAAACAGTCCCTGGTTATTCTAGCTTTTTTTTAAAAAAAAAAAAAAGATGTAGACTCTAGAATGTCTGAAGGCAAATAAGTATAGCAGCAGAGGCTGATGGTAATGTTATTTAATTAAAAAATCACAGTGGTGGGCAACTTCACAAAGTAAAGTTGAGCTTTCTTTCTGGTTCCCAACACTAGCAGAGGAAGAACTGTAGTTTGTTTTTTTTTTTTTTTTCTCCACCCAATAGTGTATTTTTCTGTCTGGAATCAAAGGCAACTTATTAACAGTACATATAATTTATGCTAAAAAATGTACATACTCATTTGGGGTCTAGGAGAAAAGAATTGGAAAACTGCCCATTTGTGTGCAGGAGTCTTTGTACACAGAGTGATTAAAAGGTAGACAAAGAAAGACTCTCAGAATGCATGTCGTTCTGTGGAGGTGGCTAGACATGGCTCTGTGACAAGACAGTACTCAGAGATTTGTGTGTGCGTTTGTGTGTGTATGTGGGTGTGTGTGTGTGTGTGTGCCTGTATGTGTTTATGTGTGGGTGTGATTAAAAGTGATCTTCAATAGATCAAAAGAACTCTGTTTCCTCAAAATGACAAACTTTAGGTCAAAACAGGCCAAGTTTAGATGACTAAATGTGACTTCCAGAACCTCAGAAATGAATTGTAAGGCTATTCCCCTTGGTTGACAATGCAAAAGTTTAAATAGATTTTTTACTGTTTCACTTGTTTCAGGCACGGCAGCTAATGAATACAGATTGAATAGCATTAGAGTAGGAGATTGGCCCTATAAATGTGAAGACTTTCATCTGTATTCTTTGAGTATGATGCTTGTGAACTACAAACTCATTACAAAGATGAAAAATGAAGGTGCCATTAGAATTGCCTCAACAAACTCCCTGCTAGAGAGGAGAACTCATGGACATCTTCAACAAGTCCTAACTTCTCCAAAGAACCAAGACATCCCCTCAATATAAACCGTGTTAAAAATGGAAGCTGCGGTTTGATTTGTATTTTCCCAGGACAAGATTTGATAATGTCATAGACTTAATATTCTCTGTACAGCTCCTAATAATTCACCTTCTTAATGCTCATGAGTTCATGCTTTATAGAACAGTTTTTAGACATCTTAACAATTTTCTGACATTTCGTGATTTTACTGTTATTGTTCTTCTTCTTCTTCTTCTTCTTCTTCTTCTTCTTCTTCTTATTATTATTATTATTATTATTATTATTATTATTATTATTATTATTTATTACATTGTGATGACTACTCTGCTCCACATGTATCCTCTTCTTCATCCTTAGAGGTTTGAAGTCTCTTGTTATAACACCCCTTTGTAGCTACTATTGTATAGGTAACAAACATCACATTAATTATGACATCTGTTATACATGGGTTATTTGCAAGACTATGAGCTCTTCAGACGTTCAAGTTTTCTCATGTCTTCCTTTGGTATCCAAAGCACCAAGTGTGCTGGCCAAAACATGGTTAATTTCAACCAATATTTGTGAAATTGAGTTAAAAGCTAGTGACATCTGAAAGTTAAATAAGTGTTATTATTTTGGTATCTTCAGAAAGAGTTACCATTTATTCATTCATTCTACAAGAAGTATGCAGAATTCTTTCCTTTCCCAAGTCTGCTGACCATGTTTAAGTTTTTATCAACATTAAAGTAGATTTTTCCCCAATTATTCCCATCTTCAGAATTCATTTTTATCCCAGAAAGTACTTGATAAATTCACATGAAAATTCTCTCTCCAAGACTCTTGGTGCACTTTCTGACTCTATGTGCTACATACATGTTCTGCAGCACCCAAATTTAACTGCCATCTGTACATACGGTAAATATGTACCTTATACAGTAGATATGGCCTCAAAAGGATTATTTAAAGTTAAAATAATATCAGTTGGGTATCACTGACACTTCAAGAATTATGTTGTGTTCAGTTTTATTGCATTTCAATTGGCAGTAGTTTTCACACTTTTATTACCTTGGAGTTTTTCTTCTTTCATAATTAATTACACACAATCTCAGCTTCAAGTTACTGGAGGAGTATCTATTTAAATAAGTCTCCAATTCATTTCCTTCATTTTAATGTATAACACCTTTAACCTTTGTACAGCAATTCAGCAATTCTTGGTGAAACAGCCTACATAGTTGTGGGTTGCAACACAACCCTCCTCTAAGGGTGTTCTATCTGTAGTTCTTTTCTGAAACTATGACATTCAAATTCTGCTTCTCCTTTTGTATACTTTTTTTTTTTCACTCTTCTGTGCCAATGTTGGAAGTGCCACTAACAGATTTTTCAGAAGTGAGGAAAAAAATGTGAAAGGGAAGTTTGACAAAAGTGTTTTCAGTATGCAGGGGTTGAAATTAGAACCTGGTAATATGAAACATAGCAATAAAGACACATTAAATATGCAGTGATGTATAGAAATCAGCCCTCACAATTAAAGGTAGAGGTAGTTATGGCTGTTTTATCATTAAAAATAGAAATTAAAATATGATGAATTAACTCAGAATACCATGTTCATGATGAAAAACAGCAGCAAAGGGGGCATTTGTACAGCTCCAGTATGTACTTGACCTAGGAGAAGGCAAGAGAAAGTCCTATCACACATGGAATAAGGGGTATGGGTCATTACTTACATTCTTGTTGCCATATCAAATGCAATAATCAAAGCCATTCTGTTTCTTATATTGGAGTATAATAGTTTCTGCTCTCAAAACTCTACCCTCTCTTCACAGAAATGAACAGATAATCATGCTTGTAGCCACAGTAAGATGATGTGACCAAGTAATTTCTTAAAGTCATAAATGATAGGAGAAAAGTTATATTTTAACTGGAAGAGAAATAAGATATTCATCTTAAGTGAGGACAGAAATAATTTCTAGGAACCATCTAGAAGAAAATGCTAGTGGGGAATGAGGGCTTGTTAAGAAGAATTGAAGAATTAAGAATCCAGTGTTTCCAGCCAGCTACTGGATGGAACACAGGGTCCCCAATGCAGGAACTAGAGAAAGTACCCAAGTACCTGAAGGGGGCTGCAACCCTGTAGGTGGAACAACAACAGGAACTAACTAGTACCCCCTGGGTTTGTGTTTCTAGCTGCATTTGTAGCAGAAGATGACCTAATCGGCCATCAGTGGGAATAGAGGCTCCTTGGTCTTCCAAACTCCATATGACCTAGCACAAGGCAAGGCCTGGGCCAAGTAGTGGGAGTGGGTGGGTAGGGGAACAGAGGTGGGGGGAGGGGTATGGGAATCTTTCGGGATAGCATTTGAAATGTAAATAAAAAAAATAAAAAAAAAAAAAAAAAAAAAAAAAAGAATCCAGTGTTTCCTGAAGAGTTTCTGAGTCTGCCATCCAGGTGCTGAAACAATGGATCTTGTTTTATTTTAAGATCCAGTGAGATTGTAGCCAAACTGATATGACATAGGATGGCTGCAAGGACTCAAAGTCCCTTGACACACATTGGGATAGATCATCTCAATAATTTAGTTTCTGCACTCTTTCTGCGTCTATTACTTAGAGGCCAGAGTGGGACAAGGGGCTCTGATCCACTTACAGCCTGTATAATTAAGTTTGAATTTGTTAAAGGGCTAGTATCAGTATCTAGGACTTAGGTGTAAGAAGCTAAAATTGAAAACTGTAGTTGGCCTGTGAATGACTGGCCCTCCACAAATCCATCACTATCATCAAACTAGATAACTTTGCCAATGCTTTATCCTCTAACTTTGATGAAGCTTGGTGTTTAAAACACAATCCATTGTCCTGATTAAGTGTTGTTACTAATGGGAAGAGTCTCCTAATGCAGAGGTTGGAGACCTTTCTGTTTCAATATGAACTAATTGGGAATAGGCAGAATGAAGAATTTTAAAGATCAGAAACATCCTTGGAAAGGTGATTGCCAAGGACCAGCCTCTGCTTAGACAGGGATTCTGAGAGAAGTGGTATTTGGAAGAGGTGAAAAAGATGACTCAAGTCAAGTCATAGATTCAATCTGTGTGAGTTCTGCTCTGCTCTAGACAGCTTTTTCTTGCTATTCTATAAACTCTCTAGTTGAGACAGCTCTCTCTGCTCATAAAATTGTAAAAGCTATCTGGATAGCTCATGGGTTTTCTGATCAAATTCAGAAAAACTGTTATAAAAAAATGATTGTATCTTCTGACCAAGTCAGAAATCCTGGTAGAAAAAGATTGTTGAAGAGCTGCTTTCACTCTCCAGAGATCTCTAGACAGCTCAGCTCTCTCTAGGGAAAATTCTATAGAACTGCTATTACTTTCTGCTAGATCAACTCCTGCAGAGCAGAAGCACAGTTTTTTAAATTTACATATCAATTCAGTCATTTACTTTAGGTTTCCTTTTGATTATCCTATGAATCAGCATCCTGTAAACCCAGCCCTTTGATTCCTAGGAGACAGCAAGCATACATTTCTTTTAATGCAAAACAATTCAGAGATCTGCCTGCTTTTGTTAAGCACAGATAATAAACTAGTTGGGTGGAACTCTTCTCTGAAATTTCCATCACACTTCTCTGTCTCAGGCTGACCTTGAACTCAGGAATCTGCCTGCCTTCACATCTTTCTGACAAGCTGTCTCATATTATAGCTCTCTTTGTTTCTTAGATTCATGAAGTCCCTCATAGTTTATATTGCATCCTTATATTTTTGCAAAGTTGAGGATATATATATATATATATATATATATATATATATATAT